>NC_056730.1:367143872-367443872 GCF_019279795.1 Protopterus annectens | reverse complement strand
AGAGCTCACTTTCTGACAGCGATGTTTATGTCTCATACAGAGTGTCATTGATCATGTGGAGAAAAGGCACTTACAGTCTCTTGTCAGTAGTAATATTAAGTGCTGTGACATACATTCTGAATGTTAATACCCAGGTGGTTTATGGCAGACCTGGGTAATGTCTATGTTTATAACAGAATGCTCTACAGTTGAAATCTATAAGGGTATTTTCTTTTATTGCTCTCTGTATACGGTTAATCTCTCAAATACCATTCTCTTAACTGTCAGTGATAATACTTGTTTCTTCTGACTCTGTTCAGTAATTTTACCTTTTTTTTTTTTTGAAAAAATGTACATTTTGGCACTTGGCTATTTCATATAGCTTGCTTATTTTTGCTTTCTGTTAGTTCCTTTCTCATGGAGTCTGTGTAGCAGCTCAGCAGAAATTAGCTTTCACTTTAGATAATGAAATGACCAAAATATCTCAGTTTGTAACCTCATTAAAAGCTTTCATATAGTACTGGGTTTTACGTCTTTGGCAACAAATACCATCATATTGGGAGACTTCAACTACCCAAACATAGACTGGGTGCATTATTCAAGCCCCAACACCCTAGCCCAAAGGTTCCTGGAATTCATCAACTCAAATGCGATGGAACAACTAGTCACCTCCCCCACAAGGGGAAATAATATACTTGACCTGATCATCACAAACATGGGGACAAAATGCTCAACACCGGAAGTATACCCCCTCACTAGTGAGATCAGATCACAAACTAATAACCCTAGATATTCATATCCCACCTCCACCCCCAGCACAAAAGAGCACAGTGAGAAACTTCTCAAAAGCCGACTTTACACTCCTTAGGACTGAAATGGTATCCTTCAAGCCCCCCTGGGCCAGTGGAAACCGCATCCCACACTGCTGAATCCTTCACAAATGCTTTCTACGGACATCTCCAAGAATGCATGGATCATGCAATCCCAAGTAAAACCAAGACCCTTTCCACCAAAGGCAGGCGTCCTATCTGGTGGACCCCAGCCATAAACAAACTTTATAACAAAAGAAGGAAGCTACTGCAAGACAGAGCAAAATCCCATAAAGGGAAGGCATCTCTGATCAGCACTAGCAAAAAACTACGTTCGCTCATAAAATTATCAAAGGCCAACTTTGAGAGAAAAATCGCTAAGGACACTAAAGATACCCACAAGGCCTTCTTCAGTTATGTTAGAAACCTGGGCAGAAACCCTCAGATATGCTCAGATTTAGTTCATAACGGCAAAAAAATACACTGAACCCACAGATATTGCCAACATACTGGCAGACAGGTTCAGTGCAAATTTTTCCCCTCCCTCTCCACCAAAAGATGAAATAATTATCTCAGCTGAATGCAACCTCCCCGACATCTCAGATGTCCAGGTGAGAGCTGCTCTCAGCAAAGCTAAAAATACAGCATCCATGGGGCCAGACAGTGTCCCGGGCTGCGTGCTACATGATCTCCTAGAAGAGCTAAACCAGCCTTGCTACAGGATATGTCCCTGACACTGGCGTACAGCAACAGTGGTCCATAAGATTGACCAGCCTGGTCTGCAAAGCTATGGAAAGGATCATTATGGAACTCATAAACAAAGACATCGGGACTACAGACAATTGACCCTACCCAGTTGGTTTTTTAAAAGGCAGATCCTGCCTTTTAAACCTGGTGAACTTTCAGCCTACCTGGATCTGTAAAAGCCTTCAACCACACACCCCACTCAGGCACTCATACAAGCTCAACAGCTTAAAATGTAAACCCGTTTGTCACAAGATGGGGTTTGAAAAACTGGCTACAGAGACACAACCCACAAGAATTGGCCATAGGTCAGACTCTCCTGGCCAGTGAAGTGGGAGTCCCCACAGAATCTCTGTCTTGGGGGACCCCTCTTGTTATTTATTTTCTCAAAGCAGGCAAACAAACATAGAGGGTGTTAGCTGACAAAGTTTGCAGATGACTGCAAAAGGGGCGCCATAGTCGATACACCAGCTGGACACATGCATCTTGTATAGTCATCCCTTTGGAAAAAAGTACCCACAAATTACCACATAGGTGGTAATCCATTGGAAAAAAAAAAATCAGAGACCAGGGACCCAAAGTTGACAGTGACCTTCATTTGACACCCACGTTGCCAAAGTGGTTAGAAAGACCTTTTACCTTGCCCACCTTATCATGAAGGGATTCACATCCAGATCAAAGGATGTCATTGTACCCTTATATTCCTCCCTTATCAGGCCTATGATTGAGTACAATGCCCCATTTGGTGTGTACCTCACCCGGCACCTGCAGCAGCTAGAGAGACCCCAAAAGTACCTTACCAAGAGGATCAAGGGTCTCCAACATATGTCATATGCTGCCAGACTAAAAAAGCTCCAGCTCTATTCAGTAGCATACCTTCTGCTCAGAGGTGATCTGTGCCTGACGTACAAGGCCATGTCCAATTCGGAATTAATGGACATGCTTCACCTCAAAAAATCCGAATCCATCAGAGCCATGAGAGCTAAAGATCTAAACCTCAGCACAAATATGAATAGGACATGCTGGAGGGACAGATTCATAACCCAGAGGCTTCCCGCACTCTGGAACAGGATCCCAGTCCATGTTGGGCAGAGCCCCTCACTGACTCTCTTCAAGAGAAATCTTGACGAATGGATGAGTGATTGTAGGTTTACCCCTACCCCGGGGGTCATCTCTGTGTCCTTACTAGACAGAGGCACAGTAAACTAAATTTAATTTGTACACTTTTGTATCATTACATGGGGTGGCGAAAGCCACATACACTTTGGCTAGGCTTATAAATGCCCTAGGGCAGATAGCCTAGTACTATACTATGAAACTATGAAACTAACTTCTGTCTGAGTTACTTGAAACACAGGCAGTGCAGTCTTATCTGTGGCAAGACATCTGTAGTCAAAAGTCAAAACAAAGTAGGCAGTTTTTTTCTTTCTAATAACTGTTAATTGTTCTCAAAAAGGAGATCAGAGATTGTTTCAAATAATTGAAAGAATATATATACAGACTTCAGAAAGACAGTGTAAAACTTTGTGAACTTCTGCCAGTGTTTCAGAACAGAAGCCAGAGCTGCTACTCACACCTAGGTTGCCTGGGTTGTAGTCGGGGTTTTCTGTGTATGCCTTGGAGCTGGCCTGATTATAGCATCTTTGATATAAAAAAAACAAAATTCCTCCAATTGTTAACATAATCAAATTGGTTATGAATAAAGCTTCAGTTGAGTCTCACTCTAAATCTGTGTTATTAAAACTCTTAAATGGAGCAAACAGTGCAACTGCACAGTGCAAGGTAAAGCACTGTATACCAATGTAAAATTTATCAGCAAGCAAAACAAGCTTCATATAACATAAGTTGAACAATGAATCATAATACTTAGCTTACTGTCAAACTTAGAACTACTGTCTTGGCATTGTCATTCTGCAAAATCCGGACAGTGAACACCAACTGAGTTATGCGTGCTGCTGAAGAATGAATCTATCTGGTACTGTACTGTAGTCGCAGATTTTACCTGCCGGAGCCAGAGGAAGTTGAGCCATGGCTGGAGATAAAATTTCTCATCCTTTCTCCACCTGTCCTGTGCTGTGACTGTGTCATGACTCATGACCTAGCTGAGTTGACTGTCCTGATCCTCCTGGGTCTGGGGATCTGGGACTGGGAAGGGATTCCTGGACTGGGAGATAGACTGAGACTACAACTAGTAGTTTGTCTTGCTTCGGAGTTTGGTAGCTTCTTTATTAATCCTTATCTTAAATATTAATTTAGTAAAACAGCTCGCTTGTTGCTGCTGTGTTGCTCACCTGTTTCAGCCTGCTGCCATTGAAATCCAAAACTGTTCAAATCAGTGTGTTCAACAACAGTTAGTCCACAACCACTAAACCACGTACAAACTACAAACATAGACTAGGTAAACAGAGAGAGTACAGACACAGTCCAAGTCCGCCCCATAGCCGAATTCCAGTTTCCGACAGGCTGGCAGTCTGCCTCACAAAGCTGTCATCGCACACACCCTGCACGTGACTATGTCCACAACAACATTGGGAAAAAATCCCCCCAAAAAAGGGGAAATTTCAAATTTGGGAGTTGAGGGAACCAGTCTGGAATTTGTGGCACCCCATTATTTTGCCCTCAAAACCGGTAAATACCGAGGAATTTGGTATGTTTGAGAGGTATGGTGGTCGTATTGATATAATCAGAAAAACTTGTAAAACTGTTAAAATCATCATTCCATACAATAAAAATATCATCCAAAAAAAGCGGATATACAGCATACAATTTTTCATAGTCTGAATTGAACACAAAATTGTATTCCCATGTTGTCATTGTAATATTAGCAAAAAGTCTGCCACATGTTGAACCTATTGCTACACCTGTGCATTGATGGTAGTATTCATGTTCATACAATATGAAATTATTGTTTAACACAATTTCAATTAGAGTTTCATAGGTGTTTACATTGTCCTGGCTTATAAACTTGCGTATCAGGTATTCAGAAAACCATTCAATACCTTGCTCGTGAAGGATCATGGTATACAAGGCCTGAACATCTACAGTTATAAGTAAAAAAAATTCTGTTAAGCTCAAGATTTATTTTCCCCAAAAAGTAGCAAGAATCTTTACAAATGTGTTTTTCCTGGTTGACCAAATATTTTCATTTTTCATCGAGGAACTTGGCACATGAGTGTGTTATCGAACCTCTGGCATCCACAGTCAGTCTCATTGGTGTAGCCTCAATATTTTTATGAATTTTTGGGATGCTAAAGATTAAGGGAATAATAGGTGCCATGGAGTGTAAGTAGTTGTATTCATTCAAGTCCGTGTGTTTATAAGTTCATAGGTTCATAGGTTGGTACTAGGCTATCAGCCCTAGGGCCTATACAAGCCTTACTACAACCCTGGCTATTTTCCTTCCACATTTATACTTTTCTGGACCCCTGTCTAGCAGGGCACTGATGACGTCCCTGGGTGAATTTCCTTTCTCCAGTCTGGGGGGGGGGGGAACCCCCTCCAGCATGTTTTGTTTATTGTGATGACAAGGTTTATTTCCCTTTATTGTATGCTCCAGGATTGATCTTTTTTCTTAGCTCTGCATGTCCAGATTGGCTGGGTTTGCTTGGGCCTTGTATGGCCAGCCTCTGCAGAGACTGAGTAGACAGAGACATATATATGGATAATATTTTTTTTTTTGGAGTAAGGCGGTCAGGGCTGCTGCTTAGGCCTGTGATTTTTTTAGTGAGTCTTTTCTGAGGCTTTTTCCAGTTGTTGCAGGATTGTTGCAGATGTCTTGAAATGGGCGTTGTATTCTATAATGGTCTAATGAGGGGGGATGACAGTGGACAATGGACAACTTTTTTTTTTTCTTGAAAAGCCCTTCACATGGTGGATGAGGTACATAGGAAGGATTTCCTGACTGTGTGTGATGTTGGTTATTTAAGTGTGAGACCTGTCCCACCTGTGTCCTAAAGTCTCTATCACACTTTCTGTGTTTAGTGTACTGCCACCTATATGGTAATTCATGGATACATGTTTTTTCAAAGGGGGACACAATACATTCTTGGCGTTTCTGTGCTTTGTTGTGTAGTATCACATCATTGGGGGATCAAAATGGCTCCCAGTTTGCTTTGTTAGCCAGACAGAGTTAGATGCCAAACACAAGCCCCCAGGACTGGAAACCTGAGGTACTCCATTTGGGTGCTACTTTTAGTGTGTGGGTTCTTATCAGTGCCATTTAGCCAACCCATTGGGTGACATAGGGATTAATACCCAGTCCAACTTAGTAAGCCATGGTGTCAAAGGCCTGGGCAAGGTCTAGATAGGCTGTGTGGACCACCTTGTCCATTGTCCATGGGAGACTGATTCAGTCAATCAGGGTTCAGGGAGACAAGATCGCCCTTCACAAACCCAAAATAAGGCTTGTCAGACTGGGGACTGAGTTTCCCGGATCCAATCCAAGGTCCCCCCTTTTGGGATAGATAACTGTGGGCGCCACACCCAGTGGACACGAAACCTGAGGTGCCAGTTCATGTTAGTTCATGTAGTAACAGCCGGGATGTCATCTGGTCCCATGGATGCTTCTTGGCTTTAGAGAGGTGCTTTTGTACCCTGTGCCGTTATTACTGGAATTTGGCAAATCTCCGGTATTGTGAGAGGGGGTGAAGTTGCACTGAATCGATCTGCCAGGATATTGGCAATTCTGTTTTAGCTCAGAGCAGTCTGAGCATTGCCATTTAGATTCTAATCTTTTTTTTTACTAGCTTTTTTGGATTTTTTTATGAGCATCAGTTTCTTACTGAGGGGCTAGTAAGGGAGTTTTTGCATCCTCTGCAAAAGTAAATCATTAAGGATGTCCCTCACTTTATTGTAGGCTGTATTAGGTTAATTCAGTGACATCTTATTGTAGATAGCTCCAGAAAGCATATTAAGCATTTTTTGTTTATAGTCATGTGCTTCCATCACCACCAGACTGTCACCTTTGGTTTCATCAACCTCGAATTTTGGTTACTTAGTTCTCTTAGAAGTATTTTCTCATTAGGTAGTAGCTTGTCATGTGTATTACAACACCGAAGATGCTGAACATTGAACGGCTTAAAGGCTGAAAATGCCAGACCTCGAAGTTGCTATTGTGGGGGGCTGCTCCCCCCCCCTCGCTGTTTATATATACCAAGTCTGATATCGCACTACACTGAGGAAAGAACAAATATTCCGATCTTCACTGTACTGCGATCTCACAAAAAGCACATCGATGAATGGCATTTCTGATGTTAAAGCCATTCGAAGTTCAGCTTCTTCGATTTCGTAATAGGAACCCATCATTTAAGAATGATTTTTTTTTGTTGTTGTTTTGCAACAGCACCCAAAAATCCAGTTCACATATCTTTTCAAAACACTGAATTGTGGGGTGAACTGGAGGGTTGAATGTGCTACACACCCTGAGAGTATTTCAGATATTATTATGGGTGTCAAACAAAATACTCAAGTTCAGTTTTCTAATAAATAGTTTAAAATCCATTAGGCGTTTTGCCATATTAGCATGTTCGTTAAGGACAAAAGTGACTTCCGCGGTGGTGCAGCGGTAGCGTTGTTGCCTCACAGCAAGAGGTTCTCCCGTTTGATTCTCGGCTGGAGTGCGGGAAGTGTCTTCTGTGTGGAGTCTGCATGTCCTCCCCGCGGTTGGGTGGGCATTCAAAAGACATGCGTAAATGGGCGTGCCTTCGTTGAAGGTTGAACACCGAGCTGGCACCTCAGCGTTCGTGAAAATCTACTGCTAATCATTAGCGGACCTGAGTTCCGCTGTGGTGACCCCTAACCGGGAAAAGCCGAAAGACAACAACATTAGGGACAAAAATGAGTCTGCCCTCAAACATGTTTGCACACTCTGAGGTTAAACGGTAAGCAGAATAATTGTATATGGTGAAATCCCCCTTACTGTTTGTAATCAAAACACATGAAGAACCACTGAAAATCGAAGAGAAGTTCTCACAATTTACCTCTGCTTGTTGCCTTTGAATTTCTGGTTCTTCCTCCATGTCTGACCTCTTTGGATAGGTTTTGTCTGAAAATGCTGATTCTGATAGGATGTTGCTTCGCCTGGATTCTCTCTGACAAGCTAGGTAAAGGGGATTCTAAAGGGAGATTCTCAGTATTGTTGGTAACATTGTTTTGGTTATGCACTGGTGAAGTACCTTCCGTGAAATCACATGGTGGTTCCTTAACTGAATCTGATAGGTTGCAAATCTACGACCGCATGCCTGAGAGTCTGGGGGGTCAGGCTATGCTATGTGGTTAAGATAGACTAAACCTATCTCTTTCCATTTTAACTATTTCATCATCGTTACTCTTAAAGATTCTGCCGTAATCAAATTTATACTGTTCAAAGCTCAGATGACGGGTAATCAAGTCATTAAGTATATTAATGTCCCATGCTAATTCCTGTATTAGTTGTTATTAAAATTAACAAGTACCTGCATATATTCACATCCTTGTTGATCAAATAACTGTAGTAATTCCAGATGAAACAGCGAATCTTTAATACATCCAGTTGGGTAGCACCAGGTGAGTAAACCTTTTAGAACTCGTTCTCTGATGCATGCAGCCAAGAATGCATTCTCTAATTCCAGTTTGTTATATTTCATGAGTTTATAATCAAATTGTTCCAGATATTCTGTAATAGTGGAAGTAGAAACAGAGGAAACATGCAGCTCTTAATTAAACTGAAAATGATCACAAATCCATTCATTTAAAACTGGAGCCTGAACAGTAGTATTGGCCCTTGTGTTATTGCCAGCAAAATCTCTTTCTGATGCACTATCTGTTGGTCACAACAGCTGTGGAGTCAGTAAAAAGCTTCCATAAGGATTGTCTGTTATGTCACCCCCCCCCCCTTCCTGCCTAGTGGGGCAGTGAAGCTGAAATACTCTCAACATGTTTGTTTAATTGTTGAATTAATAAAGTCATAGAGAAAACCAAACGTACGTTTAAAGAGAGAGTTGCTGAGCATTTGTGTGACATAAAAAAAATAAATAAATAAGTAATGCCATAGAAAACGTTCATAATCATGGAAAAGGGAACGTGGTAGCTCTTAGCAGCTTAAACTAGAAAAAGTGAGTTAGATTGGCAACTTATGTTTAATGCATTTTCCTGGCCAGGTATAAATTATCATATTTCTGTCAGTTGCTTTTTAAAACCGAGAGCATTGCAAAGATGACACTCCTGCTGTTGTTTACAAACAAATTTATTTATTCATTCATGATTAAGTATTTTTTATCAGAATGTTTCTAACTATAGTTTTGTCTGCATTGAAGTTAAGTGACAAGAGTTTTAAATTATTTAAAGTTATTTAAAACTATCTATTCAGGTATTTGGCTTGCTATTGTGCATGTTTACTTTTTTTTTAATCTGGTTGATTTTTACTGTCATGGACTTTGCACAAGGGTCCGGCTGTCACATGATTTTAATTTGATCACCTGATTTGAAAATGTTGTTCATAATGATATTTTAAAAGTGTATTTAAATTTTGTCAGGCCATTTTATGTTTATTTGATTTAAGTTTTATTATTGAAGAAAATGAAAGAGCTTATCAACAAGTTTTGGATTGCTGGATCTGGTTTGTCAGAATCTCTACAGTCTTGCATGTGTGTAGTTTTATCTTGCATTCTGTCATATCATAGTGGCAGACAAGGTGAGCAGGACCAGAACAGACCCTCACAAATAGCAATTGAATGAGGGACTCCTCCATTAATTGTTCTTGTTGTGTGAAACACCTCAAACAGATCTGTTAGCCTTCTTTCAAAACAGACCGCTAAAAATTCTGTTCAAGCATTGAAAACAGATGCATTTTCTTTCCTGTGGTCATGAATTTTCCTGTATGCCTTTCCACTGATATGCAGGGTAATTCTGAAGATTCAGAAGGGCTCCCTAAAGATCATTGTAGTAACTCTCTTTTTGGCCCATGCAACATTGGTTTTCTCTTCTTATGGAACTGGCCAAGGGCAGTTACCACAGGCTTCCTCATACAAAACAAGGGAAGATTGATGCAACTGGTCTCATGTATCTTTATTACTGTCTGGATGATTCAGTTTTGATTCCTTTTAGGCACCTATTCTATGAAGACATGCAGCACTTATTAAAGGAAGCAAGAAAACCTGCTACTAGAACTCTTGTGTTGGGAATTGGATCATATTTTCTAGTTAGTGCCTAGCCAATAACCTGGGTCCCATTGAAGGTTAAGTGCCACTGATGCAAAACTGTTTGTGTGAGTTACTATACTCTGGCCTTTTATTCCTCCATCGAGGTACATTCTGTGGTTATTTCAGCATGTCTGCCCATGGATCCTCTACTTTCTTTTTTGTTTTCAGTGAAACCATTTCTGAAGGGAGTTTTACACCTGATGTGGCCTCTTAAAAACATTGCTCCTTAACTGTGTCTCCTTTTAAACCTTCTCATCATGCTTAGTTGAGGTTTATTACATGGATAATTGTTCTTATTGCTCTGACATCTGCAAGAAGAATATCTTGAGTTGCAGGCTCTTCTTGTGGGTGAGCCCTGTCTGTTTTTTCGTAGGGAGAGGGTCTCATTAAGAACAAATTTGTCATTCATTCCCAGGGTGATTTCATAACTTTCTTTAAATCAAACCATCAATCTTCAGGTTTTCTGTCCAGATCCTAAGAACTAGGAAGAAAGAATCTGGATGTGCTTAGGTTCAGGCACTATGTTGACAGAACTAAGTCCTTTAGAAAGGCAGATACACTATTTATTTCTTGTGTTGGGACAAAGAAAGGACGGCCCTTGTCAAAACTGACCATTTATGGATGGTTTTCTTAAGCTGTTGCCTTTTGTTGTTACCCCATGGTAAAGTACCCATGGTAAAGTAGTTCCAGGCAGTGTTAAGGCTCATGCTTTTTGAGCCTTGGCTTCTTCAATGGCATATTGGAAAAGGATGTTCTATAGAAATAATCTGATCTAAAGAGGCAGCTATATGGTCCTTGGCACCTACTTTTGCAAAGCATTACAAATTTAATTCATTTAATTCATGTTTTGGTCCAGCACAGGGCTTTCTAGAACCAATATTCAGGGTCTTCTAGATCTATATCCATGTTCTTGCAGTCATTACATTTGGGTTATCCTTCTGGCAGGTTGCCCTCAGTCCACCTGAATTCCAAAGTCTTGGGTCCTGCGTCGGTTGCTGTCGCCTCTTCCCTGACGTCAGGTCGTCAGGGGTATAAAAGATGCAGCCGACACCATTTTATTTAGTCTTTCTTGCCGCGTGGTGCCCGAAGCAGAAGCCGTTTGCAAGTGCCAGTTGGCCGACTCCTGAGATTTTCGTGTTCGAGTTTCAGAAGTCTTCATTAAAAGCTAAGTACCCCATTGGAGAAACTTTTTTTTTCTTGCTCCAGACCGATGTCAGAAAAAGTTAATAACTGTATTTCTTGTGGGAAGCAAATACCTCATAAGGACTTTCATTCTTATTGTATTCCTTGCCTAGGCCTTGACCACGACGTTGCTAGTTGTCAGTTTTGTGCTAGATTAACCAACTATTAAGCATCGGTACGATTTTGCATTAAGCTATTTTGGACGAAGATTTAATTATACAATGTCGTCAGATAGCCATCTGACTACTGGAGTTCACAAAAAACGAAAAGAAAAAGACAGGCAACCAAGGCCCAAAACCGACGAAGCTTCTCCTAAGCAAGCCACCAGTTCGCCGGTCCTCAGTGAGGCGCTTTTGCAGCCCCTGATTCCCGCTAAGTCGCAGGCCACTACCGACTCCCACATGGAGTCGGCCAGGCCACTGGAAACTCAAGGTATTGGAGCCTCGGAGATAATTCCCTCAGATGGGTCCGTAGCCGCTGAGCAGGCATCTGCTTCTGAGAGTGTATTCAGACCCAAGCAATTATATATTAAACCGACTTCAAAGACAAAGGCTAAAACACCTTTAAAGGCAAATAAACAAGTTCACTAGCCACAAGGACAGGCCTCCATGCCCAAAAAACAGATGCTCAAAATGGCCGAAGACTTAATTACCTTGATCAGGGGTTCCCATCCCCCTCCTGATGAGGCCTAGGCAAGAGACAGACTATGAATCTTCAGATCAGGTTTCCATTTCTTCTGATTCCTCTTCTGATCAGGAATATTCTCTTCCCCCCCATGAGGATTCTGATGCTGAAGAGTCAATTTCTTCAGCTTCTCCTCTTGAGGGCTACTCTTTTGGGGAAACCTTGCATACCATGAGGAAACACTTCCACTGGGAGAGCCAAGATTTTTCAGAATCTAAGAAAAGGCTCAGAGACTTCCTTTTATTACCTCAACACAGGCCTCTAGCTATTCCACCTGTGTTAGACATTGTACATGATGTGTTCTCTGAGTGTAGTCTGACCCCTGACTCTTTACCTCCAGCTCCTGTTAAGCCGGACAGATACTACAGGGTCCCTGACTCTCATAAATTCCTTTTCAAAAATCCTACTGCTGACCCAGAAAATATTTCACAGGGTCCGAAAGGGGTCAAGGCTTCTACTGCAAAAAAACCCTACCCCCTCTGACAGGGATTCTAGGGCACTGGATAGATGGGGAAGAAATATTTACACATCTGCTACTTTGGCTATAAGGGCTCTAAATTGCCAGTTTCATATGCTCAAATATCAGCAATATATCATGACACTGCTTAAACAGAAAATGATGGCAAATTCTGAATGTGCAGAAAACAAAGAAATGCAGGATTTATTGCATGCAGCTGAACAAGTTGGAAAGCATACTTTGCAATGTGGGTTTGATTCTCTGGAGGCCTCCTGCAGGGCCGCTGTTACAGGTTCTGTCATTAGGAGGCATGCTTGGTTAAAGGAACAAAATCTGCCTGACCATGTTAAAGCAAAATTATTAGATGCTCCTTTACAACATGATACCTTGTTTGGCGTTAAGGCAGAGGAGGTGTAGGGCAAAGCTAAATCTATGCATACGGTCAAGGATTTCTTACAGGTACAACCACCTAGATTTAGCAGACACTGGCCTACAAAGAACTGGTCCTTTCCAGTCTCAGACAGACCTCAAAGGGGCAGATCCAGATGCCCTAGAGGCAGATCACAGCCGCAAGATTCCTACAGGTCTAAGCAGTGGAGTGCCTCTACCTCCAAAGGTGGAGAAGACAAATCACAACCATACAGGAAACAGTCCCAATGACTTCCCCCTGCCTGCACCAATCACTTATCTTCTGGCAGCACCCTTAGGGGGAAAACTAGCACTTTTTTCTCAAAATTGGCACATTATAACCCATGACAAATGGGTTCTAAACATAGTGTCACAGGGCTACAAGTTTCATTTCCATACTCTGCCAAGAGCAAACAGTTGGCCAGACCTGCCAAAAAATCAATGGGCAGAGGCTGAAAAACAAGTTGCAGCTCTCATGGACATGAGAGCAATTCAGCAAGTGCCACAGCAAGAGCAGGGACAAGGATTTTACTCGACTGTTCTTGGTACCCAGAAAGGACAAAGCATGGAGACCAATACTAGACCTATCTATTCTAAACACTTTCCTGGATATACCAAAATTCAAGATGTTGACCTTACAACAGCTTCTGCCCATGCTGGGCAGCAAGGCTTGGCTCGTGATTTTAGACCTGAAAGAGGCATACCTGCATGTCCCAATCTGACAATCATGCAGAAGATAACCTCAGATTCAAGGCTGGCTCAAAGCATTACCAATTCTCTGCACTGCCCTTTGACTTATCTACTGCGCCCAGGGTCTTCACAAAGTGCCTGGCACCAGTAATTGCTTACTGCAGAGAAAGTGGAATACAAATATATCCTTACTTGGATGACTGCCTCATACAAGCAGAGAACAAGGACATGCTACTACAGCATCTGACTTTTGTGATAAGACTTTTAACGTGCCTAGGGTACACAGTCAACAAAAGGAAATCAAAACTAGTACCCTCTCAAGAGATAATATTCCTGGGTGCAAGCTTAAATACAACTGCCCAGATGGCTTATCTCACTCCAGACAAACAAAAGCAACTGACTACCTATTTCAAGGAAATGGCAACAAAGGCCCAGTTATCTGCAAGAAAAATTATGCAAGCTTTGGGCTTCATGGCATCCTGCATCTTACTAATTCCATATACAAGACTGCATATGAGGAAAATTCAATGGTACCTAAAAAGTGTCTGGACACAACATTGCCACAGTCTGAAAACAATGATTATTCTAATACCCTGTCTGCCACAGGAATTTCGATGGTGGGTAAAGGCTTGTCACCAAAACAAGGGGCAGCCATTCTCATTACCCCCAGCCAGGCAGAGCCAAACGACGGATGCATCAGATTATGCCTGAGGGCACACATGGCAGGAAGAGGCATACAGGGCACCTGGTCCACAAACCAAAAGCATCTACATATCAATCAAAAAGAGATGCTAGCTGTTCGGAATGCCCTGACAGCCTTCAAGGACCTACTTCATTCAGGACAACTACTGATAAAGACAGACAACACCATGGTTATGTGGTACATAAACAAGCAGGGGGGGAACTCATTCTTACCCCCTATGCAGACTAGCCATGGCTTTATGGGACACAGCATTGACTTACCAAGTTCATCTGCAGGCACAATTCCTGCCAGGAAAGGAAAATACTCTGGCAGATAAACTAAGCAGAAACCTCATTGATCCCCACGAGTGGCACCTGGATCCACAAGTCTTCAGCATGATAACAATGGAATGGGGACGCCCGGACATAGATCTATTTGCCTCCCCTCAAAACAATCAACTAAGAAAATTCTGCACAATGACTTATCACAGACAAGCTTGGAAAGTGGATGCCTTATCTTTCAACTGGACAAACCTATCAGTATATGCCTTTCCTCCACTGCCTCTCCACCCCAAAGTACTCCTAAAGGTCAGGCAGGAGAAACCAAAAATGATTCTGATTGCCCCAGACTGGCCACGCAAGTACTGGTATCCGATCTTAAGGAACTTGTCCCAATGCCCAGCCTGGACCTTACCTCAGATACCTCATCTACTGTCCGAACAAAACAATCAGATTCTGCACAGCCAACTCCAGACCCTAAACCTGGCAGCATGGCAGATAATGTAGCCATACAAACCACACCTCTCAGTAAAGCTGTGATTAATGTCATTTTAGAAGCCAGAAGGCCTAGTACTAGAAAATCCTGTGCTGGGAAATGGAAGAGATTTTGCGCTTGGAACCAAACTCAAGGAACTGATACAGCTGTCCCAAATATTCCTCAGATTTTGCAGTATTTAACTGAGATGCTGGACAAAGGCCTATCTTTTTCATCAATTAAAATCCATGCCCCTGCCATTTCGGCTCATTACAATACAGATCCACCACTCTTTTCTCATCCTTTATTAAGGCAGTACCTCAGAGGAGCCAAAAATGTAAGGCCTCCAAGGAGAACGCCAACACCTGCATGAGACCTCAATTATGTCTTGGAAAAACTCACCTTACCTCCTTTTGAGCCAGCTGCTACTGCGGACATAAGGTTCTTATCTTGGAAAACAGCTCTGCTCCTAGCAGTAACTTCTGCAAGACGAGTTTTAGAGCTATAGGCTCTCATGGCTGTGGAACCCTTTATCATTTTCTATCCAGACAGGGTCTCTCTGAGAACAAACCCTACATTTATGCCTAAGGTGGTATCCAGTGTAGCCCTTAACCAAACAATTCATTTGCCAACTTTTTATCCAAATCCACAGAACAAGGGGGAGAAAATTCTGCATTCTTTGGACGTACACAGACAACTTCGATTCTACTTGGACAAAACTAAAGTTTTCAGAAAGACAGAGCAATTACTAGTGGCATATGCCACAGCTTCACAAGGAAAGACTATCTCCAAGCAGACTATTTCAAAGTGGATAGGTCACTGCATTTGTTTTTGCTACACACAACATGCCAAACCAGTGCCCTAAGGGCATTAGGCCACATTCAACCAGAGCTGCAGCCACTTCTGCAGCCTTTCTCAGGGGAGTACCAACCAAAAACATTTTGGAGGTTGCTACTTGGAGTTCAGTGCATACCTTTACAAAACATTACAATCTGCCTCTTTACTCTAAATCCAGGGCAGGCTTTGTCACTGCAGTTCTACAGGGCCTCATAGCTGCTCCTAATGCTGTTTAACTCCAGCCCCCCAACCATAGCTTTGGGACTCAACCCAAATGTAATGACTGCAACAGTGAAACACGAAGAACATAGTACAGTTGTGTACACTTACCATAAATGTAGATGTTCGAGTGTATTCACTGTTGCAGTCCAGGTTACCCACCCGCCATCCCCCTTATTTTTGCTGGAACTTATCTTTACTTCTCTAATCTATACAACCTAGATGGTGTATTTGCGTATAGAGGAAGGTAAAAATTATTTTGGTGCATGTATGTTTTATTTACCTAATTTTAGCTTACCCTTTTGGGGGCACCTGACATCTGGGGCAAGAAAAACTAAATAACATGGCGTTGGCTGCATCTTTTATACCCCTGACGACCTGACGTCAGGGAAGAGGTGACAGCAACCGACGCAGGGCCCAAGACTTTGGAATTCAGACCGACTGAGGGCAACCTGCCAGCAGGATAACCCAAATGTAATGACTGCAACAGTGAATACACTCGAACATCTACATTTATGGTAAGTGTACAAAACTGTACTTTCCTCCTTTCAGGTTGGGGTAGGCCTTGGTAATCAACCCATATAGCATAAAGGCTACTGCAGCAGTGGAAATGATGAACATAGTGCAGTTGTCTAAGTTGCACTTACCATAACATTAGATGTTATAATTTCTAAGTGTTGCAGTTGACAAACTCACTTACCATCCCCCTAATTTTGTATATAGGTAATTGCTAGGAATCTTATTTATTTGTTACTGTTAATATATTTCAGTGGTTCAGGATGGGTGCCTTTCTCCTTTACTTTTGGATAAAAAAGTTCTAAGGAAAGCTTCACTGTGACTGCTGATTTCCCTTTACAGCACTTTCCAGTCAGCAGTCAGAGTGAAGGTGTGGGAGGGAGCTAGAGCTTTTGGAAGCTGTTCAGTTCCCGTATAGCCTATAGCCTAAAGGTTACTTCAGCAAAAAAGAATTTGAACATCTGCTATTATGGGTAAGTGCCATTACACAACTGTACTTTTCTCCTGTAGAGGAATTTTCTTTTGCTGAGTTTGTGTTTAGAATGAATAATTTATTTCAGTGGGAACAGGTGGATGTTCCCCCTTCTTTAAGGAGATGATATGCTGAATGCCTAGTGGTTATGCCACACACTACTTTTCCCCCTGTTATGCCAGTTATGGAAGATGTCTTTTTTTTATTTCAGTCTTCCATCCATAAGAAGGCAGACCAACTTTATAAAGTTCCTGTTCTGTTACTAAAAAGTTTTTGGTCAATGCTATTCCTTCTCCTTCTGACAAGTTTGGCAAAGCTTTTAACATGTTTGGGTGGATAGTTATTTGTTCTGTTTTTCACCTTCAACAGATTAGCCTGGTAGTTCAAAGTTCCAAAGTACTTGCTGCCTTATGTTGACAATTTTGAGGAATGTGTCTGCCCCTTTGCTTTCATCATGCAAGCCCTTTCTGAATCCAGATACTGTTATTTTTCTCAAGGTTCTATACTTTCTTTAGTGTATGTTTGTGCTGACCCTCTTTCCATGGCTGCAACTACTGTGATGAGGTCATTTTGCCTGGGTATGTAATCAAAAACATTTTCTGAGGATGTTAAGTCTGAAAATATGAATTCGCCTTTGGATAAGGAGATTTTCTTTGGTCCTTCTGCTACATAGGTTCTCAGACAGTTTGATAAGAGGCAAATTGATTCTAGGGGGTTACTAAGATTTTTCAACCATTTATCCTTAAAGCTCCTGTAACCTGTAGATGTTCATCGTGTTTCACTGCTGTAGTCATTACACTTGGGTTATCCTGCTGGCAGGCGACCCGTAGTCGGCCCGAGTTCCAAAGTCTTGGTCTGGCATCTGTTGTCGCCTCTTCCCTGACGTCAGTGCGCGAGGGGTATAAAAGTTGCAACCAACGCCATTTTCCTCAGTCTTTCTTGCCGCGCGGTGCCCGAAGCATAAGCAGTTTGCAAGTGCCGGTCGGCCGACTCCTGAGATTTTCAAAACTGAATTTCAGAACCGAAGTCTTCAATAAAGCTAAGTACCCTGTTGGGGAAACTTTTTCTTGCTCCAGACCGATGTCAGTAAAAGTTAATTGTATTTCTTGTGGGAAGCAAATACCTCATAAGGACTTCCACTCCTAATGCATTCCTTGCCTAGGCCCTGATCACGACGTCACTAGTTGTCGGTTTTGTTCTAGATTTAATAAACGCACTATTAAACGTCGGTTTGATTTTGCTTTACATTATTTTGGACGAAGATTTAATTACATAATGCCATCTGAACAACTGACGACTGGAATGTATAAAAAATACAAAGACAAAGAAAAAGACAGGCATACGAGGTCAAAAACTGACGACGAAGCCTCTTCTAGGCCACTCGCCGGTTCTCAGTGAGGCGCTTTCGCAGCCCCTGATACCCGCTACCTCAGAGCCACAGGCCACAACCGACAACCACGTGGAGACACCGAGGCCTGTGGAAACTCAAGGTATTGGGCCTATGTTAAATATACCCTCAGATGGGTCCGGAGCCGCTGAGGAGGTACCGGCTTCTGAGGGTGTTTTCAGACCTTCACAGCTTACAATTAAAGCTACTACAGGAGCAAAGACAAAGTCAAAAACACCATTAAAGACAAAGAAACAAGTGCAGCATTCTCCAGAACAGTCATCCATGCCTAAGAAACAGATGCTTAAAATGGCCGAAAACCTTATTACTTTAATCAGGGGCTCCCATCCCCCTCCTGACAAGAGGCCTAGGCAAGACACTGATTATGATTTCTCTGATCAGGTTTCTATTTCTTCTGATTCTTCCGCTGACCAGAGCTATTCTCTCCCTCCCTATGAGGACTCTGATGCTGAAGAGTCCATTCCTTCAGCCTCACCACCTGAGGATTACTCTTTTGGGGAAACCGTGCACACCATGAGGGAACACTTCCATTGGGAGAGCCAGGATTACGCAGAATCCAAGAAAAGACTCAGATATTTCCTTCTATTGCCTCAGCACAGGCCCTTGGCTATCCCCCCTGTGCTTGATATTGTTGATGATGTTTTTTTCTGAATCCAGTCTCTCTCCAGATTCTTTACCCCCTGCACCAGTAAAGCCAGAAAGGTACTACAGGGTCCCTGACTCTCATAAATTTCTTTACAAAAACCCCGCTGCGGACCCAGAAACTATTTCTCAAGATCCAAAAGGGGTTAAAGCTTCCAGTACCAAAAATCCTGTCCCCTCAGATAGGGATGCCAGAGCTCTGGACAAATGGGGGAAAAAAGTTTACACTTCTTCTACTTTAGCTGTAAGAGCTCTAAACTGTCAGTTTCACATGCTTAAATATCAGCAGTATCTCATGTCATTGTTAAAGCAGGAAATGGTTACAAATACAGAAGGTCCTGACTGTAAAGAAATGCAGGATTTATTGTATGCAGTTGAACAAGTGGGAAAGCATACTCTGCAATGTGGTTTTGATTCATTACAGGCTTCTTGTAGAGCCGCAGTTACAGGCTCAGTTATTCGAAGACATGCTTGGTTGAAAGAACAAAGTTTACCTGACTATGTTAAAATGAAATTATTGGATGCTCCACTACATCATGATACTTTGTTTGGTGTTAAGGCAGAAGAGGTTTTAAAGAAAATGGAGGCTAAAGCAAAGTCAATGCAAACTGTTAAAGATTTCTTAAAAGTTCAGCCACCTAGATTTAGCAGGAACTGGCCTTCAAAAAATTGGTCCTTTCCAGTGTCAGATAGGCCACAAAGAGGTGGATACAGATGCCCAAGAGGCAGATCTCCGCCCCAAGGCTCCTACAGACCTAAACAATGGGGTTCTTCAACCCCCAAAGGAGACAAATCACAACCTTATAGAAAACAGTCACAATGACTTCCCTCTGCAAATGCCAAGCACTTACCAGTTGACAGCACCCCTAGGGGGGGGGAAAGCTAGCACTTTTCTCAAAAAATTGGCAGATGATCACCCAAGACCAATGGGTGTTGAATATAGTTTCTCAAGGGTACAGGTTCCACTTCCACACGCTTCCAAAACCAAAAGGTATGCCAAACCTGCCTCAAAACCAATGGGCAGAGGCACAAAAACAGATTGCAGCTCTTATGGATATGGGAGCTATTCAAAATGTCCCACAAGAAGAACAGGGCCAAGGATTTTACTCACGACTTTTCCTAGTACCCAGAAGGACAAAGCATGGAGACAAATACTTGACCTGTCAATCCTAAATACTTTCCTGGATGTTCCAAAATTCAAAATGTTAACACTACAACTCTTGCCCATGCTGGGCAAAGAGGCTTGGCTAGTTACTTTGCATCTCAAGGAGGCATACCTGCACGTCCCAATCAGACAATCGTGCAGAAGATACCTCAGATTTATAGCAGGCTCAATGCATTATCAATTCTCTGCACTGCCCTTTGGCTTATCTACCTCGCCCAGGGTCTTCACAAAATGCCTGGCACCAGTAATTGCATTTTGTAGGCAAAAAGGAATTCAAATATATCCCTACTTGGGCGACTGCCTTATTCAAGCAGAGAGCAAGGACATTCTTCTAAAGCACCTGGAGTTTGTAAAAAGATTACTAATTTGCCTAGGGTACACAGTAAACGAAAAGAAATCAAAACTAGTGCCCTCTCAAGAGATAATATTCCTGGGTGCAAGCTTGAATACAACTACACAGATGCCTTATCTCACACCAGACAAACAAAGGCAACTGACTCATTACTTTCAAATGATGGCAACAAAGACCCAGCTCCCTGCAAGAAAAATTCTGCAGGCCCTGGGTTTCATGGCATCTTGCAGTCTACTAATTCCATATGCCAAACTGCATATGAGGAAACTACAATGGTATCTAAAAAGTGTTTGGACTCAGCATTGTCACAGCCTAGAGACAATCATAATCTTGATTCCCTGCCTACAACACGAGTTTCGATGGTGGTCACAGGCCTGTGACCACAACAAGGGACAGCCTTTCACCTTACCTACAGCCAGGCAGACAATAACAATGGATGCATCGGATTATGCCTGGGGAGCACATATGGCAGGAAAATGTATTCAGGGCACGTGGCCCAAGGAACAACTACATCTTCACATCAATCAAAAAGAGATGCTAGCTGTACAGAATGCCCTGACAGCCTTCAAGGACCTAATACATCCAGGACAATTATTAATAAAGACGGGCAATACCACAGTTATGTGGTACATAAGCAAGGGGGCACACATTCCTACCCCCTATGCAGACAAGCCATGACTTTGTGGAGCACAGCACTGACTTACTAGGTACATCTGCAAGCACAATTCCTACCAGGAACAAAAAATACACTGGCAGACGAACTAAGCAGAAATCTTATGGATCCTCATGAATGGAAGCTAAATCCACAAGTGTTCAACATGATAACAAGGGAATGGGGATGCCCATACATAGATCTATTTGCCTCCCCTCACAATTGCCAATTACAGAATTTTTTCACAAGGACTTATCACTCTCAAGCATGGAAATTGGATGCTCTATCTTTCAACTGGAAAAATCTGACAGTCTATGCCTTCCCTCCGATGCCTCTTCTTACCAAGGTGCTTCTAAAAGTCAGACAAGAGAGGCCAAAAATTATCCTGATTGCACCAGACTGGCCATGCCAGCACTGGTACCCAATCCTAAAGATTTTGTCCTAAGGCCCGCCTTGGCCTCCACCTCAAATCCCTCATCTTCTGACACAACAAAACAATCAGATTCTGCACAGTCAACTCAGAACCTTAAACCTGGCAGCATGGCAGATAATGTAGCCACTCAGACTGCACCTCTCTCTAAAGCTGTTATGGATGTAATTTTGGAAGCCAGGAGGCCCAGCACTAGGAAATCTTATGCGGAAAAATGGAAGAGATTCTATGCTTGGAACCAGGCACAAGGCCTCGACTCACTGGTCCCTAATACGCTTCAGATTTTACAATACCTGACTGAGATGTTGGACAAAGGCCTATCTTTTTCTTTTATTAAAATCCATGCCTCTGCCATTTCAGCTCATTACAATACGAATCCTATTTTTTCACATCCTCTACTACGACAGTACCTCAGAGGGGCAAAGAATATAAGACCCCTTAGGAGAGCACCAGTACCTACTTGGGACATCAATTTTGTTTTAGAAAAACTAACACTGCCTCTTTTTGAACCAGCCAGCACAGCTGATCTACAATTCTTGTTATGGAAAACTGCTCTGCTCCTAGCAATAACTTCAGCAAGAAGAGTTTCAGAGTTACAGGCATTGATGGCTGTGGAACCTTTCTTCATTTTTCAACAGGACAGGGTTTCTCTAAGTACGAACCCAACATTCATGCCAAAAGTGGTCTCCAATGTGGCCTTAAACCAAACTATTCATTTGCTTACTTTCTACCCAAATCCCCAGAATAAAGGGGAAAGATTTCTGCACTCTTTGGATATTCACAGGCAGCTACGATTTTACTTGGACAAAACAAAAGCTTTCAGAAAAACTGAGCAACTGTTTGTAGCATATGCTGCAGGATCACAAGGAAAACCTATTACAAAGCAGACAATCTCCAAATGGCTAGGACACTGCATCCGCTTCTGTTATGCACAACATGACAAATCTGTGCCTAAGGGCATTAGGCATCATTCTGCCAGAGCAGCAGCCACTTCAGCAGCTTTCCTCAGAGGGGTACCAACCAAAGACATATTGGAAGCTGCAACCTGGAGCTCAGTGCACACTTTTACCAAGCACTACCACCTACCTCTCCACTCCCAAGTCCAGAGCAGGCTTTGCCACTGGAGTTCTGCAGGGCTTGTTAGCCTTGCCAAATCCAATCTAGACCCAGCCACCCTGCCTAAGCTTTGGGATTCTACCCAAGTGTAATGACTGCAACAGTGAAATACGATGAACATAGAACAGTTGTGTACCTACCATAAATGTAGATGTTCGAGTGTATTCACAGTTGCAGTCTTGGTTACCCATCCACCATCCCCCTCTTTGCTGGGACTGTTCTGTACTTCTCAACTCTATACAACCTATGTGGTATATTTGCTTTTAGAAGAAGGAAATGTTTTTGGTTATATATGCATGGGTGTTTGGCATAATTTTATCTTTACAGCCTTCATATCTGGGGGCACCTCACATCTGGGGCAAGAAAAACTGAAGAAAATGACATCGGTTGCAACTTTTATACCCCTGGCGCACTGACGTCAGGGAAGAGGTGACAGCAACCGACGCCGGACCAAGACTTTGGAACTCTGGCCGAATGCGGGACCGCCTGATAACCCAAGTGTTATGACTGCAACAGTGAATGCACTCGAACATCTACATTTATGGTAAGTACACAACTGTACTTTCTCTGCACTGCCCTTTGGCTTATGTACTGCGCCCCGGGTATTTACAAAGTGCCTAGCTCCAGTCATTGCATTTTGCTGGCAAAGAAATATTCAAATATACTCATACCTGGACAATTGTCTAATTCAGGCAGAAAGCCAGGACATACTTCTGAATCATGTGGCATTTGTACAAAAGGTGTTAACTTGTCTGGGGTACACCATAAACGAAAAAAAATCACATCTGGTACCCTGTCAACAAATTATATTACTGGGTGCAAGCTTGAACACAACTTCCCAGATGGCTTTCCTCACGCCAGAGAAACAAATTGTTTGACAACTTACTTCAAACTAGTGGCCACAAAAACCTTGCTGTCTGCAAGGCAAATACTGCAAGCCTTGGGGTTCATGGCCTCATCATTTCTACTAATTCCATATGCAAGACTGCATATGAAGAAACTACAGTGATGTCTAAAAAGCCTATGGTGTCAACATTCTCAGGATCTAGAAACAATGATTCCTATCATACCTTGCCTACAGTTAGAATTCCTTTGGTGGGCAGAGGCCTGCCACCAAAACAAGGGACTACCATTAACTCTACCCCCCTGCCGCCCAAACCCTAACAACAGGTGCATCAGACTATGCATGGGGGGCTCACCTGGCAGGGAAGTGCATTCAGGGCAAATGGAACCCAAGTCAAATGCACCTGCATATCAATCAAAAAGAAATGTTAGCTGTACAAAATGCTCTTACAGCCTTCAAGGAACCCATTCTTCCAGGACAATTAATGGTAAAAACAGACAACACCACAGTTACTTGGTACATAAACAAGCAGGGGGGGGGGTACCCATTCTTACCCCCACTGCAGACTAGTTATGGCTCTGTGGAACACAGCCTTGAGCTACCAAGTGCATCTACAGGCTCAAAATCCTGCCAGGAAAACTAAATACACTGGCAGATGAACTAAGCAGAAATCTCATGGACCTACACGAGTGGAAACTGGAACCAAAGACTTTCAACATGTTGATCAACAAATGGGGGCACCCAGATGTAGACCTGTTTGCCTCCCCCCAGAACTACCAATTGTACAAATTCTGCACAAGGACTATGCTGTGTTCTTCAGGTGGAAAAATCTGTCAGTTTATGCCTTTCCTCCTCTGCGTCTCCTGTCCAAAGTACTACTAAAGAACAAACAGGACAAACCAGTGATGATGCTGATTGCACCAGACTGGCCACGCCAACACTGGTACCCCCCTCTTGCACAGTGTGTCACAGCTAGCCCCATGGCACCTGCCTCAGATCCCAACCCTCCTGTCACAGCAGGAGAGCCAGATTCTG
Source organism: Protopterus annectens (assembly GCF_019279795.1). NCBI lineage: Eukaryota > Metazoa > Chordata > Ceratodontiformes > Protopteridae > Protopterus > Protopterus annectens. Next base: position 367,419,619 of record NC_056730.1, on the reverse strand, counting down.
TACCCCCAGCTTCAAACCCTGAACCTGGCAGCCTGGCTAATTACCTAATCTCTCCGTTACCATCCCTGAGTAAACAAGTGTTGGATGCCATTTTGCAGGCAAGGAGGCCTAGTTCTAGAAAATCTTATGCTGGAAAATGGAAAAGATTATGTGCCTGGAACCATACTCGTGGAATGGCCACAGCAGCGCCCAATTTACATCAATTTCTTCAATATTTAAATGAGATGCTTCACAAGGGCCTTTCCTTTTCCTCCATCAAAATTCACGCCTCAGCCATTTTAGCTCATTACAACACAGAACCCACCCATCTTTTCTCACCCACTGCTCAAGCAGTTCTTCAGAGGGGCCAAAAAAAGACCACCCAGGAGAGGCCCAACTCCAGCTTGGGACCTTAACTTTGTATTGGAAAAACTCACTCTTCCTCCTTTAGAACCAGCTGCAGAGTTGAAATTCCTTTCTTGGAAAACGGCTTTCCTTTTAGCAATCACTTCAGCAAGAAGGTTGTCTGAATTACAGGTCGTTATGGCAGTGGAGCCTTTCATCTTTCATGCGGACAGGGTGTCCCAAAGGACCAACCCCTCTTTCATGCCCAAGGTGGTAACCAGTGTGGCTCTTAATCAGTCCATTCATTTGCCAACCTTCTTTTCTAATCCACAGAACAAAGGGGAATGGATACTGCACTCTTTAGATGTGCACAGACAACTTGGATTTTACTTGGACAGCACTAAACCTCAAAGGAAATCTGAACAACTGCTGGTGGCATTTGCTGCAGGGGCAGAGGGGAAGGCTATTTCAAAGCAAACCATTTCTAAATGGATAAGGCCATTGCATTCATTTCTGCTATAAGCACCATGGAAAACCTATCGCACAGGGGATTAGACCCCATTCAACCAGGGCTGCATCTACCTCTTCAGCCTTTCTCAGAGGTGTCCCTACCAAAGACATCCTAGAAGCTGCTACCTGGAGTTCTGTACATACTTTCACAAAGCATTACCATTTGCCAATTTTCTCTAAATCCAGAGCTGGCTTTGTCACTGCAGTATTGCAGGGCATTTTAGCTGGTCCTAATGCTGTCTAAATTCTTCCTCCCATCCTTAGCGTTGGGAATCTACCCAAATGTGATGACTGCAACAGTGAAACACTAACCATAAATGTAGATGTTCGAGTGTATTCACTGTTGCAGTCTTTGTTACCCTCCCTCCAGCTCCCTGACTTCTTTTGACTATACCTGTATTCTCCTTTACTATGCTTAAAAGCTTTTTGGTGTTTTTGCTTTTTTGTTGGAGGTATAACCTTGTGTGTGTGTGTGTGTGTGTGTGTGTATGTGTGTGTATATATATATATATATATATATATATATATATATATATATATATATAATTGCTTCCCTTTAAGGGGGGCACCTGACACCTGGGGCAAGAAAAACTGATGTAATGGAGTTGGCTGCATGCTTTATACCACTGACTACCTGACATCACGGAAGATGAGACAGCAACCGACGCAGGACCCAAGACTTTGATAATCAGGCCGATTGAGGGCTACTGCAAGCAGATAACCCAAATGTGAGGACTGCAACAGTGAATACACTTGAACATCTACATTTATGGTAAGTGTACACAACTGTACTTTAACAGGCAACCACTTAACCGACATCCACATAGATCAGTTTGTAATGGCATATTCACGGCATTTTAGTCTTTATTGTCTGATGTGTTTTTAACCAGATGTTTTACTGTATTTTCTCAGTTCCAGGATGTGATATTGCGTTTCCTGCTTCTGCTCATGATAGTATGATTTGCAGCAAAACGTTTCAGATTCTTTACAAAAATGAAGAAGTCGTTGTTAATGATGCTATGATTTTCAAAGTTAAAATGCTGCTAGATGAAAAGAAGGTAATGTAGCACTGCTTTTTATTGCATTGCATGTTTGATGGTGGACTACTGTAATTTGTTTTGTTAGTGTGCAGTTTGTTGTAGTCTGCAAACTAAAACATACTTTTTCTCATAGATAGAAGATTCACTCAGCGAAATGAATTTTCAGCTTTGTTTAGATTTATACTTCACTGACACAGATTATTCGTAAGTATAAAATCTACACTTTTTTTTCTAAATAAGTACAGTGTTATGTTTCAAATGTATTCTTATCAAATGTGGTGCTTTAAAGTTTGACCTATTACTACCCAAAAGCTGTATTTTGATTTGATTCTTTAACAAAATGCCCTTTGTCACATATTGGAACAACTCCCATGAGTTTTAAAAGTTGAAACAATTTTTGTTTCCACATGGTATTGCATGTCTTGATTTTTTGGCTATTGCTTTAATGTTATGCTAAAAGTTTTCCTTGTTTGAGTCTAATACATTAAAAAAATGAGTGGGTACATTTAAATGGACACTTGGCTTTTATTTTTCCTAATATGTAGACTCCACAACAGCTAAAGTTTCCCCATAATCTTAAAGTTGCCTATAAATATTCTAATCTACTCACCCCCAGAGTTCATCATGCAGCTGCCATCAATGTTTTACTGTGTGACTTGACTATGCAGAACCTATAATTGCCTCTGTGTCAAGTCACAACAGTGCTTTGCTTTGAATTATGAAGACAAGATTCTTTAGATGTATTCATTTTGATAGCCCTACTGAGCATCATTCCATCATTATATTCAAAGCAAAATGTCCACCAGTCTCAGCTAAGTCATCTTGTATGCTAAGCACACTCCCTGATGAGAGTTACTGCTCAGCTTTGGCCAACAGGGAAATAATGTTTAAATTCTCTTAGCACTTGCATCAGACTAAACAGGACTCCTTTTCCTTTACTAAATGTGAAAAATCTTTATTCAAGGTTGTAATAGCCTCCTGGAACAATCTTCCTACCCAGATTACTGCCTTTTAAAATCTCTCTAATTTTAAGAAACAGCTAAAGGAACACCTTAAAATGGTCATCAATACTCTTGTTTTAAAGCTAGTAGTTAACTTCATTACTTATGCTGAGTTTTAACAGTAACCATTTTTAATACTTGCTGTTACATAATTAACTTGTTGAATATTCAGTTGTATTTTTTGAAAATGCCAGTCATCTCATGCTTCTGTTTGTCTAAATTTAATAACAAATTCTGTATTTCCTATATATGTTGTGTTACTTGTATCGCCTGTGATAAGGCTGAGGAGGGGCCAGCACCAGTTTTCAAACCCATTTAACAAATTTCAGATAAATGCATTTTGGCTTATTGTGTATGGAGGGAGAGAGACGTGGTTTTAAGGGGAACGTTTTGTCTCATTGTGCTGTCGTAACTCATAAGTTATTGTTGTCTGTGGTCTGCCCACACCTGTTAACACTCAAGATAGGAATTGATGGACAGGATTTGGATTTTGATTAGTTATACATGATGGTCAGGTATGTGATGAGGCCATTTTAATTCACTCACATCAGTGGGATGATGGATCATTTAAGCATTTCATGGTCTCGGATTTCCTCAGATCTACTGATACTTTCACAGTCTTTTTTTACACTAAACTTTTCCATATTAGCATTAGGGGATTGCATCCCACCTCCCCTTCCTAAGGCTGAGAATGTCAGTGAGTTGCCCCGGACACAACATTGCTTGTTACTCATTGACCTGAATGGCTTATATCAGCACTTAAACCTTTGACTGAGCAGTGTACCACTCAGCTGCTGTGATTTAGGCATATCACTATGATTTTTGCCCCAAAGTTTTCCCTTGCTCTTGCTCTTCTTAGAGTTATCAGTTTATAAAGTTAGACTTCTAAGGATCCATACAGTGCTAATGTAACAGAACTAAGACATGCAGAGATTCCCTATCATTAACTATGCATGGTGTGTAGTAGGTTCATAGGTGTTTACTAGACTAACAACCACAAGGACCTTTTTAAGCCTTGCCATGCATCCCAAATCTCTGACAACTTCTGGTACCCTTGATAACTGTGTGCAGGTGCCTGAGAGATGAACCATTTACAGGCTGCCTGTGTCCATTACATAGTTAACCAAACCAGGGATGAATTTCCTATTTCCCATCCAGTTGTCCAAGTTGCACTTGAATTGGGTTAGGGAGGAACTCTGCTTAATTGGCTGGGGAGCCTGTTCCAGAGGCAGGGTAGTGTCCAAGATATATACCTGTGTCTCCAGCAGGTCCTGGTTATCAGATGTACAGGAGGTCCATTGGAGTGGATTCTGGCAATGCCTAGTATGCCAGGTATAGATCTCCCCTCAACAACCTGTAGGAGACAGAATACAGGAATAGGGCCTTGATGCGCTCCACATAGGACATCTTACCTATGCCCTGTTTACCACTAGTGAGGAGCCTTTTTGGATGTTCCAGTTGTTGGATATGCCTGGTTAGGTACATACCGGGGCATTGTATTCAATGATAGGTCTGATGAATGCTGAATATGGTGGAATAATGACGACATTGGACCTAGGTACCATACCTTTGTTTATAAGTTGCAAAACATAAAATAATTTCTTCACTGTTGTTGTTATGTAATGGTCAAAGGCTAGATTACTGTCTGTGTGTCCCCAAGGCCCTGACTACTGGGTCATTTCTTAGGGGTGTGTTGTCAGTGTGATAATTACCAGGGCGGATGACCTCCCAAAGGATACTGTTATGTACTTCTTGGCATTTAATGTCAGTCCATGGCTCTGACAGCAGTTGTTTGTGTCCGTTCTTCCTGGAGAACATTGGTATTGGTGGGGGATTCAGTGATAGCTTCTAATTTGCAAGCATCTGCAGATCTAGTCAGCCAGATCCCAGTGACAATGACCTCTGCTTCAGAGAAGTAAATGCCAAAAAGGAGCGGTTCCAGGACCGATCCCAGAGGAACTCCACTTGAGACTAGCCACTTTGTAGAGGTGGACTCCCCACTTCTAACTTCTTGGGTTCTGTCTGCAAGCTATCTGGCTATCCACTGGGTGACACAAGGGTTTGTACATAACATTTTGAGTTTGTCAGTCATGCCTAAGTGGGATATTGTGTCAGATGTCTTGGCCAACACAAGGTAGGCAGTGTGGACCATTTTGCCTTCACCCATTGCTTTGGTGACCTTCTCAAAGTCGTCCACCAGGTTGAGTAGACACGACCTGTCCTTAATAAAACCAAATTGGGTTGAGTCCAGTGTCTAGAGATTTCCTATATCATTATTGATCATTTCCATGATACTTTTTTCCGTGGCTTTGCATATGAGATTAGTGAGACTTATGGGTCTGGAGTTTCCAGGGTCTGTAGATGGCCAACCTTTGTGCAGAGGGATGACTGTTGCTGTTCTCCATTCATGAGGAGTGAAGACTGTTTGAAGACTACAGTTAAACAGCAGTTTCAGAGGGCCTGATAGGTCATATTCCATGCTATTTAAAAGGCATCCTGGGGTGTTGTGTGGACTCATTGATGCAGTGTTCCTGACCCTAGAGAAATTATCAAGGACCTGTTTCCTACTGATAATAGCAGGGGGAGTTGTATTTGATGGTATCTCCTAAGGGAAGGTTGAAGGGGAGAGAGGGGTGAAGTTGGAGCTGAATTTGTTGGCCAAGTTTGCTATATATTCTGCCTCAGTGTAGGTAATTCCATTAACAATGAGCTCTGCAGACAATTGTGTATTGTCTTTGAAGTTGTGGACATAGCTAAATAATGCATTGTGGTTGTCCTGGCCTGGGAAGAGGTTAAATTTACCTCAAATTTGGTTTCTGTCGACTTTATTTGTCCGCTGAGCTGTTTGTTTAGTTTGACGAGAGTGCTTTTATCCCGCTGGGTACTGCGCTTCCTAATTTTTGTCATGATTTTTTTCCTTCTGTTGTATAGCCTGTTGATGATGTGATTCCACCAGGGTGGCTTGTTTTTTTGAGTTAGTTCTGTACTTCTTCCTGGTGAGTACAGCTGCCTCTATGCAGCTGTTAGCATAGTTTTATAGGGTTTCTGTGAACTGTTAGTGTAGGCAGCAGTGTTCTCAGGGTTTATGGTGGCTTGAAAATTTTAATGTTATCACTTATTATTTTATTTATTTCTTTTTATTTTACATTTGTTGACTGGGATAGTCCGACTGGATACTTGTCCATTTTCCGCAGAGGCCCGGGGAGAAAAGCTCCATACATACATGCTTACATACAGAAAAAACGGTTACATTAATCAAGTTAAAGCACTGTTACAGATGCAGTAAATAAGATAAAAGTCATTCATTCCGTCGTATATAAATCTGATTTGTTATAGAGTAACAATTAGGAAGCAATGTAGGGGTGGCCAAAAGACCTCTTTAGCACATGTTTATATTGCCAGAGTTGGTCAAGATTAGAGCAAGGACATAGCCATTGCCGTTTAAAGTACTGTTTTAGATTTTTTTTTAAATTGGGGTAGAACGGGTTCTGAAGTAAGCTCAGCAGGAAGTGAGTTCCATATTTTACCAACAGAGTTGGCATATAGAGCGTCTCCAGATGAGTTGCTGCTTTTGGGGGTTTGGACTAGTAATTTGTTGGCTGAGCGAAGTGTCTTGAGGTTGCTGTAAAGGATGATAATTTTTGTAAGTAGGGGTGTGTTTTCAGGTTGGTAGAGAATTTTATGTGCTACTATTAGCTGATTGTACTGAAGTTGGATAGGCAATTCTAGCCACCCTAGATTCTTTAGGTTCAGACTGTGGTGTGTTCTGTATGCTGCTCCAGTGGCAAATCTAGCAATATGATTAAAGCAGTTAGTGAGTTTATTAAGGTCAGACTTACTCAAGTTCGTGAAGAAAGGGGATGCATAAAGAAGGGTGGAAAGTAGATGTATACGGGCAATTACTGTCCTAGCTAGTGGAGTGAGAAAACGTTTGATCTTGTATAGTGAGCCAAGTTTCTTATTAACTTTTTTAATAGTTTGATTAATATGCATATCAAACTTGAGGTTGTTATCAACTGTTACACCTAAGAGTTTGCTACAGGGATCTGGGACAATGACACTGACATTGTTAGATTTTATAGTAAAGGTTGGAACGGAGGCTTTACGAGTTGGGGAGAAAAGCAGTAGCTTTGTTTTGTTAGGATTTAATAGGCGACCTCGATTACAGAGCCAGTTTTTGACAGTATTAAAAATAGTAGGAAGTTAGCCTTAGAGTAGTTCCAGAATATTCCTGGAACTACTCTATCCGAAAACCAGCTAGATGTTCTTCATCTCACATTGCTGCAGTCCTTACGAATATCAAAGCCTGATGAGGGTAAAGGGCTTAAGACAGACTGACATCAGGGCGCCAGGGTACGCATGGTCCGATGCAAAATTTTAATTCAGAGTTAATATTTTAGTTTTTCTTGCCTCAGTGGTTTACCGGATGTCAGAAAAAGTGAATAACTGTATTTATAGAGATTATCATTCTTTGTGTATTCCTTGTTTGGGGCCTGAGCACGACGTTGTTGGGTGTCGCTTTTGTGCTAGGTTTAATAAGCGGTGCAATTATAACAGAGGTGTCGGTGGAACGGGGGGTTCGGCCGAGGTTTCTCTGGAGTCCCAGGGGGCGACTTTGTTATTGCAGGTTGTGGCCTCTCAGGCGGCAGGTCAGGCTGAAGAGGCTTCTCAGGTTACTCCCCTCCCTTCCTAGGGTGGATTGGCCCTCTCCTTCTGTTTCCAAGGCTTCTCCCAGAGGCAGGCCAGGTTTAGCTTCTGTTGGTGTCACTCCTAGTTCATCAGGATCTGTGCCCAAGAGGCACATGCTTAAAATGGCAGAAGATTTAATTACTTTAATTAGAGGTTCTTTGCCCCCTCCTGATAAGAGGCCTAGGGTGGAACCAGAGTTGGGAGTTTTGAGCAGGCGGATGTTTCTCGCTGAAGACTTGCAGGAGTATTCTCCTTATTCTGATTCTGATGTGGATGATTCTACTCCTTCTGCTTCTCCTCCAGAGGATTTTTCTTTTCAGAGACTCTTCATTCCATGAGGGAACATTTTAAGTGGGAAGGTCAGGACTTCTCTGATTCCAGGAAAAGGCTTAGGAATTTTTGTTTTACCCCAGCATAGGCCTTTGGCTATACCTCCTGTTCTGGATGTTGTGGAAGATGTGTTTGCAGAGGCTGCTCTTAATCCTGATTCTTGCCTCCTGCTCCTGTTAAACCGGATAGGTATTACAGGGTGCCTGAAGCTCATAAATATCTTTTAAGAGTCGAAACTGTTAGTCAAGGGCCTAAGGGTGTCAAGGCTTCTGTTGTAAAAATTCCTCCAGATAGAGGCCAGGGCTTTAGATAGATGGGGAAAGAAAGTCTATACTTCTTCCACCTTAGCTATGAGGGCTTTGAATTGCCAGTTTCACATGTTGAAATACCAAAACTATCTACTTTCTCAATTGAAGTATAGAGATGCTCCATGGAAGGTATTGAGTGTAAGGAATTACAGGATTTGGTACATGTTTCTGAACAGGTGGGTAAGCATTCTTTGCAATGTGGTTTTGATGCTGTACAGGCAGGGTGGCTGCCACTGGGTCAGTTCTTATCAGAATTTATCTGACCATGTTAAGACAAGGATTTTAGATGCTCCTTTACAGTCTGATGTGTTGTTTGGTTCACCTGTGGAGGCAGTCTTAAAGAAAATGGAAGACAATGCTAAGGCTATGCAGACTGTTAAAGATTTTTGCAGGTTCAGCCTCCGAGTAGGAATTGGCCTACCAAGGGGTGGGCGTATCCTTCTTATGATTCCCAGTCTAGGGGTAGATCTAGACGCGGTAGGGCAGAGCTCAGGGCTCTTTCAGGCCTAGAACAGGGAGTTCACCTGCACAGTCTTGGTGAGGGCAGGGGTCAGTCCTCAGGCCCAATGACCCTTTTCAGCTGCCAGAGCCTGCTCATCTGGCAGCACCTTTGGGAGGAAGGTTGGCACTTTTCAGGAAAATTGAGTTTAATTACCCAAGACAGATGGGGTTACAGGTTTGAAGAGGAGGCTCAAAAAATCTCTGCTGCTACTTCAAGGGGGGCCATACAGCGGTCCCTCTGCCAGAAGTGGGCCTAGGATTTTATTCTCGCCAGTTCAGACCAATTTTGGATTTATCTATCCTCAACACTTATCTGGACATTCCCAAGTTCAAAAACAGCTTTTACCTCTGCTGGGCAAAGATCACTGGATGGTAACTCTGGATCTCAAGGAGGCTTACCTTCATGTTCCTATCAGACTAAGTTGCAGGAAGTATCTGCGTTTTGGGCTGGAACTTCTCATTATCAGTTCTCTGCATTGCCCTTTTTATCTATTACTGCCAGAGTGTTGTTTACGAAAGTTCTGGCTCCAGTGATAGCTTTCTTCAGGCTAAAAGGAATACAGATTTATCCTTATTTGTTCATCATCTGCAATATGTGATAGCAGTGTGCTAATGCCTGGGGTATTCTGTGAGCGAAATAAAGTCCAGTCTAGTACCCTCTCAGGACATGTGCTTTCTGGGTGTAAGACTGAATACAGCATCCCAGATGGCCTTTACAAACAAAAGAATCTTTCCCTTTACTTCCATCAATTGTCTCATCAGTCCAGGCTGATTGCAAAGACAGTCCTTCAAGCCTTGGGGTTTGATATCTCAAAATGTATGGACACAGCACTGCCAGGATATGGACACTGTCATTCAGATAATACCTTGCATTCAAAAGGATTTTTGTGGTGGGCTCAGACTCTCTGTGCCAGAGGCAGCCAGGCGAAGTCAGATTCTAACGACAGATGCCTCAGACAAAGCTTGGGGAGCTCATCTAGCTCATCTAAATGGAAAGTGGATACAACTACAACATCTACATATCAACTTGAAGGAGATGTTAGCAGTCCAATTTGCATTAATAGCTTTCAAGGATTTACTTTTCCAGGGCAGGTGTTGATTCTAACAGACAACACAACTGTCATGTGGTACATCAACAGCAAGCAATGATTTAGCACAGAACTCCTTAGCAGCCACTAAACTACCAGCTGCCAAAGTTTTGCACAAAAGGTTTCATCCCACAGCCTGGAAAGTGGATGCTCTTTCTTTCAATTGGAGCAATCTTCATGTCCTTTCCACCTCTGCCTCTCCTCCCAAAGGTACTCCTAAAGGTCAGACAGGACAAGCCAAGGATGATTTTAATAGCTCCAGATTGGTCTCGACAGGCACATTGGTACTTTACTGAGAAGTCTGGTACGGGAGCCTCCATGGCCTTGATTCCACACCTGCTGTCTCAGGAGAACAGTCATTTACTCAATGTCAAACTTCACTCTCTTCACCTAACAGCCTGGCATATTCTGTTTTGAACCACAGCAAGTTTTGAATGTTATTTTGGAAGCCAGAAGGCCTAGTACAAGGAAAGTGTACGCAGATAAATGGAAGAGATTTTATTTTGGAGCAGCAAAAGGAATTTGATGTTTCTGAGCCTAATTTAAGTGTGGCTCGACTGTGACCCACCATTGTTTTCTCATCCTTCTTGGGATCTCAATTTGTGTTGGAGAAACTTACTCTACAACCTTTTGAGCCTGCAGCTACTGGATTTTCCATGAGATAGGTATCTCAAGACTAATCCTTCCTCCTTTATGCTAAGAGTGATTTCTAGTGTGGCTTTAAACCAAACTATTCATTTGCCCTCAAAATAAAGGGAAAGATTTTGCACACTAGATTTACACACACACAGGCAGTTGCTATATTTGAGAGCAGAAAAACTAGTTCAAACAGTTCAAGCAGTATTTGTTGTTTCTTTTTTTTTGAGTTCTCAGGGCAAGCCTGTGTCAAAACAAACTATTTCAGATTCCAGCTGGGATTAGGCCTCATTCCAAACTAAGGATATTTTGGAGGCAGCTACTTGGAGTTCAGTGCATACTTTCTCTAAGCATTATCACCTTCCACTTTACTCTAAATCTAGGGCTGGTTTTGCTGCTTTATAGTTTTGCCATCCTCCTTACCTCTGCTTTGGGATTCATGTGAGATGAAGAACATAGTACAGTTTTGTACCTACCATAAATGTAGATGTTCAAGATCCACATTGCTGTGTGTGGGTTGGGTTGTAAATATTGTATTTATTGTATATATTGTACATATTATTAGTACAAGGGTGGTTGGTTGGTTGTTTGCTGTCTTTTGGTTTTGACCTTTCTTTTGGGGTCTTCTGACATCTGGGGCAAGAAAAGACTGAGGATATGACCGGTCATGCTGATTTGTACCCGCCCTGCGTGCAGTGATATCCACGCGCCTTTGACCGACGCCAGCCTTATACTTTGATATTGGACTACCCAAGTGTAAGGACTGCAGCAATGTGGATCTTCGAACATCTACATTTATGGTAGGTACAAAACTGTACTTTTGAAAAAATAAGATAATGCTCTTCTTTGGACACTGTCATTTGTTTTTTACCTCATAATCATTATTTTCCTGTCTGGAGGTTTACTGACTCTCATCTTTCAGGCTTCATTTTTGGATAGACAATGCAGTAGTTACTAGTCTTCTTGGTCCCTCTTTCGCTAGCCTGTAAAAAGAAGAAAACTGCTTGGGAATGTTTGGATGTCAGCCCTGCTTCTTCACTGCTTCAGCCTGCAATGGCTGTATCTGCTGGTGCTGGAACTTCGTTCCTTGAAACGCTAATGGATATCTCATGGTACCTCTGGTGTAGCTCCTCAGAAGGACATTGGGGATCAAGAGTTAGACACATCCTCTGCGGCTGTGGGGCCCTTGTCCTAACTGGTTAAGGGAGAACCACTCTTATGAGTCTCAGGGAAAAGTAGCAGGTTAAGGTCTACCACATAGGCAGGCTCTAGGGCACCTTATCCCCAGGATATTGTTCCTGCAATGAGTCAATGTTTTACCCGGGAGTCTGCTAGGAAAAGAAGGTAAAACATTGAGTTTTACCTCTCCTGTTTCTGTTACTGTGAGCAGAGAATACTTGTTGAGATTTACAAAGGAATTAATATCTGCTTTTAATTTTCAAATTCTGTTTATTCACTTACTTCATGTAGAAAAACAAAAAGGATTCCCTCTTGTTCTGACACTGATTCTCAGTCAGAAAAAGGGGGAATAGAGGGCAAGTGTTTTTTGTTTCTTCAGTGATGTTTCCACGAGCTAAAGATTATGATTCTGAGGAAAATATTGCTTCAGATACTGCTTCAGATTTTCCTCCAGAAGAGCTATGTTTTTTAAGGACCTAAGCTAAAATGAGAGTGGTATTTCAGTGAGAACAGAATGAGATCCAAATTTTCCAGTAAAAATATTATAATTTGTTGCAGTTGGTTATTCCACGGCATGCAGCTGGTCCTCCTGCTCTATAAGCTTTAGGCAATGCTTTCTTTAGCAGCTTATAGTTTACCTGACAGTCAACATCCTGCTTCTAAAAAGACTCCTACATTTCTGTTTTCTAATCCTAAAATCCTAAAGCAGGTCCAGGAAATATTTCCTTCTCTAAAACGTTTGGTGCTAAACAGCTTGTTAATGCTAACCCAGTTCCCTCTGGCAAGGATGGGGAAAACTTTTGATAGATTTAGAAAGAAAGTTTATTATTCTGCTATATTAATATTCAGAATTTTGAACTGCCAAGCTCATATGTTAATTTTGTATTGTCTTATTTTGAGAACATGAGAAAGTGAACTGTTACCTTGAATGCCTTAATAGTATTCATTTTTTTCATGTAACTAAACTCTCAAGTTTTATTATTAATCTGCTGATATGTTTTTCAGAACTGCTGCTGTAGGGTCATTTATGAGAAGATTTGCTTGGTTATGTTCTCAGAATTTACCTGAAGATGTTGAAACTGAAATTTTAAATTCTCTTGACAAGGGTATTTTGTTGGCCGTTCTGCTACTTGGGCTCTTAAAATATGTAATGGAAGGGGGAAATTGATTCAAGGGATGACCCACATCTTCCAGCCTACCTTTTCTAAGTTTAATAAAACGTTCTAATTTAGCATCTTTTTTCAAAAAGCAGTTTAAGCATCAAGGATCTAACATACAAGATTAAAAAAAAAAAACAATAACAAGGAGTCTCTAAAAAGAAAGGAAAGACTCCCATAACCAAGGACAGTCCAAAAGGTCAGAATGACTACTTGTTTCTCTGGGATGTTCTTCGTGTTTCACTGTTGCAGACATCACATTTTGGGTTATCTGCTTGCAGTAGCCCTCAGTCGGCCTGATTATCAAAGTCTTGGGTCCTGCGTCAGTTGCTGTCTCATCTTCCGTGATGTCAGGTAGTCAGGGGTATAAAGCCTGCAGCCGATGCCATTACATCAGTCTTTCTTGCCGTGTGGTGCCCGAAGCAGAAGCAGTTCGCAAAAGTGCTGGTCGACCGAGTCCTGAAATTTTCGTTTTCGAGTTTCAGGACCGAAGTCTTCAACTAAAGTTAAGTACCCCGTTGGGGAAGCATTTTCTTCCTCTAAATAGATGTCAGTAAAATCAATAATTGCATTTCTTGTGGAAAGCAAATACCTCATAAAGATTTTCATTCGTACTGTATTCCATGCCTAGGCCCTGACCACGACGTACCTCGCTGTCAGTTTTGTGCCTATTTAAACAACAAACTATTTGTCGTCTGTATATTTACGCATCTAAATATTTTGGTACTTGGTTCAATTATCCAGATATGTCTTCAGTAAGCCACCCGACTACCAACATTTGGAAAAATGCAAAGATAAAGACAGTGACAGGCCGCCTAGGTCCAATGCTGCCGACGACGCTTCTCCTAAGCTACTCGCCATTTCGCCGGTACTCCGCCTCTTTCGCAGCCCCTGATGCCTGCTACTTCAGATTTGCAGGCCTCTACTGAGACCCATTCGGAGTCCGGTATGCCGCAAGATGCTTCAACTGTGGAACCTGCAGATATCTCTATCTTGGATGGGTCCGGAGCCGCTCTGCAGGCACCGGCTTCTGAGGGTGTATTCAGGCCTACTGACTTGCATATTAAACTGACGCCATCTTCTTCTTCAAGGCCTAAAACTCGAACCATGCCTAGAAAACCGACGCCCAGATCGCATGGTCAGGACTGTATTCTTAAAAAACAAATGATAAGAATGGCTGAAGACCTTATTACTTTAATCAGGGAAAGCCAACCTTCCACCTCTAAGAGATGTAGAACTGAATTTGCTTATGATAATTCTGATCAGGATTCTGAAATTTCTGATCTGAAGTAGTTAACTTCATTCTTTCTGCACATATGGGTATTCAGATCCGAGCCGGCAAAACTTTTCAAGCATCAGCTCCAAGCTCCTTCCCTACCTATATTACATCACTTCCTCCTATCTAGCCCCAGATCTCGTTTGCCGCTCTGAGTCAGCATCGTGGTCTGTGAGCTCTAAGCAAGGTGGTAAGGTTTTTTAGTCTTATTAGTGTATTAGTGTAGTTGGGTGTGAATACCTTTCCCTTTTTTTTCCTCCCTTCTTTGCGTTTGGTCATCATGTTAGTTAAAAAAAAAAAAAAAAATATATAGTGTTTATGTAGTACTGTTTTGTAGTCTGGTTTTCCACCTAGGCCCAATCCCTTGTTAAGTGTGTGTGTGTGTGTGTGTGTGTGTGTGTGTTTGGGCCGTTAGGGCTTTTACTGTTCTCCACTATGGTTGAACAGCCTAAGGTTCTTTTTAAGAAATGCACAGAGTGTGGTCATAAGCTCTCACCAGCCAGTGGCCACACACTGTGTTCTATGTTTAGGGGTCGCCCATCTCTCTGAATCTTGCGACATTTGTTCAGGCTTTAACCCTAGGGCACTGAAGGATCGTCAGGCTAAGCTTGTGGCTAAAGGTCTGCTACCAGCTTCTGCCCTGGAGTATGCCTCAGTTTCCTCCCCAGCCAGTAACACTGTGCAGGCAGGGACTCAACCTCTCGCCAGGCCTGCTAGATCGTATTCATACCAGAGAGGTAGGGACAGAAGAGAGGAGAAGCACCACAAAGAGAGGGACAGGCCCAGAAAAAGATCACCGTACAGGGAGTCTTTCTCCAGTCCCTCTTCAAAGGCACCCAGGTCTCGTTCTCCTCGGCTCCGCTCTCCCCGTTTTTCACCGGAGCCGAGGGAGCCATCGGAGCCGAGGCACTCCCCTCAGATCCGGCCCAGGCCAGAGTCAGTCGCTTCCTCCAGATCGACTCGGAGTGTCTCCGAAATTGATATTGGCAGGCTGATGAAGAGGTTCATCCAGAACCAGATTCAGATGAGGGTCTTACCAGGGCCCTCTCCCATGGGGAGAGGGTCCTTCTACAACTATGTTCCACCCTATTTCTCCTTCCCCGATCCAAGACCTTTCGGAGCTGTTGGGTCGGTGCCGATGGTTCTCGTTTCCTCGACTCCGGCCGTCACCTTGACTTCCTCGGATCCGATCTCAGATCCAGGAGACTCTCAGAGCCGTAGTCGGGGAGTCTGACCCAAGGGTCGAGATCTTGCTCTTTCGGATCCCATCCTCTGTGCCCAGACTACCATGCCTTTGGCTCTGATCCCTGCTTTGGATCCGGGGAGAGCCTCATCCTAACGAGCTACGGAGGTGTGCTCTCCATCGGCATTCGGGGCAGTGGAAAGGGTTCTCTCCCAGGGGTTGAGGCCACAGCTCACCTACTCGGATCCTACCCAGACCCCTCTGATTTTGGATTCTGCTCCCATTACCCTGTCTCAGGGACAGCCCGTGCCAAAGCAACCCCAGGTTGTTCCCCTCAGGGAACCCTCGGAGGCTTACGAATCCTTTTCAGAGAGTCCCACTGGAGAGGAACCTCGTAAGCACAAGTGTAAGAGGAGGCACTTGGACTCCCCTGAGTCCATTACCACTGATACGGACTTGGATGAAGGAGAGGGTTCCCCCAGATCACCTACTGAGGATGTCTCATTCGGAGACATTATGGAGATCCTCCGCCAAAGAGGAGGTTGGTCAGCCCCCAAACCCTCTGCGGATGAGTCCGTATTTCTGGAGGCCTTTGGCGCGGGCCCATCTACTTCCTGGGTCTCCCCTCCAGCTGATCCTATGGTGGACTTCATCACCACTAGGGCATGGAAGGATCCTGACAACGTAGAGCCTATACCCAAAAGGCCAGACAAAATTCTTTCCTCACCATCAGACAGGCAGACATGGTCCAAGGGAGCCCCGGTAGATGCTTTGGTGGTTGCAGCAGCCACAAAGAAGGAACTGGCACTGGAGAGTTCCTCGGTTCATCCACCAGACAAGGAGTCCAGGTTGATGGATCATTTCGGGAAGCACATGTACTCATCAACATTTTCTATCCGTGCGCTGAATTACTTGGCACATGTCATCCGACTGCAGTGAGACCTTATATCGGAACTGAGTCGCCCCCAGAGTCTCTGTCGCAGCAGGATAAACAGTCCTTTACCGTGAAGATGACTACACTGAAATCAGTGACTAATACCTCTATGCGTCTCCTCTCTCATGCTACGTTGGGAGCTGCTAGAGCTGCTGGTACAGGCGTTGCCTTGAGGCGACACGCCTAGATCAGGCTGTGTCAATTTGCGGACCCCTTTAAGGTGTCTTTCATCAATGCCCCTTTCGATGGATCATCCCTCTTTGGAAAGACTGTACTTGACACACTAAACCAGGCTGAGAAGGACGGAAAGACTTTGTCAGCCATCGGAATCCGCTTCTGTAACCCCCAGAGGTCCTATTCCAGGAACCAAAAGGGGCAAAAGAAGATGTGGTTCCGAAAATCAGTCTTTTCGTGACACTTGGGAATATTCGTCCCCCAGAGGCAGAGGGGACAAGACTGACGCCGTCCCAGAAATTTCGAGTCTAGGGAACCTTTTTCCGACAGACCTGCACAGCAACCCTGAGGGGTTGCCTGGCTGCTCTACTCTGGAGGCAGTCGGGGGAAGATTTTCCTTACATCCAGCGGCATGGGAGTCCATTACTGCAGACCGCTAGGTGTTAAATATCATATCCAGAGGATATTCTATCCCCTTGATTTCGTGTCCCATAACTCCAGCACGCCTTCCAGATGTTCCACCCGCTCACAGGGAGGCTGCGGCATTAGAGGTTTCAAAGCGGCTACAAAAGTGAGCCATCGAGCCGGTCCCCCCATATCATTCTGGATCAGGCATCTACTCCAGGTTCTTTTTAGTGCCAAAGAAGACGGGGGACCTCAGGCCCATTCTGGACCTGTCTATCCTCAACCTATTGGTAGAGAAACAAAAATTCCAGATGGTCACTCTACAGTCTATTCTACCGTTTCTGGGAGAATGCGACTGGATGTGCTCGTTAGACCTCCAGGACGCTTACTATCACATCAAGGTCCACAGGAGCTCCAGGAGGTTTCTGCGCTTCCGGCTAGGGGCCAGTCACTTTCAATTGAGCCCTACCCTTCGGTCTCACCACAGCCCCCAGGGTGTTCACCAAGGTTATGGCGGTCGTAGCGGCTCACATGAGACTTCAGGGCATTCAGGTATTCCCCTACCTAGACAACTGTCTCTTCGCTGCATCCACCAAAAGTCTTGTGTCAGGCCCTACACTACTTTCTCGGTCTGGCTCACAAGTTAGGCATCATGATCAATCTCAACAAGTCCCACCTGACTCCGGTTCAGATCATAGACTTCATCAGGGCACCGTTGGATTCGATTCGGTCAAAGATTTTTCTCACCCCAGAAAGGATAGAAAATCTCAGACTCCATGTATCAGCGATCTTGGATCACTCTGTAGTCACAGCAGCCGATGTTCTCAGGGCCCTGGGTTCGATGGCAGCCTCAATCTCTATCCTCCCTCTTGCACGTCTTCACATGAGAGTCCTTCAGTGGAATCTAGCAGTTCAGTGGTCCTGGCTAGACCTACCGATGAGTTTCCACATCCGAATCAACCAGACATCCAGAACATCACTCCAGTGGTGGCTTCAGTCAGCGGACATTTTTGCGGGGTGCAGCTTTCTAGCCCCTCCAGCTCAGGCCACGGTGACCACGGATGCCTCCCAGCTCGGGTGGGGGGGCACTTCCTGGGAAGAACGGTCCAAGGCACGTGGTCCCTTCCAGAGACCAAGCTACACATCAGTGTCCTGGAGATGAGGGCAGTGCTTTTATCGTTGAGAGCCTCCCACCCTGTCCTACCTCCGGGGACGGTAGCCATTCAATCAGACAACATGTCTGTAGTCTGGTATATAAACAAACTGGGAGGGACCCGATCCTACCCCTTTGTCGCAAGGCCATGAGGGTTTTGGAGTGGACCATATCCACCAGCCGGTTTCTCATAGCAACGCATATCCCGGGACGCTCCAACATGCTAGCAGACAGTCTCAGCAGGGCAATCCTTCTGCCTTACGAGTGGTCTCTGAAACAATCAGTGGCGGATAAAATCTTCCTTGTTTGTGTTCCACCTTGCTACGATCTCTTCGCATCTCCTTCCAACACGAAGTGCAGCAACTTCTTCGCACTGATCCCCCCTCCGGGGGATGTCCCAAGGGATGCTTTAGTCCATGCTTGGCCTCCCGGGCTACTGTATGCTTATCGCCTGTTACCTCTTATTCCGAAGTTCCTTCAGAGAGCTTGCCGGCTGCAGTGCAAAGTCATTCTCATAGCTCCCTTCTGGCCTCGCCAAGTGTGGTTTCCCTTCTTATGGTCTCACCTGTTGGCTCCTCCATGGACTCTAGATCCCTGTCCGGATCTAATTTCTCACCCGTCGGGCATGCCCCTGCCCAACCTGGACAGTCTCAAGCTGACGGCATGGCTGCTCCAGTTCCCATGATCATCAGGACTGTCGGACTTTCGTCCCCTGGTAAGAACATTCTGGTAGCTTCTCTTAAAGCCTCCACTAGGAAACTCTACAATAGCAAGTGGAGACGTTTTTGCGTTTGGGCCTCTCAACGCAGTCAGAACCCATTTACAGTCCTTGTTCCGGTCATACTGGATTTTTTGGCCGATCTTTTTCTATCGGGCGCAAGTGCTTCCACCATCAAGGTTCAACTGGCTGCCATCTCTAATTTTCATGTAGATGAAAATAAGGTTGCCTGGCTTCTGCTAAATTGTGTAAAGCTTTCCTAAAGGGCACTTTTTTATTGCGACCACCAGTTAAAGAAACAGTGCCCTCCTGGGATCTGACTTTAGTCCTTCAAGCTTTGACCTTTACCCCTTTCGAGCCAGCCGACTCAGTTCAGATGAAGTTTTTGTCGTGGAAGACGGCATTCTTCGTTGCCATCACTTCAGCTAAAAGAGTTTCAGAGTTGCAGGCCTTATCCCCCTTGCCCCCCATTTGTTTTTCCACAAGGATAGGGTTTCGCTGTGTACGAACCCTTCTTTTCTTCCTAAGGTGTCCTCCACAGCCAATATTAATCAATCTATAAATTTGCCAGTCTTCCCAAATTTCCAAAATAGAGGCGAACGTAAGCTTAATTTATTGGATGTGCATAGACAGCTTCGTTTTTACCTTCATAGGACTAAACCCTTCCGGAAGTCAGATCAGTTGTTTTCTTTTTCAAAACCATTTTTGGGAAAAGCAGTTTCGAAAGTGTCCTTAGCAAGGTGTGGGTCACTCTTTGTATTGCACAAGTTTATAAGGACAAAGGTTTATCTCCGCCTGGTGTATTGAAGGCTCATTCCACTAGGGCAATGGCCACTTCTGCAGCTATATCTGTGCGGCAGTGACTTGGGCCAATTCGCACACATTCATCTCTCATTATAAATTGGATCTTATTTCTAGAGGGAGAGCATCCTTTGGCTCTGCGGTGCTCAGAAATATCCTTCCATAAGGGCCTCCCAGGAATACTAGTAGCTGGGGACTCTGTCTCATATGTGCAGAAAGAATGAAGTTAACTACTTCAGATAAATAAGTTATGTACTTACCCGTAACGTTCCATCTGAGTAGTTAGACTTCATTCTTCTGCACCTTCCCTCCTTCCATCCCCCTCACTCTTCAGGTTTTTCCTGTTTAGGATTGTGGTTATGTTGCCATTTAGTGTCAGCAAACTCGATCTAGGGCTTAGATAGGAGGAAGTGATGTGATATAGGTAGGGGAGGAGCTTGAAGCTCGGAGCTGATGCTTGAAAAGTTTTGCCGGCTCTGATTCGAATCGGATCTGAATACCCATATGTGCAGAAGAATGAAGTCTTAACTACAGAGATGGAACGTTATGGTAAGTACATAACTTCTTTTTTCCTCTGATGACCAGGATTTACCTTTATCTACCTATGAGGATTCTGATGCAGAGGACTCTATTCCCTCTGCTTCCCCCCCAGAGGATTTCTCTTTTGGTGAAACTTTGCATACTTTTAGGGAGCATTTCCGCTGGGAAAGCCAGGATTACTCTGATTCTAAAAAGAGGCTTAGGGATTTCTTACTCCTGCCCCAACACAGGCCTTCAGCTATCCCTCATGTACTAGACATTGTTGAAGATGCCTTTTCGGAATCTAGCTTGGCCCCTGACTCTTTATCTCCTGCTCCCAGAAAACCTGATAGATATTACAGGGTTCCTGACTCTCACAAATTCTTTTTTAAAAATCCTACTGCGGATCCTGAGACCATTTCACAGGGAGCCAAGCGCATTAAGGCTACTACTGCCAAAAATCCTACCCCCTCTGATAGAGATTCCAGGGCGCTGGATAGATGGAGTAAGAAGGTATACACTTCTGCAACCTTGGCCATTAGTGCCTTAAACTGCCAGTTTCATATGTTAAAGTATCAGCAGCATATTATTGGATTGCCTAAACAGAAAATGATGAATGTCAAGTTGTCAATCTTGCCTTCATTCTTGCTGGATGGGTTCGGAGCCGATCCTCGGCTCCAACTCGGCTTATACCAAAGCTCAAGAGCTATTTTTACCGGCTCGAGGTAACCCTGTATCCCACAATGCTAGGCGCTAACTACCCAGATCTCGTTTGCCGCTTAGCTGCGAGGTTGCGTTTTTGCTGGCTCTTTGGTAAATTTTTTTCAGAAGCAGTTTTCTGGTAAGGTTTTTCCATTTTATTTTCAGGGTTAGTGTACGTTTATCTCCCGTTTACCCTTTTAGAGTAACCCGCCTTATAATAGTCCCCTTTTGGGTCTGTTTTCTATCCCCTTGGTCCTACCATTCTCCTCATATCAGGCCTTTGGGCCAAGTTTGTACTCTAGTTTTTTCTTCAGTTAAATTGTCAGTTTAATTATTTTAATCTTAGTCATCGGTGTGGTGAAGTGACTGGACTAAGTTTTCTTTAGTGTGTGTGTGTGTGTGTGTGTGTGTGTGTGTGTGTGTGTGTGTGTGTGTGTGTGTGTGTGTGTTTGGGTGTGTTTTACCACAAGATGTCTAAGGAGTCCAAGGTCTCAGGCTTCAAGAAGTGTGACTCGTGCTGTCAGAAAATGTCTGTGACAGACGGTCACACTTCTTGTGTTTATTGCCTAGGCCCTCTGCACCTGCACGACTCTTGATGTCCTTCAAGGATGCAACTGCAGTCCTTACATATGGGTTGTCCTGCCTCAGGCAGCCCTTCGGTCGGCCGGATTCCAAAGTCTGGGTCCGGCGTCGGCTGATGTTGCCCTGTCCCTGACGTCAGAGCGCCTGGGGTATAAAAACGTCAGCCGACGCCATCTTCTTCAGTCTTTCTTGCCGCGCGGTGCCCGAAGCAGAAGCAGTTCGCAAGTGCCGGTCGGCCAGCTCCTGTGTTTTCAGCTACTGAAGTCTTCAAAAAAGCTAAGTACCCCGTTGGGGACCTTTTCTTGCCTCAGCCGATGTCAGATAAAACTGTAAAAGTTAATAATTGTTTAACTTGTGGGAAACAAATACCTCATAAGGATTTCCACTCTTACTGCTTACCCTGTCTAGGCCCAGAACACAACGTCTCAGCCTGTTCAGCTTGTGCTTCTTTCAATAAACGCACTCTTAGGCGTCGGTCAGAGTTTGCACAGGATTATTTTGGGGAAGATTTCTGTTATATCATGCCGTCGGAGCTTCCGACAGCACATTTACCTAAAAAACGGAAGGATAAGGACCGACGCTCACGGTCCGTGGTCTCGACCGACACCACGCTTAGGCCTACCGCGAGTGTCTCGGTCTCTTCTGAGCCGGTTTCACAACCGCTACAGACCGACGACACCGCCCCACCGGTTACTTCGGTACCGGAGGCCAGCTCGGTGCCGGTTTCCGTTCTCCCCTCTGAGACCGTAGCCCAGGATATTTCTGACACCATTTCAGTGGATAAGACTACTCCAGCATGTGGGGCTGCCAGGCCTCCAGTGTCTATGTCCATTAAGGCTTACACACGTGCTAAGGCTGCCAAACAGGCTAAGTCTCCCCCTCCAAGATCTGTTTCTCTGGGATCCACTTCTGGTTCTCAAATTTTAAGTTTAGCTGAGGACCTTATATCTTTTATTAGGGGTTCTCAGCCACATCCAGATAGAGGCTCTCAGCCACCTTTTGTCAAGATGCCTAGGGTTGAGCAGGTAGATCCCCAGTCCTCCGATGAGGCCTCAGGTGATTCTGCACATTCAGACTACCAGGAGGAGGCCTTCCCGCCTCGAGGATTCTGATGCGGAGGAATCCATTCCTCTGCTTCTCATTCCATGAGGGGAACACTTCAAATGCAGGCCAAGAATACTCAGATTCTAGGAAAAGGTTAAGGGAATTTTTAAAGCTACCTCAGCATAGACCCTTAGCTATTCCTCCAGTTTTAAATGTTTTAGATGATGTGTACTTAGAATCTAGTGCTTCCTGACTCCTCCCCTGCCCCTGTCAAGCCAAACAGGTACTACAGGGTCCCAGACACACATCAATTTCTGTACAATGGCCATACTGCTGACCCTGAAACTATTTCTCAGGGGTGTTTCCTCCACTACTGCTAAGAATCCACTTCCTTCGGAAAGAGATTCTAGGGCTTTAGAAAGGTGGGGCAAGAAAGTATATACATCTTCCACCCTTTCTATGCGAGCATTAAATTGTCAATTTCATATGATTCAATATCAGGAATATATGTTGGATGACTTGCAAAAGAAATTGGCTTCCCCTGAACCATTAGATAGAAAGGGGTTACAGGAATTGGTTCATAATACTCAGCAGGTTAGCAACCATTTCCTTCAGTGTGGATATGATGCATTGGAAGCTTCATGTAGAGCAGCAATGACAGGTGCGGTCATACACAGACATGCTTGGTTAAAGGAACAAACATTGCCAGACCATGTGAAAATTAAGCTTTTGGATGCACCACTAGAGAAACATAAGCTATTTGGTGCTACTGCACAAGAGGTTTTAAAGAAAATAGAGGAAAAGGCAAAATCAGTGCAAACAGTCAAAGATTTCCTCCAGGTACAGCCTCCAAGATTCAGCAGGAATTGGCCTTCTAAGCATTGGGCTTTTCCAGACACAGACAAATTTCAAAGAGGCAAAAACAGACGTGGTAGAGGGCAAACTTGAGGCTCCTACAGAGGACGCCAATGGCAGCCTCCAAACCAGAGAGGTGGGGCAGGACCTTCCACTGCTCCGCAGGGACAATTTCAATGACTTGACTTTGACACCGCCATCCAGGGCTCAATTAGAAGCACCTTTGGGAGGAAAATTATCTTTATTCTCACAAAATTGGCACAATATTACAAAGGACAAATGGATACTGGACATAATAGACAAAGGATACAGACTCCATTTTCATACACTACCAACAAGACATGGCAGGCCAAACCTGGCACCAAATCAAAGGGCAGAGGCACTCAGACAAATAACAAACCTACTTCAAATAAGAGCAATAGAGAAGGTTCCTTCTGCAGAACAAGGCCAATTATTTTATTCAAGACTGTTCCTTGTTCCAAGAAAAGAAAGCCAATGGAGACCCATTCTGGACTTGTCCACACTAAATACTTACCTTATTGTGCCAAAATTCAAAATGCTGACTTTACAGCAACTCCTTCCCATGCTGGGCAAGGGGTCTTGGCTGGTAACTCTGGACCTCAAGGAGGCATACCTGCATGTCCCAATCAGACAAAGTTGCAGAAGATACCTCAGATTTCTTGCAGGCTCAGAGCATTATCAATTCTCAGCATTGCCCTTTGGCTTATCTACTGCGCCCAGAGTGTTCAAGAAATGCCTGGCATCAGTAATTACACATTGCAGACTCCAGGGGCTACAAATATACCCTTACCTGGACGACTGCCTTATACAAGCGGACAGCAAACAAGCCTTGTTAAAAAACTTGGACTACGTCATTCACCTACTGCAGCCTTGGGATACACAGTCAGTATTC
Organism: Protopterus annectens; assembly: GCF_019279795.1. NCBI lineage: Eukaryota > Metazoa > Chordata > Ceratodontiformes > Protopteridae > Protopterus > Protopterus annectens. Next base: position 367,395,597 of record NC_056730.1, on the reverse strand, counting down.
AGAAATAAAGTCTCGTACCATCCCAACAAATACCTTTCCTGGGTGCCACACTGGACACAAACACCCAGATGGCATTTCTGACAAAAGAAAAACAAAAACAATTACCAGAATATTTCAGAAAATTGGCAACACACACCCGACTGCAAGAAAAATCCTGCAGGCCCTGGGTTTCATGGCATCTTGCATTCTTCTGATCCCACACGCAAGGCTGCATATGAGGAAACTACAATGGTATCTAAAAAGTTTATGGTCTCAACACAGCCACAGCCTGGAAGCATTGATCCCACTCATTCCATGCCTTCAAAAGGAATTTCTGTGGTGGGCTCAAGCAAGCCAGATAAACAAAGGTCTGCCTTTCAGCAAGCCTCATACAAGTCAAACCATAACAACAGATGCCTCAGACCATGGATGGGGGGCGCACATGGAGGGCAGATGCATTCAAGGACAATGGACACAAAAAGAAAAGCAACTGCACATCAACCAAAAAGAAATGCTGGCAGTGATACATGCAATCAAGGCCTTCGAAAAGTTCATGCATCAGGGCCATCTACTAATAAAGACAGACAATACCACAGTTATGTGGTACATAAACAAGCAAGGAGGTACCCATTCCTACCCTCTTTGCAGACTGGCAATGAATCTCTGGGACATCTCCCTACAATTGAAAATAGAGCTACAATCCCAGTTTGTACCAGGGAAGGACAATGTTCTGGCGGACAGCCTAAGCAGAAACATCATGGATCCACACGAATGGGTGTTGCATCCAGACATTTTCTTACAAATAACTCAAGCATGGGGAAGGCCGGACATAGATCTTTTTGCCTCCCGCCTCAATCACCATCTGAAAAAGTTTTGCACAAGGACATACCATCCTCAAGCATGGAAGGTGGACACTCTCTCCTTCAGTTGGAACTCTCTAACACTATATGCCTTCCCACCTCTTCCTTTGATGACCAAGGTGTTACTAAAGATCAAGACAGAGCAACCAAAAGTCATACTGACTGCTCCAGACTGGCCAAGACAGCACTGGTACCCACTGCTATGGAGCTTGACACACACCAATCCGTGGCTCCTTCCTCAAAGGCCACTTCTTCTGACACAGCACAATTACAGGACACTACACCCCAGCTTGAAAACATTGAAGCTGACAGCTTGGAAGATTCCATGACTATTCCTCAGGATACACTTTCCAAAAGGGTAAAAGATATCATCCTGGAGGCGCGCAGACCTTCCACTAGAAAAACATACTCAGCAAAATGGAAGAGATTTCTTATCTGGAACAGCAAAAAGGGTCAAGACCCATCAGTGATGAGCATTCCACAGATCCTAGAATATTTGGCTGAAATGCTCCACAATGGCCTTCCATAAAAATACATGCTTCAGCAATATCTGCCAAATGTAACACTGATCCGCCTGTATTTTCTCACCCATTGCTAAGACAGTTTCTAAGAGGTATAAAGAACATCAACCCTCCAAGGAAACCACCAGTGCCTGCATGGGACCTCAACTTCATGCTGGAAAAATTAACTCTTCCTCCCTATGAACCAGCAGCATCTTCAGAGTTGAAATTTCTGTCTTGGAAGACAGCTTTCCTTCTGGCAGTAACCTCAGCAAGAAGAGTCTCTGAGCTACAGGCCCTTATGGTAATACAACCATTTCTCATTTTTCATCAGGACAGAGTTTCTTTGAGAACCAATCCGTCATTCATGCCAAAGGTGGTATCCAGGGTGTCCCTGAATCAAGCTGTTCACCTGCCTACCTTCTTTCCCAATCCTCAAAATAAAGGGGAGAGACTTCTGCACACCTTGGACATACACAGACAGTTGCGCTACTACTTGGACAGAACAAAGTTTTTCAGAAAATCTGACCAGCATTTTGTAGCTTACGCTGCTGGAATGCAGGGAAAATCAATTTCCAAACAGACAATTTCTAAATGTATTGGAAATTGCATTCGATTCTGCTACTCTTTTCATGGAAAAGCTGTGCCATCTGACATCAGGCCACATTCCACCAGAGCTACAGCCACCTCCACAGCCTTTTTAAAGAGGAGTGGCAACAAAGGACATTTTAGAAGCTGCTACATGGAGCTCCGTTCATACATTTTCCAAACATTACAACCTGCCTTTATTTTCCAGATCCAGAGCAGGGTTTGCTTCTGCAGTCCTGCAGGGCATTTTAGCTACACCATCTTTGTCTTAGTGCCTACCACCCCCAGGTTGGCTATGGTATTCAACCCATATGTAAGGACTGCAGTTGCATCCTTGAAGGACATAGTACAATTTTGTACCTACCATAAATGTAGATGTCCGATAGGTATGCAACTGCAGTCAGGTTTTCCCTCCCACCTACCCCTCTGTGGTATTCCTTTGGGTTTCTACCCCTCATTTTAGCTATCTGGGGTAATCTTTTATGGTGTATTTGTTTTTATGTTATTGTACTTGTCTGGAATTTTTTCTCTATTTTCAAAATTTAGCCTTCCTTAGAGGTCACCTGGCATCTGGGGCAAGAAACACTGAAGAAGATGGCGTCGGCTGACGTTTTTATACCCTAGGTGCTCTGACGTCGGGGAAAGGGCGACATCAGCCGACGTCGGACCCAGACTTTGGAATTCGGCCGACCGAAGGGCTGCCTGAGGCAGGACAAACCTATATGTAAGGACTGCAGTTGCATACCTATCGGACATCTACATTTATGGTAGGTACAAAACTGTACTTTCTTTCTGCCATGCATTCAGTCCAAGAGTCCTGCAGGAACGCAGAAACAAGTTGATTTTGAGAGGCTTGTTGAAGACCGAAGGTTCCCCGGCCAAGTCCTTGTCGGGCAAACCTTTTAAGCCCACTAAATCGTCGGCTCCGAGTACAAAGCCTCCGACCAGTGGCGCTACTTCTGTTTCTGCATCAGCTCCGGCTGGAGCCGAGGCTTCAAGGACTCAGTTGGCACCGATAGTTACACTGGAACCATCTTCGAGTCGTAAGTGCTCCAGGTCCCCTTCCTTGGAGTCAGTCCATTCGGCTCCGAGATCCCCTTTGCTTTCGGAGCGCAGCCATCAGTCCTATTCCTCTCGGTCTTCCAGGCTTTCGGACTATGACCTCGAGAGGGTGGTTAGCAGACTCCTTAAGTCGCAGGCACTGGCCCAGATGCTTCATAGCCCTTCTCAACGGACAGTGGCTATCCCCATTCCATCGTCGATTCCTCCTCCGACTCTTCCCCTGAGTTCGGAGCCGGGATCGTCGACACGTCGGAGCCGATAGCACCCATTTCGGCTCAGATTTCTTCTAGGGTGCCATACTTGGAGGGATCCGGGCGCCATGACTCCCTCGTCGGCTCCGAGGGGGCGAGTGGCATTGGACCCTTGTCCGACCCCGTCCTCCCTCTCGGAGCCTCGGCGCAGGTGAGTTCGGCTCCGACATCGGCCTCTGAGCCATCCCTCTCGGTGCCGGGAGGGTCCTTATCTCTTCGGAGTGGGGACCTTCTTCCCTGCCTGATAGGGGTGCTTTTGAGGTCATGAGGAGTGTGCTGGCCCCTGTGCCTGCTCCTCGGTCGGCTCCCTCAGCTCCTCCCACTGTAGTGCCCGCTACGGTCTCTACCCATCCTCTCGACCCTGGCTGCAGATATCCTACACCTCAGGGGCCCCCATTGGGAGCATCCTCCTCTTCTGAGGCCTCCCCTGATCCATCAGGGTAGCCCCCTCAGAAGAGGAAATGTAAGAGGAAGCATGTGGACTCCCCTGAGTCTGTCACATCTGACACCGACTTGGATGAGTCGGAAGGGTTCCCACGATCCCCTTCTGAGGATATCTCCTTTTCTGACATCCTTGAGATCCTTAAGCAGAGGGGGAACTGGTCTACCCTCAGTCCTTTTGAGGACGAGTCGGTCTACCTAGAGGCGTTTGGTTCTCGCCCTTCCACCTCCTGGGTGTTTCCGCCCTTTGACCCCCTTATGGAAGTGGTGGACAGGAAGGCATGGACGGCCCCTGATTCGATGGAACCTACCCCCACGGAGGCCTTCAAAATTTATCACAGCCCCTTCTGATAAACAGTTTTTGACCAAGGGTGTCCCTGTTGATGCCATGGTGGTGGCAGCAGCCACTAAGAAGGAACTGGCCGATCCTTCAGTACCTATCCATCCTCCTAATAAGGAATCTAGGACCATGGATAGGTACGGCAAGCGGATGTTTTCTTCAGCGACCTTTACCATGCGGTCGCTGAATTACTTATGTCATTTTACCCGCCTTCAAAGAGACTTGCTCAAAGAAATGGGTGATACCCTATAGGATCCAACAGCTGCGGGGTCTCAGGACAAAATCAACTCCCAGCTGGCAACCCTAAACTCCATTGTTAACTCCTCCATGCGGCTTATTTCTTATGCGGCTGATGGGGCGAGTAGAGCTGCAGGTACAGGCGTGGCCTTAAGACGTCACGCCTGGATGCGGCTTTGTAACTTTGCCGACCCCTTTAAGGCGTCCTTCACCAACTCTCCCTTTGATGGTTCGGCGTTGTTTGGACCTCAGGTGAAGGATACTTTGACCAGATGCGAACAAGACGACAAGACTCTCTCTGCCATGGGAGTCCGTTTTTCCACCCCATCTAGACCATACCCTAAAGGTCAGAAAGGTGGAAAAATGTGGTTCCACAAACAACATGGAGGTGAGTTCCCCTCTAGAGGCAGGGGGGACAATAACAGACGCCACTCCATGGGCAGAGGTGGTCCACAGAGTCCGGGTAGCAGAGAAGCTATCTCTGGCCAACCCTTCCAGCATTCCTGAGAAGCTGCCCAACTGTCCGCCTTCGGAAGCAGTCGGGGGAAGATTATCACTGTACCCAAAAGCCTGGCTTTCCCTCACCAAAGACAGATTGGTACGGTCGATCATATACAAGGGTTACAAAATTCCCTTTGTCCACACCCCAAAACAGCCAAAAAGGCCCCTTCCAGATGTTCCACACGGTCTAAGGGAACAAGCAGTATTAGAAATCTCAAAACTGCTAAGACAAAGGGCCATCCAAACAGTCCCAGCAGAACAGCAAGGATCCGGAATCAACTCCAAGTTCTTTTTAGTACCAAAAAAGACAGGGGACTGGAGACCAATTTTGGATCTCAGCAGACTGAACAAGTCTGTTCAAAGAACGAAGATGTCCTTCAAGGATGCATCTGCAGTCTTTACAAATGGGTTGTCCTGTGCCCAGCTCTTCGGTCGGCCGGATTCCAAAGTCTGGGTCTGGCTTGGCTGGTGTCGCACTTCACACCCGACGCCATTGCGCAGGTATTTTTTTGTAAAAGGCATCAGCCGACGCCATTTTCCTCAGTCTTTCAGATCCAGAGATAAGACTTCTATAATGTCAGAGAAAGTTAATAACTGTTTATCTTGTGGGAAACAAATACCTCATAAAGATTTACCCTATTGCATACATTGTTTAGGCCCAGACCACGAGTCAGCCTTTTGTTTTAACTCCGGGACTTTAGACGACGCTCGGACTTTTTGCTGAACAGATTTTCGGGCCCGATTTTGCTTAACATGCCTTCTACCGAGGCCTCTTCTAACCTGGTGAAATCCAACCTTCTGTTGCAGTTTCACAGGATTTACATCAGACACCATTCTGGATATTCAACCCCCCCTGCACGAGCTGCTAGGCCTCCTCCAGCTATGTCTATTAAGGCCTTTGCCAGGGCTAAACCAGCCAAAGCATCAAAACCTGTGCCTGCCAAGCCCCTCTCTCACAGGCCCAGCACCAGCGGCTGAGGATCTTTTAATTCGTGGAGCCCAGCCTCATCCAGACAGGGCCTCTCCCTCCTCCAGAAAAGAGGCCTAGAGCAGAGCCCCTCTGAGCCAGTATCCACAGATGATTCTTCTGATGACTCAGAACATACAGACCCTCCTGAGGCTTCTTATTCTCAAGACTCTGATGCTGAGGAGTCCATCCTTCAGCCCTCTCCTCCTGAGGAATTTTCCTTTGGGGAAACCTTGCATGCTATGAGGAACAACAATTTCAGCAGCAGGGGCAAGATTTCTCAGACTCTAGAAATAGGCTTACCACCTTTCTACATCTGCCACAGCATAGGCCCTTAGGTATACCTCCAGTTCTTTCTGTTGTTGATGATGCATTTAATGATGCTGCACTGCTCCCCTGATTTTTACCCTCCGCCCTGCCTGCCCCGGTAGGTACTCCAGGGTCCCGGACACTCATCACCACTTATATAAGGCCCCTTTTGCAGATCCAGAGACTAACTCCCAGGGTCCTAAAGCAGTAGCAGTCCCTCTGAAAGGGAATCCAGGTCCTTAGAGAGATGGGGTAAAAAAGTTTACACTTCTGCTACTTTGTCAGCTAGAGCTTTGAACTGCCAATTTCATATGATTCAATATCAAGAGTTTATGCTTGACCAGTTAACTAAAAAGCTGTCCTCTGAAGAATCTTTAGATAAAAGTATGTTCAAGAAATGGTACATAACATACAGCAGGTTAGTAACCATTCTTAGAATGTGGCTATGATGCACTGGAGGCTTCCTTTAGATCAGCCATGACTGGCACAGTTATCAGGAGGCATGCATGGTTGAAAGAACAGGCATTACCAGACCATGTCAAATCTAAGCTTTGGATGCACCTATGGACAAGGTCAATTTATTTGGTTCCCCTGCACAGCAGGTACTAAAAAGATGGAAGAGAAAAATCTGTGCAAACAGTGAAAGATTTCTTTCAACCTCCAAGGTTTAGCAGGAACTGGCCCTCCAAGAATTGGTCTTTCCGGACTCCTCTAAGGCACAAAGAGGCAGGAATAGGCGCCTAGAGGCAGAAACCAATCCAGGGGTGCCTACAGGCAGTGGCAGGGTAACAACCAACGAGGCACGGATACAGCCACCACCACTACAACAACTCAATCACAGTGACTACCAGGGAACAACTAGAAGCACCAAAGCTAACCTTATTTTCAAGAAACTGGCACTGCATTACAAGAGAAAATGGATTTTGCAAACTATAGACCAAGGTTACAGGTTCCATTTCCATACTCTACCAGGAAAGAGAGGAATGCCAAACCTACCACCTACTCAAAGGACAGAAGCTCTAAAACAAATATTTCAATTATTAAGAATGAGAGCTGTGGAAAAGGTACCATCTATGGAGCAAGGAAAGGATTTACTCTTCCTGGTACCAAGAAAAGAAAACAATTGGGAGGCCTATTCTAGACCCTCCGCTTTAAACACATTCCTCATTGTTCCAAAATTCAAAATGCTGACCCTACAGCAGCTTCTTCCATGCTGGGCAAGGAGTCTTGGCTGGTAACTCTAGATCTCAAGGAGGCATACCTGCACGTCCCCATAAGACCAATTTGCAGAAGATACCTCAGATTTCTTGCAGGATCAGAGCATTATCAATTCTCAGCATTGCCCTTTGGCTTATCAAATGCCTGGCATCAGTAATCGCCATTGCAGACTTCAGGGATTCAAATCTATCCCTACCTGGCCTAATACAAGCGGACAACAAAACAAACTAACAGAAGACTTACAAAGAGTCATCTACCTGCTGCAAGCCCTGGATACAGTCAATACAAAAAGTCAAGGCTGATTCCATCCCAAAGAATAACCTTTCTGGGTGCAGAACTGGACACATCAAAACAAATGGCATTTCTAACTGCAGAAAAGAAAGAGCAACTTTCACTACTTCTTGGCATTAACAAAGCAGAACCATCTAACTGCAAGAAAAGTGCTGCAATGGTCCCTCATGCCAGGCTGCATATGAGAAAAGCTAGTGGGTACCTAAAAAGAATTTGTGGTCAGCACAAGCACAGCCTAGAAACCAAAATTCCAATGATCCCATGCCTGAAGCAAGAGTTCCAATCAAACACAGGATTGCCCTTCTGCAAAAGTCAACCAAGACAAACCATCACGACAGATGCCTCAGACCACATGCTGGGCAAGTGCATTCAAGGCCTATGGGACTAAGAACAGCTGCATCTGCACATAAATCTAAAAGAAATGATGGCAGTAAAATTTGCAAATCCAGGCATTCAGACCTTTTCTCCAAGAAGGCCAGTTGATGATAAGGACAGACAACACCACAGTTATGTGGTACATCAACAAACAGGGAGGCACACCTGGCACTGGACCTATGGGATGTGGTTCAGTTACAGGCAATTTATGTACCAGAGGGAAAACATTCTAGCAGACATATTATGGATGCTGCATCCGACATCTTCAAAACCATCACAAGAAAATGGGGATTACCACAGACTTGTTTGCATCCCCCCATTCAATCACCAGTTGAAGAAATTCTGCACAAGGACCACCCACTTGCCTGACAGCTTTGATGCACAAGGTGCTTCTGAAGATCAAAGAGAGGATCATTCTGATAGCCCCAGACTGGCCAAGACAACATTGGTATCCATTGCTGAGGAGCATGTCCCGGGAACAAATATGGACACTGCCCTGATCCCATTACTGCTAACACAGAACAACTACAACACCTTGCATCCAAACCTAAAAAACCTGCTGCTAACTGCCTGGAACAACACAACATAACAGCAAATTAAAATTTATCCAAAAAAAGAAGACATAATCCTGGAGGGAAGTGAGACCTTCACAAGAAAGAATTTATGCAGCAAATGGAAAAGATATTTCATCTGAGTACTGCAGAGGGGCAAGATGTGACACTGGTGAACATAGCCAACATCCTGGAGTACTTGGCGGAGCTCTTCTCCATACAGGCCTGTCCCTATCTTCCATCAAGATACATGCATCAGCTATTTCAGCAGAATACAGCTTGGATCCTCCTGTCTATCCTCTGCTCAGACAGTTTCTGAGAGGAATTAAACCTCCCAGGAAACCTCCATTGCCAGCATGGGACTTGAACTTTGTGCTAGAAAAACAGCAGAATTACAATACTTATCGAAGGGTCTCTGAACTACAGGCATTAATGGCAGTGCAACCCTTTCTGATCTTCCATCAAGATAGAGTGTCCATGAGAACAAATCCTACATTTCAGGCTATCCACCTTCCTACATTCTTCCCCAACCCACAGAACAGGGACATACCTTGAATTACGCTACTACCTGGACAGGACAAAATCTCCAAATGGATAGGAAATTGCATTAGATTTTGTTACTCCTACCATGGAAAGAAAACTCCAGAGAACATCAGGCCTCACTCAAGACTGCAGATGCATCCTTGAAGGACATAGTACAGTTTTGTACCTGTAGATGTCTCCCTCTGAGGTACTCATCTATTATGGTGTATTTGTTTGTATATATGTACATACATGCTTTTATTGTGTGTTGCTGCGCCTGCTATTTGGAATCTTTGGCATTTATCCAAATTTAGCCATCCAAGAGGGCACCTGGACAACCCATTTAAGAGCAGCAGATGCATTCCTCTCGGACATCTACATTTATGGTAGGTACAAAACTGTACTTTCCGGATGGTCACACTACAGTCCATTCTACCCTTTTTGGGCCAGGACCATTGGATGTTCTCTATAGACCTTCAGGATGCGTACTACCACATCAAAATGCACAGGCGCTCCAGGAGGTTTCTCCGCTTCCGTCTGGGGGCCAGTCACTACCAATTCAGGGCCCTGCCTTTTGGTCTCACTACAGCCCCCCGAGTGTTCACCAACTGTATGGCAGTGGTTACGGCTCATCTGAGGCGTCAAGGATTCCAGGTGTTTCCATATCTGGACGACTGGCTCCTTACCGCCACCACCAGGCGTCAACTTATTCAGTCCAGAGATTACACCATTCAGATTTGCTAAGAGCTAGGTATCTCCATAAATTTCGAAAAGTCTGCTTTGTCGCCTTGTCAGTCTATTACCTTCATAGGCGCCATATTAGACACAGTCGAACTATCTGCAAAACTAACGGCACAAAGAGTCTCAGATATTCGCAAGCATGTTCACATCCTTCTTCAGAACAACAAAATCCAGGCCAAGTTTGTACTGAAGACTCTAGGTCTCATGGCGGCTGCCATTACGTTACTTCCCTTAGCTCGCTTCCACATGCGACTCCTTCAGTGGATGCTCTTCTCTCAGTGGTCCTTCCAGCAGCTCCCGATGTCACACAACATTTCAATAACCCAATCATGCAAGAAACACCTGTCTTGGTGGATGGTCTCCCTTCATGTGATTCAGGGCAGACCCTTTGTCCCCCCCGGTTGCTACAGTGACAACGGATTCCTCCCTGATCGGGTGGGGGCATTTTCAGGGCAGGATGGTCCAGGGCACTTGGCAACCTTTCGATTGCCACCTGCACATAAATGACCTGGAGATGAGAGCAGTACTTTTAGCGTTGCAAGCCCTTCAGGACTCTCTTTCCATCGGGGCGATTGCAGTTCAGACGGACAATATGTCCGTAGTGTGGTACATCAACAAGCAGGGCGGAACCAAGTCCTATCCCTTATGTCGAGAAGCACTCAGACTTTGGCAGTGGGCAATCTCCTCTCAGCGGTTTCTGATAGCAACGCATATCCCCGGGAAGACAACGTCATAGCGGACAGGCTGAGCAGGGCCATTCTCATGCCGCACGAGTGGTCTCTCAAGCAGTCAGTAGTGGAGAAAATTTTTCAGAAAATGGGGTCAGCCTTGCTGCGATCTTTTTGCAACACCCCAGAACAGCAAGTGCCATGAATTTTTCACTCTTCCCGGCCACCCCCCCAGAGACGCTGTAGTCCACGATTGGCCCCGGGGTCTCTTGTATGCTTTTCCCCCTTTTCCATTAATCACTCAGTTGATTCAGAAAGCTACCGCCTTGAGATCCACAATGATCCTCATTGCTCCGTACTGGCCTCAACAAATCTGGTTTCCATTCATGCATCGTTTCCTCTTGGAGCAGCCCTGGCATCTGGACCCAGTTCCAGATCTCTTGACCCATCAGTCGGGCAAGCTGCACCAATCCCTCCCCTCTCTCAACCTCACAGCTTGGTTGCTCCACTTTCAACCTTAGCCAGGCTTCCCTTTATCTCCCATTCGGTGCGTGACATCATTTTAGCTTCTCACAAATCTTCTACCAGGAGGATTTATGCCAGCAAATGGAAACGTTTTACCTTCTGGGCAAAATCTAGGAACATAGACCCATTCGTGGCTCCTATCCAATCGGTCCTGGATGTTTTGGCCGAACTTTTTTAATCAGGATCTTCTTCCACTATCAGAGTCCAGTTAGCGGCCATTTCAAATTTTCATGTTGGCCTGTCAGACTTCTCTATTATCTCTCATAAACTTTGTAAAGCCTTCCTTAAAGGTATCTTTTTACTTAAGCCCCCGATCAGACATCCCTCACCGCAGTGGGATTTGAATCTAGTTTTAACCTCCTTGATTCTCCCTCCCTTTGAACCTGCGGCTTCCTGTTCTTTGAAGTTACTTTCATGGAAGACTTTGTTTCTAGTGGCTATAACCTCTGTGAGGAGAGTCTCAGAACTTCACGCCCTTTGCGTTCGTCCTCCTTATCTGGTTTTCCATAAAGATAGAGTGTCCCTCAGAACTAACCCATCTTTTTTACCCAAAATATCTAATGAGGCAAATCTAAACCAGACTATCGATCTCCCAGTTTTCTTCCCTAATTACTCCAACAGAGCGGAACAAAAGTTGCATTTCTTGGATGTTCATCGCCAACTCCGTTATTACCTGGATAGAACCAAGCAATTTAGGAAATCTGACCAGCTCTTCCTATCTTATGCTGAAGGGAAGAAAGGCCTTCCAGTTTCCAAAGTAACCCTTTCTAGATGGTTGGCCTCTGTCATCACTTTCATCTGTGAACTGAAGCGTCAAAAGCTTCCTTCAAAACCTAGAGCCCATTCAACTAGAGCCTTAGCTACGTCAATAGCTTTTCAGGACAGGTTGCCTTTGGATTCAATTTGTGCGGCAGCCACATAGGCCTCTCCCCGTACCTTTATTTCTCATTACATATTGGACATGGCCTCCAGTAGCCGAGCTAACTTTGGTTCCACTGTCCTCAAGAGTCTGTTCCGATGAGCCACCCAGGGTTGAGGTAGTAGGGATGAGGTCCCATCCAGCAAGAATGAAGGCGAGATTGACAACTTAACATTGAGAAGTTATGTACCTACCATAACGTTCAATGTTAGTTGTCTTCTTCTCGCCTTCTTTCTTGCGTCCCGCCCTCCAACCCCCTAGCCTCGACAGACCGATAGGATCCTACGGGGCCTTCTTTTTTGCCCAGTATGGTCTCCAGTGGTTATCCCTTTCTTGGGATGGCTATCTATATGGGTATGCCTCTCTCCTTTGTTCTGGGGACAGACCTGCTACAGTGTTAGCTATCAAACGAGATCTGGGTAGTTGGCGCCTAGCATTGTGGGATACAGGGTTACCTCAAGTCGGTAAAAATAGCTCTCGAGCTTTGGTATAAGCCGAGTCGGAGCTGAGGATCGGCTCTGAACCCATCTAGCAAGAAAATAGGCGAGAAGAAGACAACTAACATGGAACGTTATGGTAGGTACATAACTTCTCATTCCTGACTCTGCTGAAAATAAGGATTTACAGGATTTAATGCATTCTGCTGAACAGGTTGGAAAACATACTTTGCAATGTGGTTTTGATTCTCCAGAGGCATCTTGCAGGGCTGCTGTCATATTGGGTCTGTACTTAGAAGGCATGTTTGGCTTAAGGAGCAATCCTTGCCAGATCATGTTAAAGCTAAATTGCTGGATGCTCCCTTAAATCAGGACCGCCTGTTTGGCAACAAAGCAGAAGAAATACTTAAAAGATGGAGGAAAAAGCTAAATCTATGCAAACTGTTAAAGATTTCCTATAGGTACAGCCTCCAAGATTTAGTAAGCATTGACCCTCTACGAACTGGTCCTTTCCTGCATCTTCCAGGCCTTCTCAGTCCAAAGCCAGAACCAGCAGACAGAGCAGCCAGGCTTCAGTCCCAGGGTATGTACAGGACTAAGCAGTGGGGGGCTCCCACTTCCAAATCAGGGAGTAGTAAGACTCCCCCCTATGGTAAGCTGTCTCAATGACTTAACTTTAAAACTTCCAAGCACTTCTCAACTGACTGCTCCTTTAGGGGGAAAGATTGCTCTGTAGGCAAAAAGCTGAGAACTCATTACCCAGAACAGATGGGTTTTAAATATAGTTTCCCAAGGATACAGATTTCACTTCCACACTTTACCAACCCCAAACGGTTGGCCAGATCTACCCCCAAAACAGTGGGCAGAGGCTCAAAAGCAAGTACTCTCTCTCCTAAGCATAAGGGCTACTCAGACTGTACCAGAAGAGGAAAACTGACGAGGTTTCTACTCAAGACTTTTCCTGGTACCCAGAAAAGACAACTCATAGCATCCTATCCTGGACCTTTCTATCCTAAACACCTTTTTGGTGATCCCAAAATTCAAGATGCTAACTCTTCACCAGTTGCTTCCTATGCTAGGCAAGGATGCCTGGTTGGCAACACTGGATTTAAAGGAAGCCTACCTACACATCCTAATCAGGGAATCATGCAGAAGATACCTACGCTTCAAAGCAGGCTGCATGCACTATCAGTTCTCTGCACTGTCCTTTGGCTTATCTACTGCGCCCAGGGTATTCACAAAGTGCCTAGCTCCAGTCATTGCATTTTGCAGGCAAAGAAATATTCAAATATACCCATACCTGGACGATTGTCTAATTCAGGCAGAAAGCCAGGACATACTTTAGAATCATCTGGCATTTGTACAAAAGGTGCTAAGTTGTCTGAGGTACACCATAAACGAAAAGAAATCACATCTTTTACCCTGTCAACAAATTATATTCCTGGGAGCAAGCTGGAATACAACTTCCCAGATGGCTTTCCTCACGCCAGAGAAACAAATTCATTTTACAACTTACTTCAAACTAATGGCCACAAAAACCCTACTATCTGCAAGGTAAATACTGCAAGCCTTGGGGTTCATGGCCTCCTGCATTCTACTAATTCCATATGCAAGACTGCTTATGAGGAAACTACAATGGTATCTAAAAAGCCTATGGTGTCAACATTCTCTGGACCTAGAAGCAATGATTCCTGTCATACCTTGGCCTGCCACCAAAACCAGGGACTACCGTTCACTCTACCCCCTGCCACCCACACCCTAACAACAGATGCATCAGACTATGCATGGGGGGCTCACCTGGCAGGGAAATGCTTTCAGGGCAAATGGAACCCAAGTCAAATGCACCTGCATTCAGTCAAAAAGAAATGTTAACTGTACAGAATGCTCTGACAGCCTTCAAGGTCCACATTCTTCCAGGACAGTTAGTGGTAAAGACGGACAACATCACTGTTATGTGGTACGTAAGCAGGGGGGTACCCATTCATACCCCCTCTGCAGACTACCCATGGCTCTGTGGAACACAGCCTTTAGCTACCATGTGCATCTACAAGCTCAATTCCTGCCAGGAAATCTAAATACACTGGCAGACGAACTAAGCAGAAATCTCATGGACCCATATGAGTGGAAACTGGAACGAAAGACTTTCAACATGTTGATAAAATAAATGAAGAAGCCCAGATTTGAACCTGTTTGCGTCCCCCCAGATCTCCCAACTGAACAAATTCTGCACAAGGACTCCCCACAAACAAGCTTGGAAAGTGGATGCCCTGTCCTTCAGCTGGAAAAATCCATCAGTTTTTTGCCTTTCCTCCTCTGACTCTCATAGGTTCATAGGTAGGTACTAGGCTGTTGGCCCTAGGGCCTATATAAGCCTAGCCAAAAATGTACCCTGGCTTTCGCCACCCAAGAAAATTATTTTCCTGTGCCCCTGTCAAGCAGAGCCACAGAAGTGATCCCTGGGATGAATTTCCTATTTCCCATCCAATCATCAAGATTTTTCTTGAAGAGTGCTAATGAGGAGCTCTGTTTGACATAGATAGATAGTCTATTCCAGAGTATGGGAAGTCTCTGGGACAGGAATCTATCCCTCCAGCATGTTCTGTTTATTGTGATGACAAGGTTTAGGTCCCTAGAGCATGTAGCTCAGAGGGATTGGGATGTCTTTAAGTGGAGCATGTCCAACAGCTCTGGGTTTGACATAGCTTTGTATGTTATGCAGTGATCACCTCTGAGTAGGCGATGTGTGACGGAGTAAAGCTGGAGTTTTTTGAGATGGTCTGCATGCGGCATCTGTTTGAGGCCAGTAATCCTCTTTGTGAAGTATTTCTCTGGCCTTTCCAGTTGTTGTAGATGTCTTGTGAGGTACATACCAAAAGGGGCGTTGTGTTCTGTAATGGGTCTAATGAATGATGAGTAGAGGGGAACAATGACCCCTCTCTTTCTGGATGAGAAACCTTTTGTGATGAGGTGAGCCACTTAGAAGGATTTCCTGACCAATGTGGTGATGTGATTATCAAAGGAGAGACTACTGTCCACCTGTGTCCCAAGGTCTCTTATCACATTTGTGGCGTTAAGTAGACTGCCAGCTATGTGGTAGTTCATGGGTACATAGTTTTTACCAAAGGGGATGACATAATACTTTTTGGCATTGAGCTTCAGGCCATGGCTTTGACACCAGGCATCTGTCTCAGTGAGGCCCTTTTGTAGTATGTCCACATCATTAGAAATTTCGATTATGGCTCCTAGTCTGCAGTCATCTGCAAACTTTGTTAGCCAAAGACCTTCTGTGTTAGCCTGTACTTCAGAGAAGTAGATGCCAAACAGGAGAAGGACCCAGGACTGAACCCTTTGTGGTACTCCACTTGTCAGTGGTCTGAAGTTGGATTTGGAGTCTGCTACTTTCACAGTGTGGGTTCTGTCTGTGAGCCAGTTAGCAATCCAAATTGTGACGTAGGGATTTATACCTAGTTTAGTGAGCTTATCTATAATTCCAGAGTGTGGGATGGTGTTGAAAGCCTGGGCGAGATCTAGATAAGCTGTGTGAACCACCTTACCCTCATCTATGGCTTTGGTGACAGTCAGGTTTAGGAGACATGATCTGACTTTTACAAATCTGACCTGGGTAGGGTCCAGAGTTTGGAGATTACCAATGTCTTTGTTTGAGTTCCATGATGATACGTTCCATGGCCTTGCAGACCAGGCTCGTCAGGCTAATGGGGCAGTAGTTCCCGGGGTCCGTCATGGCTCCCCTTTTGTGGAGTGGGATAACCATCGTGGTGCGCCATTCATTCGGCACAAAGCCTGAGGTGAGGCTATGATTGAACATGGTACTTAGGTAGGGTGCCAGTTCATTCTGTAGTTCGTGTAGAACACAGCCTGGGATATTGTCAGGTCCCATGGATGCTATGTTCTTGGCTTTGGGGAGTGTGTTATTTTGCCTGTGCAGCCGTGATTACAGGAACTTTGCATTCTTCCGGTATAGAAGTGGGCCCTCTAGGGGGTGAGAGAGGGTAAAGTTAGCACTGAACCTATCTGCCAGGATGTTGGCAATATCAGTTGGTTCTGTATATTTAGTACCATTGTGCTGTAACTCAGAGCAGATCTGAGTGTTGCCATTGAGATTCTTGACATAGCTATAGAATGTTTTGTGGTTGTCTTTAGAGTCAGTGGCAATTTTGTTTTCGTAACTAGCTTTGGAGGATTTTATGAGGGATCTCAGCTTCTTAGTGAGGTTGACCAGGGAGTTCCTGCAGTCATGGGAATTTACTCTTTTTTGCAACAGTTTCTTTCTTCTGTTGTAAAGTTTGTTTATGGCAGAGGACCACCAGATTAGCTTCCTTTTTTTGGAAGATAGCATCTTGGTTCTATTAGGGATAGCATGATGCATGCACTCGTGTAAGTGCTTATAAAGTGCATTTGTGTAGGATTCAGCAGTCGTACCTCTATTGTCCGTCTGCATGGGTGTCATGAAGTGTGCCACTTCTGTGTTAAGAAATGTGAAGTTGGCTTTGGAGAAGTTTTTTACGGTGGTTTCCCTAATTGGGGGCGGGGGCGGGATGTGGATGTCTAGGGAGATTAGCTTGTGGTTGGATCTGACCAACGAGGAATTGACCTCTGGTGTTGAACTCCGGTTGCCCATGTTGGTAATGTCCAGGTCTAGGATATTGCTGCCCCTGGTGGGGGTGTGAATATGTTGATCCAAGGCGTTGGAATTTATGAATTCCAGAAAACGTTGAGCAAAAGAGTTGGTACATGAGTAGTTTTCCCAGTTAATGGTGGGGTAGTTAAAATTGCCCATTATTCAAGTGTTGGGTTGTACCCTAATACTTTCGAGTGTGTCAAGAAATGAGGAGTGGGAATCTTGAGGCATGGTGGAGGGTATGTCGCAAGCTACAATTTGGATTGCGGTCTTGCCCAGAGTTAATTGCACTTGGATAATTTCGGATGCATTATGCTGTGCAACTAGCCTGGAGGTGTGGATATCCTTAATGAATATGGACACGCCTCCACATTTAGTGCTTCGTTCCGGGTTAGGTGGCTGAAAGGTGTGGAATGAATTATAGCCTGGTAATGCAGGCATGGTCCTCTGGAGCTTTGAACCAGGTCTCTGTCACTGCACAGATGTCGATGTTCTCCATTTTAAGGAGTGCCTCGAGTGAGTGCATCTCCTCTCCAAAGTACTACTAAAGATCAACCAGGACAAACCAAGGATGATACTGATTGCTCCAGACTGGCCACGCCAACACTGGTGTACCCCCTCTTGCGCAGTATGTCACTGCTGGCTCCATGGCACCTGCCTCAGACCCCTACCCTGCTGTCTCAGCAGGAGGGCTAGATTTTGCATCCTTCGCTTCAAACCCTGAACCTGGCAGCCTGGCTGATTACCTAATCTCTCCATTACCATCTCTCAGTAAGCATGTGTTGGATGTCATTTTGGAGGCAAGAAGGTCTAGTACTAGAAAATCTTATGCTGAAAAATGGAAAAGATTCTGTGCCTGGAACCAGACTCGAGGGATGGGCACAGTAGCGCCCAGTTTACCTCAGATTCTTCAATACTTAACTGAGATGCTTCACAAGGGCCTTTCCTTTTCCTCCATCAAAATTCATGCCACAGCCATTTCAGCTCATTACAACACAGAACCACCCCTCTTCTCTCATCCTCTGCTCAAGCAGTTCCTCAGAGGGGCCAAAAACTTAAGACCACCCAGGAGAGCCCCAACTCCAGCCTGGGACCTTAACTTTGTATTGGAAAAACTCACTCTGCCTCCTTTTGAGCCAGCTGTAAGTGCAGAGTTAAAATTCCTTTCTTGGAAAACAGCCTTCCTTTTAGCAATCACTTCAGCAAGATGGGTATCTGAATTACAGGCCCTTATGGCAATGGAGACTTTCATCATCTTTCATGTGGACAGGGTGTCCCTCAGGACCAATCCCTCCCTCATGCCCAAGGTAGTATCCAGTGTGGCTCTTAATCAGTCCATTCATTTGCCAACCTTATTTTCTAATCCACAGAACAAAGGGGAACGGATAATGCACTCCTTAGATGTGCACAGACAACATAGATTTTACATGGACAGGACTAAACGTCAAAGGAAATCTGAACAACTGCTGGTGACATTTGCTGCAGGGGCAGAGGAGAAGGCTATTTCAAAGCAAACCATTTCTAAATGGCATTCATTTCTGCTGTAAGCACCATGGAAAACCTATCCCACAAGGGATTAGACCGCATTCAACCAGGGCTGCATCTACCTCTACAGCCTTTCTCAGAGGTAACCCTACCAGGGACATCCTAGAAGCTGCTACCTGGAGTTCTATACATACTTTCACCAAACATTACCATTTGCCAATTTTCTCTAAATCCAGAGCGGGTTTTGCCACTGCAGTCTTGCAGGGCCTTATAGCTGGTCCTAATGCTATCTAAATTCCTCCTCCCATCCTTAGCCTTGGGAATCTACTCAAATGTGATGACTGCAACAGTGAAACACGAAGAACATAGTAGAGTTGTGTACTCTTACCATAAATGTAGATGTTCGAGTGTATTCACTGTTGCAGTCCTGTTACCCTCCCTCCAGCCCCCTGACTTCTTTTGGGTATACCTCTATTATCCTTTACTATGCCTAAAAGCTTTTTGGTGTATTTTTTTGTTGGAGGTATAACCTTGTGTGTGTGTGTGTGTGTGTGTGTGTGTGTGTGTGTGTGTGTGTGTGTGTGTGTGTGTGTGTATGTATATATATATATATATATATAATATGTATGTATAATTGCTTCCCATTAGGGGGGCAGCTGACATCTGGGGCAAGAAAAACTGATGTAATGGCATCAGCTGCATGCTTTATACCCCTGACTACCTGACATCATGGAAGATGAGACAGCAACCGACGCAGGACCCAAGACTTTGATAATCAGGCCGACTGAGGGCTACTGCAAGCAGATAATCAAAATGTGATACAGTGAATACACTCGAACATCTACATTTATGGTAAGTGTACACAAGTTTGCTTTCTTCCCCTTTCCACCCTGGCAGTATATCCCTTAGTCTAGGTCTTCATTTTCCCCAGTGGCATCAGGTTATTTAAAACAAATGGATTTTGAAAGTCATCCAACTGGGTAAAGATGGCAACCTTCTTCCTTTTCAGCTGATTGCTCTTTGTCCTGTAAACCAGATATCCCTGTTTCTTCCAGTTTTGGAGCAAATGTCCTTGGAGGTCAGAGAGAGAGGGGGAGAGTGCCTGCAGATCAAATGGGCAAAGTTTTTTATTTTTTTTACTGTTACCAAGGAAAGAGGGAACTTGGAGACAAGTCCTAGACGACTCCTTTCTCCATCTTTTTGTCCAGGTCCCAAAGCTCAAAATGTTATCCCTCCAAACCTTGTTACCTCTCATTCCTTTACTCACTTTTATGGTAAAGTTAGATTTAAAAGACGCTACCATCATATTATGATTGGCAAAGATTTTAGATGTTTTTAAGATTTTCTATATTGGGCTTACATTATCGGTTCTTTGTTTTACCGTTTGGTCTGTGTGCCGCATCAAGGTTATTCAGAATGTGTCTGTGTGGCTGCACTAATTGCTTACTGCAGACTTCAAGGCATTCACATCTTTCCATATCTGGACAATTGTCTTATATTTACAGGCTCTTTTTCCAGCTGTCAGGATTCTTTAACAGATGTCATGAAACTCCTCCTCATTCTGAAGTTTCAAGAGAACTTAGAAAAATACTCTTTTATCCGTTCACACTGAATAGTTTTTCTGAAACGTCTATACTTCCCTAGGAAAAGGCTTTCATCCTGTACACAAAGCTGAACTGTACAAAGAAATCTTTCCGAGATTATCTTATCTGCAAAGGACTTTATGAGGATTCCTGGATGTTCTTCGTGTTTCACTGTTGTAGTCATCACCTGTGGGTTATCCCTGCTGTGGTAGCTCTTGGCCGGCCCGAATATCAGAGTCAGTGTTTTTCTGCATCAGCTGTTGTCGCTTGCTACCTGACATCAGGTCGTCAGTGCTGTAAAGGAAGGCAGCAGATGCTATTATATCAGTCTTTCTTGCCGTGGAGCCCGTAGCAGAAGCAGTTCGCAAGTGTGCCAGTCGGTCGCTACCAGAGTTTGAATTACAGCTGAAAACATCTAAAGCTAAGTACCCCGTTGGGGATCCTTTTTTCTTGCACTAACCGATGTCCAAAAAAGTTAACAATGGTCTCACCTGTGGAAAGCAAATAACACACCGAGACGTCCATCCATACTGCGTTACTTGTTTTGGGCACAGACCACAATGTTCCCCCGTTGCCGGTTCTGTGCCCGCTTTAATACGAGAGCCATTCATCGTAGAGCTCTTATTGTAGCCAGGTATTTTCGTCTTCCGTCTTCACATTCCGAAATGGCATCCGTCAGCCAACAATCCATAGACATTCCGAAAAAAAGTAAGGGTAAAGATAGAGACAGACCACACAAGGCTAAGCCTTGCAACGACTCTACCACTGAGCAGGTAGTCAGCTCTCCGGAATTCGGTGAGGTGCCTTTGCAGCCCCTGATGCCCAATTCGATACCTTCACAGCCCTCTGCTAGAGTCCCTTTCGGAGTCCGGTATGCTGCAGCAATCTTCTTCATCTTCCAAGCCTTTGGTTGTCTCTGCTTTGGTTGTGTCTAGAGCCGTGATGCAGGCACCGGATTCCGAGGAGCTTTTTCACACTACCGAATCTAGACAAAGACTGAAGTCTTCTCCTCAGACTACCATTTTTCTTAGACCGATAGATACTCTTAGGCCTAGAGGCAAGGCCATTCCTAGGAAAGCTGCCTCTAGCCACCATTTTACTCCTGCTCCACCACCCCAAGCTCAAATGCTTAAAATGGCGGAGGACATTATCACCATTATCAGGGGTAGTCAGGCCACACCTTCAAAAAGGAAAAGAGACCTTTCTTCTGAAATACTGACAGAACAGGATTCTGAGGAGTCTGATTATTCGGATTTTGAAGAGGAACAACACCCTCTTACTGCTTATGAGTGTTCAGATGCAGAGGAATCCATTCCTTCTGCCTCCCCACCAGAAGATCTTTCCTTTGGGGAAACCCTTTACACCCTCAGTGAACATTTCCACTGGGAATCCCAGGACTTCCCTCAGTCTAAAAAAAGACTAAGAGAGCTTCTAGACCTGCCCTAGCACAGACCCTTGGCCACCCCTGCAATCTTAGAGGTGGTTGATGATGTCTTCCATGAATCCAGTTTAACTCCTGATGCCATCCCACCTGCTCCCAGAAAACCTGACCGGTATTACAGAGTACTGGATTCTCACAAATAACTGTGCAGAAATCCTGCTGCAGACCCGGAGGTCATTACACAGGGACCAAAAGGAGCTAAGGCTAGTTCTGCAAAGAAGCCTATTCCTTCTGACAAGGATTCCAGAGCTCTGGACAGATGGGGTAAAAAAGTATACTCTTCTGCAACCTTCACTGTCAGAGCACTCAGCTGTCAGTTCCACGTGTTAAAATATCAACACAACACTTTGGAACTATTAAAACAAAATATTTCAACCTTTCCTGACTGCCAATTCGAACGAGATAGCAGAGTTACTGCACTCTACTTGTCAAGTGGCTAAACACTCATTATACTGTGGGTATGACGCCCTAGAAGCCTCAAGCAGGGCAGCAGTGTCAGGGTCTGTCATTAGGAGACCTGCATGGTTGAAGGAACAACCTCTTCCTGATCATGTCAAATCTAAATGTCTTGATGCACTCTTGGATAAGGACCGTTTGTTTGGAGTAAAAGCAGAAGTGCTTAAAAAGATGGAAGACAAAGCAAAATCTATGCAAGCATTAAAAGATTTCCTTCAGGTACAACCTCCTAGATTCAGCAGGAATTTTCCCTCAAAGTACCGGTCCTTTCCTGCACCTAGCAGACTGGGGCAAGGTAAGCTCTGCAAGGGCACACCACCTAGACTCCTATCCCAGGGACAGCAGAGAACCAAACAGTGGACCACTTCCAATCCAAAGGCAGGGAGTTCTAGGTCATCCCTCTATGGCAAAAACTCTGTTACTCCCTCTCCCCCCTCTGCCCTCTTTTCACTCACCAAAAACTAGGAGGAAGGCTCTCCCTCTGCAAAGAAAATTGGCTTTCTATGACAAAGGACCAATGAGTCTTAAAGATACTTTTTCAGGGATACAAATTCTCCTTCAACGAACTCCCAGTTCCAAGAGGGTACCCAGACTTACCTCCAAATCAGTGTACAGAGGCATTGAAACAAGTCCAAACTCACATATCCCAAGGGGCAGTAGAACCTGTCCCCTCAGATCAAACTGGCAAAGGCTTTTATTCCACACTATTCCTTGTTCCCAGAAAAGAGGGCACTTGGCACCCCATCCTGGATCTATCCATTCTGAATACCTTCCTGTTTGTCCCCAAATTCAAAATGCTAACTTTGCAGTAGCTGCTGCCTGTGCTGCCAAAAAATGCCTGGTTATTTACACTAGATCTAAAAGTTGCCTACCTCCACATCCCCATAAGGAAATCCTGCAGGATATTCCTTCTCTTCAGAGCAGGCTCACAACAATTTCAGTTCTGTGCACTACCCTTTGGCTTATCTACTGCTCCCAGGGTATTCACCAAATGCTTAGCCCCAGTCATAGCCTTTTGCAGACAGAAAAATATAAATATTTACCCTTATCTGGACGACTGCCTCATTCAGGCAGATTGCAAAGAAAAGGACCTCCTCTTTTTCAAAACCCTCCTAACCTCCTTAGGGTACACCATCAACGAAAAGAAATCAAGGAAAACAACCTCCAGGAAGATCATTTTCTTGGGAGCACTGCTGGACACAGCATCCAAAATGTCCTTCCTATCTCCAGAAAACCAGTGCTTCCTGCCTCTCTATTTTACCCAGCTGGCTTCCAGAAGTCCCCTCACTGTGAGGAAGTTCCTGCAAGTCTCTGGGTACATGGCATTTTGCATTCTTCTAATTCCTCTGGCCAGACTTCACATGAGAACTTCAGTGGTAGCTAAAGAAACTTTGGTGTCAGCACTCTCAACCTCTGGAGACCTCTCTACCTCTGACGCCCTGTATAAGGGCCGGGTTTCTCTGGTGGGCAGAGGCCTGTGCCCAGAACAAGGGTCTTTCCCTCACCCTCCGCCCAACTGGGCAGACCATTACCACCAACTCCTCAGACATAGCTTGGGGCACTCACCTAGAAGGCAGGTGCACCCACAGTCTTTGGGATGCCCAGCATCTTCCCTTACACATCAACCAGAAGGAAATGATGGCAGTACAAAAGGCTCTGACATCCTTCAAACCGCATCTCAAGCCAGGGGTTCTCCTTATCAAAACAGACAACACCACAGTAATGTGGTACATCAACAAACAGGGAGGGACCCAATCTTACCCTGTGTGCAGGCTAGCCATGAACCTATGGCTGACTGCCTTTTCCATGGGACTACACCTGATAGCCCAATACCTACCAGGGATCAACAACACCCTGGCAAACCACTTAAGGGGAAACTTACTGGACCCCCCCCCCCCACAAATGGAAGCTCCACAGAAAAATCTTTTTACAAGTCACTCAGGCGTGGGGGACTTCAGAGGTGTATCTCTTTACTTCGCATCTCAACCATCAGCTGAAAAAATTCTGTACCATGGAGTATCACCACCTAGCATGGAAGGTGGATGTCTTGACCTTCCCCTGGAACACCCTTTTGTGTATGCATTCCCTCCTCTGCCTCTTATTCCTAAGGTACTGATCAAAATAAGGGAGGAGAGACCAAAGGCAATCCTCATTGCCCCAGATTGGCCCAGACAACACTGGTACCCCTTACTGCACAACCTGACCTTACAGCCTTCCAGACAGCTTCTCCTGATCTCAGACCACTTAACTCAGGTTGAGTAGAAATGCTGCACCCAGACTTGCAGACTCTCACACTATCAGCATGGCTAATACTCTAAAGGCAAACAAGAGGCCCCTGTTAAACAAACAGGTCCTAGACATTATCACAGAGGCCAGAAGGCCCAGCACCAGAAAATCTTACGCAGGAAAATGGAAAAGATTCTACTCCTGGAGCCAGTCCAGAGGGGGCAATACCTCACAACCTTCCATCCCTCTTATCCTGGACAACCTAGCGGAGCTACTTAATAGTGGTCTCACCTTCTCCTCTATTAAAATCCATGCCTCAGCCATTTCAGCCCATTTTGGTACAGAACAGCCCCTGTTCTCCCATCCTTTGATTAAACAATTCCTCAGAGGGGCTTATAATATCAGACCTCCCAGAAGGCCACCCACTCCAGCCCTGGGACCTGAATTATGTTTTGGAAAAACTAACTTTACCATACTTCGAACCTGCTGCTTCAGCAGAACTAAGATGCCTCTCTTGGAAGACTGCTTTTCTCCTAGCTATCACCTCAGCCAGAAGTATTTCAGAACTTCAGGCACTGATGGCCATTGAGCCAGTCATCATCTTCCATGTAGACAGGGTCTCCCTGAGGACTAATCCCTCCTTTTTGTCCAAGGTGGTATCTATTGTTAACGCTCAACCAGGCCATACATCCACCCACCTTCTTTCCTAACCCTCAAAACAAGGGGTAAAGAATTCTGCACTCACTAGACGTGCACCGACAATTCGGATACTATCTGGACTATACTAAACCCTTCAGGAAAACGGAGCCCATTTCCAAACAGACCATTTCCAAATGGATATCACACTGTATCCATTTCTGCTACAGATTGCATTGGAACCCCCCCCCCCAAGTCTGTTCAAACCCATTCCACTAGGGCAGCCTCCACTTCCACAGCATTTCTCAGAGGAGCTCCCTCCAGGGACATCCTGGAAGCTGCCACCTGTACTTCTGTCCATACCTTTACCAAGCATTACCACCTACCTCTATTTTCTAAGGCTAAGGCAGGGTTTGCCTCACCAGTTCTGCAGGGTATGCTGACCCATTCCTAGGTCTCTTACTTAATCCTACCACCCCTCTCCTCAGCTTTGGGAATCCTCCCACAGGGGATGACTGCAACAGTGAAACACGAAGAACATAGTACAGTTGTGTACACTTACCATAAATGTAGATGTTCGAGTGTATTCACTGTTGCAGTCCTGGTTTTCCATCCTCCTTCCCCCTTTCTTTAGGGAGACATAAGATGTAATGTGATCCTGTCTCGCCTACATTCAATACTGATGGGCTCGGAGCTGATTGTCGGCCGTTATAACTAGCACAAAGTCTCTCATTGGCTGGGCCAACCCCCTATCCTAGGATGCACTATGCCCAAACCCCCAGATCTCGTTTGCCGCTCCTGGAGTATCGACATGGTCTCAACTTGGCTGTGGCCAAGTACCCTACTTTTTTGATCTTGTTCTTCATTGCGTTTCACTGTTGGAGAAATTTCCTCAAAAGCTATTTTTATAGCTACTTGTTGTTCAGTAATTGTGCGTGACTGGGTTTGTGCTTTTTTGTGTAGCGATCCTTTATTTGGCGGACTACGCCTGTTTTAAGTTAGAGGGCCTTTGCCCTATCTGGTGTCCCGGCGTTTGTTAGAGCCTTTCTCCTTTTTACCTCCTAGTGTGTTGTGGTTTGTCGGTGTGATGTCTTCCAAAGACAAAGAGCATAAGCCATCGGGCTTTAAAAAATATGTAAAGTGCAGTTACAGAATGTCTCACTGACGGGCACTCAATTTGCGTATACTGCCTTGGCGCCAAACACTTGCAAGAATCTTGCAGTGTCTGTCACGCGTTCTCTTCTAGAGTGTTGCAGGAGAAAAAAAATAAACTCATCCTGAAGGGTTTAATTAAATAAACCCTCCTTTGAGGAAGCTGTTCTTTCTCCCTCTGATAAGTCTCAGGCTAAGTCCAAGAAGAAGTCTCCAGCTCCGTCCTCCTCTTCAGAGCCGCCGGCTAAATAATCCAGGTCTATGTCCCCTTCCTCGGCTCCACTGGTCTCTGAGCCGTTGGAATTGGGATCTAAAACTGTGTCTCCCTCCTCGGCTCCATTGCTCTCGGAGCCGCTAGGTTCGGGGTCGACACTTGGGTCCACTTTTTCAGTTCTGATGGTGTCGGAACAGCTAGAAATTCTAGCTATTTCGGAACCGGTTTCTTCGGCCCCACGACCTTTGGCACCGAAGGAGGTTTCAGTGCTTCTCGAACCTGCTTCGGCTCCGATCCTCTTGGAGCCGATTTTGAGCCGGTCTTCTAGTTGTGTTTCGGAACCGATTGGCAAGGTTTCTCGACCCCCTTCTGTTTCCTCCAGGTCCTCCAGGTTATCTGATTCAGACATAGATAGGGTGGTCCAGAGGCTCCTCCAGTCACCAGTGCTATCTAAATTATTTTCGGCTCCAGCCCAATCGGCTCCAGAGCCCACCATGGTATTGGTTCCATTCATTCCTCCTCCGACGACTTTGGTGTCATCGAAGTCGGAGAGTGCTGAGTCGAGTGACGTCCTAGGGTCGGCTCCGAGACCTGCCGTCAGTCTGTCTGTTCCGACCTTGGCTCCAACCTTGTCTATTCCTTCGACAGGTTTCGGAACTCGAGTGTCCTCTGTCGGACCCGAAGGTGATACATCGGGGCCACTGACTTTGGCTCTGAGTCTCCCCCTTGGTGCTTTGGCTAGGGGAACCTCGACTCCGGTCATGGTCTCGAAGACGGGCTCTTCTGATTCGGGAGGACCCGCCTTCGAGGCTATGAGGAGCGCGCTGGCCAAGTCCTCAGTGACTTTACCCGAATCGGCCTCTCCTTCCCTGGACACTGCGTCTGGGGTTTGTGGCGCCCCCCCTATCTCTGGACAGCAGAGTTCCTAGGCTTGAGGATACCTCCATGTGCGGTCCCCTGCTTTCTGAAGGCCCTTCAGAGTCCGTGCCTGAAGAGCCTTCCGGAAAAAAGTTGTGTAAGAGGATGCACATAGACTCCCCAAATGAGTCTGTCACCTCGGACACCGACCTCGATGATGCAGAGGGGCCCCCTACGTCATCCTCAGATGATGTCTCGTTCTGTGATATCCTGGAGATCTTGAGACAGCGAGGTGACTGGCCATCCAAAAACCCTTCTGAGGAGGAGTCAGTCTTCCTCAAGGCCTTCGGAGCTCAGCCCTCCGCCTCTTGGGTGTCTCCACCCTTCGTTGAATTGCTGGATCTTAATTGTCGAAGGGTGTGGGAACACCCTGACTCTGTGGAGCCAGTCCCTAGCCGCCCCAATAAATTCTTATCAGCACCACCGGGCAAGGAATTTTTGACCAAGGGAGTACCTGTGGATGCCATGGTGGTGGCGTCTGACACCCAGCAGGATGAGGCAGAGGCTTCTTCTTCCATCCATCCTCCTAATAAGGAGTCTAGGAGTATGGATAGGTATGGGAAGCGTACCCTGTCTTCAGTGACATTTACCTTACGGTCGCTGAATTATTTGTGTCATTTTACGCAGCTCCAAAGGGATCTCATAAAGAAGTTGGGAGATACCCTGGCGGGTAACGTGCCTGAGGCGTTGGCTCAGTCTGTTAATGCCCAGCTATCTACCCTTTCTTCCATTGTCAACTCGTCCATGAGGCTCATATCTTATGCAGCCGAAGGGGCGGGTAGAGCAGCGAGTTCAGGTGTGGCCCTCAGGAGGCAAGCCTGGATGCGCTTGTGTCATTTTGCGGAGACTTTCAAGTCTTCTTTCACAGATGCCCCATTCGACGGGTCCTCCCTTTTTGTACCCAAGGTGAAGGACACCCTCACTAGATGTGAGCAGGAGGGTAAGACTTTGTCTGCCGTTGGGGCCTGTTTTTCTCCTCCCACTAGGCCTTATCCCAAGGCTCAGAAGGGGGGGGGGGGGTTCAGGAAATCTCAAAAATCTTCCCCTGCCCATCAGAGTGAACCCCCCTCCAGAGGCAGAGGAGGGGGAAATTACTCCGGAAGACGTCGCCCCAGAGGCGGCGGAGGCCCCCACAACACAGGAGACCGTGAATCCTTTTGTGGTTCCTCCTCCCAGCGTCCCTGAGGGATTACCCGACTGTGCGTCTCCGGAGCCAGTCGGGGGTTGCTTTTCTAAGCATCTTCAGGCCTGGGAGTCCATCACTCAGGACCGATGGGTGCTTCGAATCATCGCCGGAGGTTATACCATTCCCTTTATCCGTTCTCCCCCGCCTTCAGAAAGAATCCCGGACGTTCCACCCAGTCAGCGGGATCAAGCAGCACTAGAAATTTCAAAGCTGCTAAGAAAAGGAGCCATCCAACCAGTCTCCGCAGACCAGATCGGATCAGGAACTTACTCAAAATTATTTCTGGTGCCGAAAAGAACAGGAGACTTGAGACCCATTCTGTTTCTCAGCCGTCTAAACCGCTTTGTAAAAAAGTCCAAGTTCCGAATGGTCACGTTACAATCCATTCTCCCCTTGCTGGAGGAAGGAGTATGGATGTGCCCCATAGACCTCAAGGATGCCTATTATCACATCAAGATAAACGAGTCCTCCAGGCATCGTTTATGCTTCCGGCTGGGGGCCAGTCATTTTCAATTCCGGGCCCTGCCCTTTGGTCTCACCACAGTCCCCAGGGTGTTCACCAAGTGTTTGGCAGTAGTGACAGCTCACCTGAGACGTCTAGGATTCCAGGTGTTTCCTTATCTGGACGACTGGCTCCTCACCGCCCCCTACCGGGCATCTACTTCTTCTAGCCATGAGAACTACCTTCAAATTGGGACATCTGTTAGGAATGACCTTCAATTGGGCAAAATCTGTATTACTGCCATCACAGCGTGTTGCCTTTATCGGCGCAGAGCTAGACTCTGTAGAGATGCGAGCATTCCTACCCATAGACAGAATAAAAGTGTTGCAGGCTCAAGTCCTAGCCTTGCTACCCCTAAGAAAGGCCCAAGCCAAGACGGTTCTGCAGTTATTAGGAACGATGGCGGCTACCATCCTTTTAGTCCCTCTTGCGAGGTTACACATGAGAATACTTCAATGGCTACTTTGGACCCAATGGTCATATCAGGATCTGCCCTTGTCCCATCCTATTTTCTTAACAGAGACATGCCGACAAGATCTTCGTTGGTGGCTTCTCCCCTTCAATCTGGAAGATCATTCATTCCACCGTTGCCATAGTAACCACGGATGCCTCCCAGATAGGGTGGGGAGGGGGACATTACCTGGGCAGGACGGTTCAAGGTACGTGGCAAAATCACGAGACTCACTTGCATATCAATGTTCTGGAGATGAGGGCGGTGCTTCTAGCGTTGCAGGCACTCCACAGCTTTCTTCCCCAGGGGACTATTGCAAATCTCTCCGACAACATGTCGGTTGTCTGATATCTGAACAAACAAGGGAGAACCAAGCCTTACCCCCTTTGCAGGGAAGCCATGAGTGTGTGGAACTGAGCGATCGCTTCCCAGTGTTTTCTAGTGGCAACGCACATTCCAGGGAAGTCCAACGTGATAGCAGACAGGCTGAGCAGAGCAATTCTGATGCCTCACGAGTGGTCCATGAACGACCGAGTGGCAAATCAGATATTCTCCAGGTGGGGTCTTCCTTGCTGCAACCTCTTTGCCAGTCCTCTAATGTGAAGTGCAGCAATTATTTCACTCTGATCCCTCCTCAGGGGGAGTCGCCCAGGGATGCTCTAGTCAACGGTTGGCCCTCCGGTCTGCTCTACGCCTTCCCTCCGATCCCTCTCTTGCCAAGGGTGATCCAGAAGGCAATCTGCACGGGAAGCAACATGATTTTGATCACACCACACTGGCCCCGTCAAGTTTGGTTCCCCTTCCTTCAGAAATATGCGGTGGATGGTCCTTGGATTCTGGACCCAGCTCCAGACCTTTTGACCCATCAGTTGGGACAGCTCCATCCATCCCTCCGAACTCTAACTCGCTGCTTGGCTACTCCACTTCCGTCCTTAGTCCGACAGCATACCTTAACCCCGGAAGTAGTACAGATTCTGGCCTGTTCTCACAAGTCTTCTTCTAGGAAGATTTACTCTAGTAAGTGGAAGAGATTTGCTGTCTGGGCCGAGCAGCGTCATCTTGACCCCCTCACAGCCCTAGTGTCAGCGGTGCTAGACTTCTTGGCGACCCTTTTCAGACAAGGGTCCGCTGTCTCTACTCTTAAGGTTCAGTTGGCAGTGATCTCCAATTATGACGTTGCTCATGAGCCTCATGGGTCATAAATTGTGCAAATCCTTTCTGAAAGGAGCCTGGTTAATTTGCCCCCTGGTCTCGCAACCCGTTCTACCTTGGGACTTAAATATGGTACTCGGAACTTTGACATCCCCTCTCTTCAAGCCTGCAGCCTCTTGTGAATTAAAATTCTTATCATGGAAGACTGCATTTTTAGTAGCCATTACTTCAGCCAGAAGGGTATCGGAGCTCCAAGCCCTTTCTGTTAAACCTCCTTATTTGATTTTTCACAAGGACAGAGCATCTCTAAGGCTGAATCCTTCCTTTCTCCCCAAAATGTCTTCTGCCTTTTGTCTCCAACAGTCTATTGAGCTACCAGTCTTTTTTCCGCAATTCTCCAATGAAGCAGAATACAGATTTGCATAGACAATGGATGTGCATAGACAATTGAGGTTTTACTTGAGTAGGACACAACAGGAGAGGAAATCAGACCAGTTGTTTGTGTCCTTTTCGGACAACAGACTTGGTATGGCAGTAACTAAGGCTACTATCGCTAAGTGGATCAGGGATTGCATCTCATTCATTTATGCATCGACTGGTAGGAATCTTCCTTTTCCAGTGAAGGCACATTCTACCAGAGCTATGGCAACTTCTGTGGCCTTTCATGCTACGCTTTCCGTGGATGAGATATGTGCAGTGGCTACTTGGACTTCTCCACATACCTTTGTTTCTCATTACAAATTGGACGTGGTATCTAGAGGTCAGGCTTCCTTTGGTTCCATAGTGCTCAGGAGTGTTTTCCTGTGAGCCTCCCAGGATTTAAGTGCGTGGGATGCTGTCCCATCAGTATTGAATGTAGGTGAGATAGGATCACATTACATCTTTCAGTTATGTACTTACCATAACAATACATGTATGTGATCCATTTTGCCTACATTCTTACGTGCTCGCCCTCCTTCCCCCTACCTGTTGGATTTGGAGGAGACAACTATTGTTAGTTTTCTAGGATATTATTTTTTCTCTCCTCTCACAGGTGTTTCCTTGTGTTTCTGCTGATTTGGCAATATGTTGGGGGCAAACTAGATCTGGGGGTTGGGGCGTAGTGCATCCTGGGATAGGAGGTTGGCCCAGCCAATGAGAGACTTCGTGCTAGTTATAACAGCTGAGTCGGAGCCGATTCTCGGCTCTGAGCCCATCAGTATTGAATGTAGGCGAGATGGATCACATACATTTGTCGTTATGGTAAGTACATAGCTAAAAGTTTCTAATGGTGGCTTTTAGCCACCAGGACCACTTTACTATATTTACTTGGGCCTCTGACTGGTTAGAGCAAGACAAATGGATGTAATGGCATCGGCTGCCTTCCTTTATAGCACTGACGACCTGACATCAGGCAGCAAGTGACAGCAGACGTAGCAGAAAAACATTGACTCTAGTATTCGGGCCGGCCGAGGGCTACAACAGCAGGGATAACCCACAGTGATGACTGCAACAGTTAATACACTCAAACATCTACATTTATGGTAAGTGTACACAACTGTACTTTTCATGGCTTCTGTGACTACCATGATTCCCTTTGCCAAACTTCATATGAAAAAATCAGTGGTACCTCAGGTCATTGTAATCTCTGCATCAACATCCTTTGTATTTCCAGATTCCAGTGCTAGAAATTGTGAGAAGGGAGGTGGTGTTATGGGTGGAGCAGTTATCTTGACCCAGGTCTCTTCTTTCTTCCACCTCCTTTTCAGTCTGTTACAACAAATGATATTGACTCTGCATGGGGGTGCTGTATGTAAAGTGGTGAAAGTGCAAGTTCTGTGGAACAAGCAAAACGGATATAAATACATCAGTGTCAAGGAGATGGTGGCTGTAATCAATATTTTGAAAACCTTAAATCTTC
The DNA here is from genome assembly GCF_019279795.1 of Protopterus annectens. Taxonomy (NCBI): domain Eukaryota; kingdom Metazoa; phylum Chordata; order Ceratodontiformes; family Protopteridae; genus Protopterus; species Protopterus annectens. Next base: position 367,363,374 of record NC_056730.1, on the reverse strand, counting down.
TCTAGTCCTTAGTATCGCTTCAAGTTATTATAGACACCAGGTTTCCTGCAACTTGATTACATTCATATATATGAATATTTACAGAAACATGGTTTCGGAACAATGAAAGCACTCTCTCCATTCCTAGGTGTAATGCCTGTCACATATTCAGACATACTGGTAATTGTGGGGTAGTATCAGTGTTTGTCAAGGGTGTCATTACCTCACAGCAGAGTCCTTGGGACACCACATTTGAACTCCTGCAAGTCTAAATCACCATAAACCAGGCTAATTACCACTTCATAGCTAGCTATAGAACACCCTCTATGTCCACTTCTGAGAATTATAGCTATCTTAACACATTAACTGAAATTCCAGTTAAAACCAAGAACTTTCAACTGGACGACTTCAGTTATCCATCAATAAACTGTCTGGCCTACACTGCCAGTGGTCATTATGTCCAGCACTTCCTTAACATTGTAAATGCCATCTCTCTCTTGCAAAATCAGCATTCTACTATGGCCCAGTATCCTTGATATAGTCCTCACAAATATGGCCACTAGCACATTTCCATCTATATAACACCCTGTTAAATCAGACCATAGTTTAGTACATTTTTCCTTTAAAACTGGTGCTGTTTCCCATGTAAATAGCTCTGTGTTTATGGATTTCTCAAAAGCAAACCTTCAGTTACTTGATGACTGAAATAAATTATGGTGTAATGCTCCCCTGATAGATCCCATTGCTAAAGTTGCTACATATGTGTCTGACTTTTACTCCCCTATTGGTATTGCAGTCCCTATCCCCACCAGATATAATTAGAAATTTAAAAACAACACCCTGTGGAGTTTTACAGTGTCGAGTTTCCAGCCCGGCGCCCAACCTTCCACAGAAGGCACACACTCACACCTAGGGCCAGTTTAGACTGTCCAATCCACCTACTGCATGTCTTTGGGATGTGGGAGGAAACCGGAGCACCCGGAGGAAACCCACATGACCACAGGGAGGACATGCAGACTCCGCACAGAAGGCACCCCAGCCGAGAATCGAACCGGAGAACCTCTTGCTTTGAGGCGGCAATGCTAACCGCTTCACTACCGTGTCCGCACCTCTTGGATTTCAGTAAATGAAGCTCCTAAATAATGTGCTGTGTGTGTTGCTTACATTAAAAAATATGTAGGCTCTTGCTGAAAGACATGTACTTGCATCGTACAATAATTAAATCAATTTTATAAGTTTGTGTCAAGTGTTATGAGTTTATATTTATGTTTAAAATAAATACTTGTTTAAAATACATAGTTGAAAAACATAGTTAAAAAGTTATGGATTTATATTTAGAATAGATACTTGTTTAAAATGCATAGTTAAAAATACATACTTAAAATGTTTCACTTCTACTAAGTCTGTTACTTAAAAGATACCTTAAGACATAAATCAAGACATTAATACATAAGTCACCTCTACCAAAACTGTTACAACTATTTGCTTGAAGCATGCAGTATTTAAATAAATTTAAGTAGCTAACAAATCTTATCTAACAAACCTGTCTGAAGTACATTTCCTGAAGTTTATAAAGCAAACAGCGCTAGTCCTAAATTGCCTGATAATGTGCATTCAGAAATGATGAATAATAAATGAATAAGCAGGGCTGAGGAAAGGGAAGGGGGGGGGGGGGGGAGGAATTCTACAAAATTTTCTGTGTACCCTCTAGAATGCGTGTTTAAATTTGTGACTTCATGAATAAATTATCTTGAAAGGCTCTTCAATTTCAATGTACAAGCTATTGAATAAATTTCATTCAAACCAGGGGCATGACAGGCACGGGTTCTTAGTTGCCAGGACAATTCTAATTTTTCCAAGAGTAAAGCAATTGGTCCACCTCTCCCATCTTTTGCAACACTATCTATTGCTCAAAAACCAAATGAGTGGTTTGTGTATTCACCTACATCTCTGGCTAAGGCATTTTCTAGTTTAAACTTCCTAATACCATAAAGGTGTTCATACACCCTTTCCCTAAGTTTCCTGTCTGTTTTACCAATATAGAATGGAGGACATGATTTACATGAAGCTAGGTAAACCACACCCTTGGAGTTACAGTTGAATTTGCATTTAGTAATGTACTCCTGCCCATGGATAGAAAAGTTCTGACCTGTATCGGTGTAGGGACAATAAAGGCACATCTGGCATTTACACATTCCTTTAGTGTTAACACAGAGTACTTTTCCTTTATTTCCTTCCAACAGGTTCTTTAGGTTTTTTTCTTTTCTAAAAACTGTTTTAGGTGGCCCTTGTAGTTTACCAGATAGAACACTATCTGACCGAATTAGGTCCCAATTCTTAGTTATAATGTTCATTATAGAATACCCGTCCAAACTGTATGAAATAATAGTCAGATGGGCCTATTGGGTCTCTTGCATGAGTTCATATTAAAAACACGAATGTTTACTTACCCGAACACCTAAACGCCGACACATATTCCATGAACCACAAATACACCGAACGCCCTAAACTGCGAAATTCAAAAACTCGAAATGTCATACTTGTCCCATCCCACTGCCCACTACATACTACTTACACAAACAAACTAAATAAACCACATACATACACTAAACAAAACCCTACTTCTAACCCTAAACTAAACCCTACTTCTAACCCTACACTAAATCTTGCATATACCACCATGTATGCACTTAACCTGCACTCTAACCCTAAAGTCCGTAACTATCGCACACTTACCTTAAAAAGCTATACCCAAACAAATTAAGTAATCCACACACATACATTTAATAAAACCTTACTTCTAACCCTGCAATAAATCTAACATACAGTACCATCTATGCACTTACCTTAACCCGCACCCTAACCCTAAGGTCCATAACTATCGCACACTTACTTTACGGAGCTATACCGCTGAAGGGCCAACCATGATGATTTGATGTTTCGGATTTGGCGCTTCAGGACGATCAATGTCTTCGCGGTTTGATGAAGATGTGTTGGCATCTAGGTGTTCGGGTAAGTAAACATTTGTGTTTTTAATATGAACCCCTCTTGCATTACCATGCCTTTCTGATGAAATTGATTGAAGCATATCCTCCACCTCCAAAATGGGTTGATAAACACCCGTCTTTTATTTACCACTTCCACAGTTAGGTCCTTTATCAGTCGTTCAGGGTATCCTCTCTTAGAGAACATTTCTCTAAGTTTCTCACACTCTATTAAAACGTCTTCCTCATTTGAGACCATACGAGCTGCCCTCACAAGCTGCCCCTTCACCACTGATCGTTTCTGGGGCAGAGGGTGACAGCTACTAAAATGCAGGAATGCATTAGAATGTGTCCTTTCTGAATATTCTAGCTGTGTAGGAGTTGTATTTCAAATCCTTCTTTAAATCAATGTCCAGGTAAGCTATTCTGTCTGTATTGAAAGTATAAGTAAACTTCAAAAAACTTGTTGTATTGTTCAAATATGACACTAACTGGATGGCATTATTTTTGTCCCCTACAATTAACATAAACTAACTTAATTGATGTATCTTTTATCAATTACTAATCAAGCAGCATAGTGTACTTGTGTTATTAATTGAAGGGAAGGTGAGAGTGGAACAGGTTTTATACCACAATGTGATGTAACTGTATGTGGTCTGAAGAAGTCTTGCTACAAGCGAGACGAAAAGCGCTTAGAAGTAGTGTAGTAGGTTTTCACAACTGGATTGTGCTTTTTATTTTACAACAGTGGAACATTTTATAGCTGGAATACTTGTTTTTTCTTTGGATTACTTCTGGACTGTGCCTGGTTTGTGAAGGGGTCTGTTTGTTTTGGAGATTCACATGCTTATAACAGATGTCATTCTTCCTATATTAAGAGTGCACTTAGGCAAGTGAAAAAAGAGGTAAAAAGGATCCATTAAAGCAGAGTATGGACATAAAATAGCCACTAAAGCAAAAAATAACTGCCAATCTGTCTTTGACTATGTCAGGAAGTTAAGATCTACCATGCCACAATGTTCAGAGGTAGCCCACAATAATGCTATACTCTCTGACTCAAAGGAAATAGTTAATATCCTAACTAACAAATTTAGTACAGATTTTACTCTACCCACAGTTATAGCTATTACACAGGTTCCACAGTTCCAGCAACCTCTTTAATTACTATGGAACAAGTTGTCTCAGCCCTCTCAAAAACTTAGAATACTTCATCCATGGGCCCAGATAACATACCAAGTTGTCGGATTATCAATGCCAAAAAGAGGTCTTTCTGAATCTGTACTTAACCTCTTTAATGTAAGCCTCTCCACTGGTTACATTTCTGAAGCCTGGAAAACCACCATAGTAATGCCATCAATCAAGGATGGCCGAATCATGGACCCTTGTAACTCTATGCCCATTAGTCTCATTTGCCTCATAATAAAGTTATGGAGCACAGTATCTCAGGCTTTATTAATCTGGACATTGAGAATATCTTGACCCTGGATCGTCATCACTTTGGCTTTGTCAGAGGAAGGTCCTGCCTCTCTAACCTCATTCATAGGTTAGTACTAGGCTACCTAATTCCTAGGTTAGTACTAGGCTACCTGCTCTTTCTGGCAATTTTAAGGCTAACCATTTTCCTTCAAAGGTGAGAACAAAAACTTGTACCTGATGTTTGCAAGGTAAACACCTTAACCATTATGCTAACCCCATTTTCAGTAATTTCTTAGTAAAAGCAACAGTAGCAGTGGGTAGCAGTCATGCAGTCCATACAGCATATCTAGACCTGGCCAAGGCCTTTGTCACTGTTCCCTATACAAGCATTATTGATACACTTGTAAATCTAAATATACATCCTTATATTGTGTGGTAGAATAGCTAACTGATTGTCGGATGGAAAAAAACAAACTCAGAAGTGTACCTGCACATATTACAACAAGTAAACAAAAAGACATGCAGTGCGGAGAGGGGCAAGGACCATGACACCACCAATAGAGTTAACAACAATACTAGGAGCATTCCAAGACAGGAGAATGTTGTACAATAAAGCCACATGAACCAGAATATATAACATTTTTATTAACACTTATCCATACAAGTATAATAAGTGAAGCGCTTTCGTTCAACTAAAAATAAAATAGGACTTCATCAGAGCAATTCAGTCAAGTACAGTGTGAATTTAGGTATATAACGTCATAATTCAGACTGCCTGTCTTAAAGTGAAATATACTTGTAATACTAAGAAAAAATTAACTGTGCAGTTGATACGTGTTTAAATAAAATGAGTAAAATTAATACACTAGCAGTGCTATACATTCAAAATACTGAGAAACGGTTCATTTTAGGAGTACACATATAATTACATAAACTGATGTAAAATTAGATAAATAAATAATTTTAATGTATATAAAACTTGCTAAAACCCCAAAAAGTGTTTGAAAAAATTCAAAAAATAAAATAAGAAAACCGAAAGATAATCCCAACGTGAAACACACTACTTGTAAAGGACAAACCCCTATAGTTTAGCAGCTGTTTATTTTAATGCTGGCTGTATGGAAATGGGTGGCATCTAGTTTCATCTGCCAGTATAGTTCTCTGTATTCAAGACGAGTCTTCCATGCACCACCCCTTGTGTTCAGTTCCACTATATCAAGGGTGCTAAATAAAAACCTCCTAAATTTGACACACTCCATCCAAAGAATGAAGTCAGCATGGCATATAGGAGATTCATTTATAGTGCATGGATTTGTTTTTACAAGGAATTATAACTCAAGATCTTTTGAATTTATTAAACCATACACATCCAGTTGTTCCTACCATCTGTGGTATACCAAAAGTACATAAGAATATAGTTGATCCACCTTTGAGGCCAGTAGTGGTACTCTTTAGCCATATTTATTAACAGGAAATTAGTCTACATTTTCATTTACACCTCACTTATTAAATAATTCCTAGGTAGATTCAAGCAGGATTGTGTTAGTGGATTTCTTACGACCGATGTTATTGATTTATTCGCCTGTATGTCCCAAGGTGTAGGTATGGATTTTTTTTCAGTGAAATCCTTTCAGAATATAGCTTTTTAACTGGTACGGACAACAAATTAACAGATTTTATAAGTTTGGTATTGGAAAATAATTTTATATTCTTTGATGGTAAATTTTACAAACCTGTCCATGGAGTGGTTATGGGAGCGATTTGTACCCCACCTTCACAAAATCTAGTGTTGTACAACTGGGAGACCACATTTGTGTTTATACATAACCTTTTTTATGAACTTTGTCATGTACCTTCAATATTTGGATGACATTTTTATACCTTGGAAAGGTGCAGGAGAGAGAGGAGGATTTTGTGGCTTATTTGAATAGTCCCACAGATTTCCTTAGATTTATATACACATTTAATAAGAACTTTGTCAGTTACTTGGGCAGCACTATTTGTGTTAAGGATGGAAGATTCATTTCCAACATTTAGAGAAAATCTACCTTCAGTAACCCTTTCCCCCATTTCTTGGGTCACCACTCATAGAAACAAAAAGCTGGCATAATGAGAGGACAGATGTTCTTCGTGTTTCACTGTGTTGCAGTCATCACACTTTGGTCATCTGCCTGCAGGTAGACCTCAGTCAGCCCAAATACCAGAGACTTAGTATTTCTGTGTCGGATGCTGTCGCTCCAGGACTGACATTAGGGGTATAAAAGTAGGCAGCTGACGCCATTACCTCAGTCTTTCTTGCCGAGGAGCCTGAAGCAGAAGCAGTTTGCAAGTGCCGGTCGGCCGCTACCTGAATTTTCCTTTACAAATTGAATAATCCTGAAGTCTTTTTAAGTACCCCATTGGGGATCCTTTTTTCTTGCTCTAACCAATGTCAGAAAAAGTTAACAATTGTCTTGCCTGTGGAAAACAAATAGCACACAGAGATTTTCATTCTTACTATGTCACTTGTTTAAGCCCAGACCATGACGTACCTCGCTGTCGGTTTTGTGCCTTGTTCAACACCTGAACCATTCATTGTTGGGCGCTCATTATTGCTAAATTCTTTCGTTCTCAATCTCTATATTTCAAAATGGCTTCGGTAAGCCATCCGACTACCGATATTCAGAAAAAACATGAGGATAAAGACAGAGACAGACTGCATAGGTCCAAAGCTGCCGATGACGCTTCCATTAAGCTAGTCGCCGGTGCTCAGTGAGGCACTTTTGCAGCCCCTGATTCCTGCTTCAGTGGAATCGTAGGCCTCTACCAAGACCCATTCGGAGTCTGATATGCCGTGAGACTCTTCTTCGACTATGGAACCTGCGGATGTCTCTACCTTGGATGTGTTTGCAGCTGCTGTGCAGGCACTGGCTTCTGAGGCAGTTTTTCAGTCCACCGATGTTCGACTCAAACCAGCAACTTCTTTTTTATCTAAAACTACTGAGTTTCTTAGGCGTAGAGTACACGCTATGACTAGAAAACCGACGACCAAAGCGCATCCACCTACTTCCATGCCACAATGACAAATGCTTAGAATGGCAGAAGACCTTATTACACTGATTAGGGGAAGTCAGCCTTCCCCTGCTAAGAGGAAAAGAGGCCAGTCCCCTGCAGCTTCAACAGACCAGGAGTCCGATGACTCTGAGGTGTCTGATTATGAAGACATGCCCTTATCTGCTTATGAGGATTCAGATGCAGAGAAATCCATTCCCTCTGCCTCCCCTCCAGAGGATTTTTCTTTTGGAGAAACCTTACATACTTTAAGACAGAATTTCCATTGGGAATGCCAAGACTATCCTCAGTCCAAAAAACTCAAAATTCCTAGATTTGCCACAGCACAGGCCTTTAGCAATACCCCTTGTCTTGGAAGTTGTTGATGTTTTTTATGGAATCCAGTCTTACTCCTGATACTTTACCTCCTGTCCCTAGGAAACAAGACAGGTACTACAGAGTACCCGACACTCACAAATTTCTTTCCAAGAATCCTACTGCTGACCCAGAGATCATTTCCCAGGGAATAAAGGTATCAAGGCAGCTACAGCCAAGAATCCCACCCCTTCGGACAGGGATTCCAGAGCTTTGGACAGATGGGGTAAGAAGGTATATACCTCTGCAACTCTTGCTATTAGGGCATTGAATTGTCAGTTTCACATGCAGAAGTACCAGCAACATATTATGGAACTTTATTAAACAAAAAGTGGCTACCTTTACAGACTGTGCAGAAAATAAAGAATTTCAGGAGCTTATGCACTCTGCAAGCCAAGTCAGCAAGCATACTTTGCAGTGTGGCTTTGATGCCCTAGAAGCATCTTGCTGGGCAGCAGTCACTGGTTCTGTACTGAGAAGACATGCTTGGCTCAAAGAGCAGACTTTGCCAGACCATGTCAAATCAAAGTTACTAGACGCTCCTTTGAACAAGGATAGTTTGTTTGGCACCAAAGCAGAAGAGGTTCTTAAAAAGATGGAAGAAAAAGCTAAGTCTATGCAGACTGTTAAAGAATTCTTACAAGTGCAACCCCCTAGATTCAGTAGGCATTGCCCTTCCAAACACTGGTCCTTTCCAGCCCATCTCAAGCCAGATCCAGGGGAAACAGACCACCCAGACAACAGCCTCGGGGTATGCAGAGATCTAAGCAATGGAGTGCCCCCCCCCCCCATGCAGGGAGTGGTAAGCCACCTCCTTACGGAAAAAAACTCACGACTACTCCACTCCCCATCCCTGCCCAATTGCTGGTGCCCCTAGGAGGAAAACTTGCCCTTCATGCAAAAAACTGGATGTCCATCACACAAGACCGATGGGTTCTCAACATTGTATCCCAGGGGTACAGATTTTACTTCCACTCACTGCCAACCTCAAGAGGGTTCCCAGACCTTCCTCCAATCCAGTGGGCAGAGGCTCAAAGCCAAGTTCTTTCCTTGCTCTCCATCAGAGCTATTCAGCCGGTACCAGTGGAACAGATAGGTCGATTCTCTTCCAGACTCTTTTTGGTACCCACAAAAGAGGGCTCTTGGCGCCCAATCCTAGATCTTTCAATTCTCAACAGCTTCCTGGTGGTACCAAAGTTCAAAATGCTTACCCTGCAACAACTTCTACCTATGCTAGCCAAAGATGCCTGGTTAGTCACCCTAGACTTAAAAGAAGCCTATCTGCACATCCCTATAAGGGAGTCATGCAGGAAGGATCTACGTTTCAGGGCTGGAGTTATGCATTATCAGTTCTCTGCACTTCTCTTTGGCTTATCCACTGCACCCAGAGTATTCACAAAATGCCTGGATCCAGACATTGCTTACTGCAGGCAGAGAAGTATCCAAATTTACCCATACTTGGACGACTTCCTGATTCAGGCAGACAGTCAGGAATTGCTGTTGCAGCACCTGACATTTGTGAAAAACCTTCTCACTTCCTTGAGGTACACCATCAATGAAAATAAATCAAAACTGGTACCCAGTCAAAAGATTGTATTCCTGGAAGCAAGTTTGGACACAACATCCCAGATGGCATTCCTCACTTCAGAAAAACAAGTCTATCTGACAGCCTACTTTCAAACAAATGGCCACCAGAACCCAGCTATCTGCAAGAAAAATACTGCAAGCCCTAGGGTTCATGGCTTCATATATATTGCTAATTCCATATGCAAGACTGCATATGAGGAAACTTCAATGGTACTTAAAGTCTTTAGTGCCAACATTCTCAGGACCTGGAAACATGTCATTCCTATCATACCCTGTCTAAGGACAGAGTTCATTTGATGGGCAGAAGCATACAACCACAACAAGGGACTGCCCTTTACTCAGCCCCATGCCACCTAGAACCTAACCACAGATGCATCAGACTATGCCTGGGGAGCACACATGGACAGCAAATGCATTCAGGGGCACTGGAGCCCAAGTCAAATTCATCTACACATCAACCAGAAAGAGATGCTAGCTATGCAGAACGCCCTAACAGCTTTCAGATCCCTACCCGTTCCAGGACAACTTCTAATAAAAACAGACACCACCACAATTTTGTGGTACATCAACAAGCAGGGGGAATCCCACTCTTACCCACTCTGCAGGTTAGCCATGGCCCTGTGGAACATGGCTTTGGACATGCAAGTCCAACTGCAAGCTCAATTCAAGCCAGGCAAACAAAACTTACTGGCAGACGACTTAAGCAGAAATCTCCTAGACCCACACAAGTGCAATTGGAGCCCAGCATCTTCAGCCTTCTGATTCAGAAATGGGGGACCCCAGAGGTGGATCTCTTTGCCTCCCCCTACAACCTGGTGCTCAGCAAATTCTGCACCAGGAACCCTCACAGCAGGGCCTGGAAAGTGGATGCCCTTTCTTTTCAGTGGGTAAATCTCTCAATCTATGCCTTTCCCCCTTTGTCCCTTCTTTCAAGAGTATTACTCAAGATAGGACAGGACAGACCAGGGACAATTCTGATGGCCCCAGACTGGCCACGCCAGCACTGGTACTCACTCCTGTGCAGCCTGTCACCGTTGCCACTCTGGCACCTACAACAGAACCCAACCCTGCTCTCTTAGCAGGAGGGACAGATTTTGCATCTGCAACTGCAAACCCTAAATCTTGCAGCCTGGCTTATTCCTTGAATTCTCCTCAGCAACCCTAAGCAAACAGGTGCTAGACATAATTATTGATGCCAGAAGACCCAGTGCAAGAAATTTCTATGCTGATAAGTGGAAAAGGTACTTCTCCTGGACTCATTCTAAAGGAGAGGACACAGCTCTGCCCTCCTTGCCACTAATCCTGGATTACTTAGCAGATCTACTCCACAGAGGCCTGTCCTCCATTAAGATGCATGCCTCAGCCATTTCGGCTCATTACAACACGGAGCCACCTCTCTTCTTGCACCCTCTTATCAAACAGTTCCTTAGAGGGGCTAACAACGTAAGGCCACCTAGGAGAGCACCCACCCCTGCTTGGGACCTTAACTTTGTACAGAAAAGCTCACCCCCCCCCTTTGAACCTGCAACGTCAGCAGAGCTAAAATTCCTCTCTTGGAAAACAGCCTTGCTTTTGGCCATCACATCAGCTAGAAGAGTGTCTGAGCTACAAGCACGTATGGCTGTGGAACCCTTCATTATTTTCCATGCTGACAGGGTTTCCCACAGGACTAACCCTTCCTTTATGCCTAAAGTGGTGTCTAGCATGGCTCTAAACCAATCCATCCATTTGCCAACTTTCTTCCCTAATCCTCAGAATAAAGGGGAAAGGATCCTGCACTCCTTGGATGTGCACAGACAGCTCAGATTCTACCTTGATAGGACTAAGCCCTTCAGAAAATCTGACCAGTTGCTAGTCAGCTTTGCAACAGGGGCAGAGGGCAAGGCCATTTCAAAACAAACAGTTTCCAAATGGATAGCACACTACATCCATTTCTGCTATAAGCACCATGAGAAATCAACCTTTCAGGGGGTCAGAACACATTCCACTATGGCAACTTCTACCTTTACAGCATTTCTCAGGGAAGTCCCTACCAGGGACATGCTGGAAGCTGCTATCTGGAGTTCTGTACACACCTTCACCAAGCATTACCACCTGCCTATCTTTTCCAAATCCAGGGCAGGTTTTCAACAGCATTCCTGCAAGGCATACTAGCCAGCCCTAACACTTCTTGACTGCCTCCACCCTTCTTCAGCTTTGGGAAGCCACCCAAGTGTGATGACTGCAACAGTGGAACACGAAGAACATAGTACAGGTGTGTACACTTACCATAAATGTAGATGTTCGAGTGTATTCACTTTTGCAGTCCTGGTTTCCCTCCCTCCAGCTCCCTGGTTTATCTCTCTCTCTTTCTCTCTCTCCTCTCTATGGCTATTGCACACCCCTTTCAGGGGTTTTGGTATTGGTATTTACTTTTTACTAGTGGTGTTTTCCCCACCATAACTTAGCTCCCTATCTTGGGCCTCCTGACATTTGGGGCAAGAAAAACTGATGTAATGGCGTCTGCTGCCTGTTTTTATACTCCTGATGACCTGACGTCAGTCCTTGAGTGACAGCATCCAACGCAGAAATACTAAGTCTCTGGTATTCGGGCTGACTGAGGGCTACCTGCAGGCAGATAACCCAAGTGTGATGACTGCAACAATGAATGCACTCGAACATCTACATTTATGGTAAGTGTACACAACTGTACTTTTTAGATTGTCCTGTATGATGTCTGATATTTATTTTTAGACTGGAAGTTAACACGTTAAAAAAAATGTTTTTAGAGAGGGGTTATTGTAGGGTACCATTACATAAAATTATTAAAGAGGTGTCCCAAGCAGGACTGACGTGTTTAAACCCTTGTTAGAGTGTGAAAGGTCACATTAGTTGCTAAACCAACAGAAACTCAAAGGGATACCAACCCTTGGGATAGCGCCCTGACATTAAAATTCCAGGGAGCATCCCATGAAGTTATTAACATCATTAGAAATAAATGGATCATCTTTAAGACCAATATGGACATATTCATCAATTTGGGGGAGCACAGGATAGGGAAAAAAAATCTTAAGTAAATTTGAAAAAACATTGGTTTTAGGTTACAGGGATGATACTAATGGTGGAGCAAAGAAGTGTGAGGCTTGTGCACAATGCTCTTTCATTTTCCAAGGGAGTAGTCTATCATTAAATAATACCACTATGGATAAAGTGCTTTTTCTTAAAGGTACTTGTGGCACCAGTAGTGCAGTTTATCTAGCACATTGTGATAGTTGCCCCACCTTTTATGTAGGTAACACCAAATGTACTCTTAAAAAAGAACATATAAGCAGTTATATGATATCAAGACAAAAAATTAAAAAATGCTTTATACATACATTGTTTGCAGTGTGTCAGATTTAGGAGGTTTTTATTTAGAATCCATGATATAGTGGAATTGAACCCGAGGGGTGGTGCATGGGAAACTTGCCTTGAATATAGATAATTATATTGGCTCATACCTCTCAAGTGTACTCATTTGGGGTCTTAAAAGGGTCATGCTTCAAAGTTCCACATTGAATGGGTCTGTTACACATTCAGTGTTAGGAATGTTTTAGGTGAAATCCATGGTAAATTGACATTAATCATATTAATTCATTAAAGGATCTTCTTTATAAGTGAAAACAGCATATTTTAACCATCCTATGACCTTCCTAGTTGAAGTTGTTAGTAAGCCATTAGTATGTGTTCCACATTTTGCCCATTTGTTCCACATTATGAAGGCGAGTGTTCGTCATTTTGGTGATGGAAGGTTGAGAGCTATGTATTGGCTGATGAAACTAGATGCCACCCATTTTCCAGGTATCAGTGAATATATTTCTTTACAGTCAATTTAAAACCCCCAAAAGTATGTGAAAAATACACACACAAACTAAAATAAAAAAACTGAAAGACAACCCCAACCTGAAACGTAATACTCGTAGTGGGACAAACCCCTGTAGTTTAGCAGCTCATAATTTTACGAGTAGTGCATTTCAGATTGGGATCGTCTTTCAGTTTTTTTTTTTTTTTATTCTTAGTGTGTATTTTTTCACATACTTTTGGGGGCTTTACAAGTTTTATGTATATTAAAATTATTTAATGTTGCATAAGTTTTATTTTATTATATATGTACTCATAAGATTTATTTTCTCTGTATTTTGAATGTATAACACTACAAGTGTATCATTTTATATTAACTTTGCTCATATTTTATTCAAACATGCATCAATTGCAGGGTTAATTTTTTTTTCTTAGTGTTATATTTGTATTTCACTTTAAGACAAGAAGTCCGAATTATGACATTACATATTCAAACTCACATTGTACTTGACTGAATTGTTCTGTTGAAGTCCTAATTATTTTAGTTAGATAAAAGCACCTAACTTATACTTGTGCATAGGTGCAATAAAAATGTTATTTATTCTGGTTTGTATGGATTTATTGTACTGCGTTCTCCTGTCTTGGTACACACCTGATCTTGTTGCTTCTGTTGCTGGTGATATGGTCCTTGGCCCTCTCCACACTGCATGTCTTTTTGTTTTCAGGTTGTCTGATGGAACCAATGAGGTTAGAGTTGCAGGTGCCATTTACGAAAGCAAAAAAAGTTACCAGTGGAGTACCACAGGGCTCAGTTTTGTACCCTCTCCTATTTAGCATATATTTCTCAGACTTCTGTGCCAGCACTCCTGGCCTGTGGTTAACTAAGTTCCAAAGAAGTCTTCAGTATCCTTTACTCACATCTTATTAGACCCAAAAATCTACTGCCAATCATTAGCGGACCGGAGTTCCGCTGTGGTGACCCCTAACTGGGAAAAGCCGAAAGAAACAAACAAAATTGAATATAATGCACCTTTTGGCATGTATTTGCCTAAACGTATCACACAACTTAAAAAAGATCAGTGGCCTTAAAAATCTTGAATGTTCTTCATGTTTCACTGTTGCAGTCATTACATTTGAGTAATCTGCTGGCAGGTTGCCCTCAGTCGGCCTGATTAACAAAGTCTTGGGTCCTGCGTCAGTTGCTGTCCCTTCTTCCATGATGTCATGTCATCAGGGGTATAAAACATGCAGCCGATACCATTTTATTCAGTCTTTCTTGCCGCGTGGTGCCCGAAGCAGAAGCAGTTCGCAAGTGCCGGTCGGCTGACTCCTGAAATTTTCGCATTCGAGTTTCAGAACCAAAGTATTCAATTAAAGCTAAGTACCCCGCTGGGGAAACTTTTTCTTGCTCCTTACCAATGTCAGTAAAAGTTAATAATTGCATTACTTGTGGGAAGCAAATACCTCATAAGGATTTTCATTTGTACTGTATTCCTTGCCTAGGCCCTGACCACGACGTACCTTGCTGTCAGTTTTGTGCTTTATTTAATCAACGCACTATCAAACGTCGGTACATTTTTGCTTCTAAATATTTTGGCTCACGCTTTAATTATCCAGAAATGTCATCGGTTAGCAGTCTGACTACCGGAATACCTAAAATACGCAAAGAAAAAGACAGAGACAGGCAGTTGAGGTCCAAAACTGCAGACGATGCTTCTCCTAAGCCAGTAGCCAGTTCACCGGTACTCAGTGAGGCGCTTTCGCAGCCCCTGATACCCACTACTTCTGATTCGCAGGTCTCTACTGAGACCAATTCAGAGTCCGGTATGTCGCGAGATGCTTCAGTTATGGAACCCACGGATGTGTCTACCTTGGATGGGTCCAGAGCCGCTGTGCAGGCACCGGCTTCTGAGGGTGTTTTCAGGCCTACAGATTTGTATATTAGACTGATGCCATCTTCAAAACTAAGGCCAAAATCTAAACCTATGCCTAAAAAACTAATGGCTGGGCCGTATGTGCAGGCCCCTATGCCTAAAAAA
Source organism: Protopterus annectens (assembly GCF_019279795.1). NCBI lineage: Eukaryota > Metazoa > Chordata > Ceratodontiformes > Protopteridae > Protopterus > Protopterus annectens. Next base: position 367,348,145 of record NC_056730.1, on the reverse strand, counting down.
AACAAATTATTAAAATGGCTGAAGATTTAATTACTCTGATCAGGGGTAGCCACCCCCCCCCCTTCTAAGAGGCCTAGGCAAGACATTGATTATGAATCTTCTGAACAGGATTCTGTTTCTTCTGACTCTTCTAATGACCAGGAATGGTCTATTCCTACTTATGAGGACTCTGATGCAGAAGATTCCATTCCTTCTGCTTCTCCCCCTGAGGATTTTTCTTTTGGGGAAACTTTACATACCTTAAGGAAACATTTTCACTGCGAAAGTCAGGATTTCTCTGAATCTAAAAAGAGACTTGGGGATTTTCTTCTTCTTCCTCAGCATAGGCCTTTGACTATACCTCCTGTCCTAGACATTGTTGATGATGTTTTTTCAGAATCTAGTATGGCTCCTGATTCTCTGCCTCCGGCTCCTTGTAAGCCAGACAGATACTACAGGGTTCCTGACTCCCACAAATTTATTTTCAAAAATCCTGTTGCAGATCCTGAAGCCATTTCTCAGTGTCCCAAGAGCATTAAGACTTCTACTGCTAAAAATCCTACCCCTTCTGATAGAGATTCCAAGGCACTGGATAGATGGGGTAAGAAGGTTTTCACTTCTGCAACCTTGGCAATCAGGGCTTTAAACTGTCAATTTCATATGCTAAAATATCAACAGCATATCATGGGATTGCTTTAACAGAACATTATGTTAATTTCTGACTTTGTGGAAAACAAAGATTTACAGGATTTATTGCATTCAGCTGAACAAGTTGGAAAACATACTTTGCAATGTGGTTTTGATTCTTTGGAGGCCAACTGGGTTTGTGCTAAGAAGGCATGCTTGGCTCAGAGCAAAATCTGCCTGATCATGTTAAAGCAAAATTGTTAGATGCTCCTTTACAACAGGACCGTCTCTTTGGTTATAAGGTAGAAGTTGTTTTAAAAAATATGGAAGATAAAGCTAAATCTGTGCAAACTGTGAAAGATTTCTTACAAGTGTAACCTCCAAGATTTAGTAGGCACTGACCTACTATGAACTAGTCCTTTCCAGTTCCTTCGAGAGCCACTCAAGTCAAACCCAGACATTCCAAAGGCTCCAGTTTCAGTCACAAGGGACTTTAAGAGCAAAACAATGGGGTGCCTCATCTTCCAAATCTGGAAACAGCAAGACACGTCCCTATGGTAAGCAGACTCAATGACTTCCCTTTACACTTACCAAGCACTTACCTTTTAGCTGCCCCTTTGGGGGGAAAACAGGCTCTTCATACATGAAACTGGCAACCTATAACCCAGGACAAATGGGTTTTAAATATAGTATCCCAGGGATACAGATTTCATTTCCACGCTGCCAATTCCAAACGGATGGCCAGACCTGCCCCCAAATCAGTGGGCAGAGGCCCAGAAACAAGTACTTTGCCTCATGAGTATGGAGGCTATTCAACCAGTACCAGAAGAGGAAAAGGGACAAGGTTTCTATTCAAGACTTTTCCTGGTACCCAGAAAAGACCAATCATGGTGTCCAATTTTGGACTTACCTACTCTAAACACCTTTCTGGACATTCCAAAATTCAAGATGCGGACTCTTCACCAGTTACTTCCTATGCTAGGCAAAGATGCCTGGTTGGCAACTCTAGATTTAAAGGAGGCTTACCTGCATATCCCAGTCAGGGAATCTTGCAGAAGATACCTCCGCTTCAAAGCAGGCTACTTGCATTACCAGTTCTCTGCACTGCCATTTGGCTTATCTACTGCGCCCAGGGTCTTCACAAAGTGCCTGACTCCAGTCATTGCATTTTGCAGGCAAAGAAACATTCAAATATATCCATACCTGGACGACTGTCTAATTCAGACAGAAAACAAGGACACTCTTCGAAACCCTCTGGCGTTTGTAAAAAGGGTTCAAACTTGTCAAGGGTACACTATAAACAAAAAGAAATCACAACTGGTACCCTCTCAAATAATTACATTCCTGGATGCAAGCTTGAATACAACTGCCCAGATGGCTTTCCTTACTCCAGAGAAGCAAATTAATTTGGTTCCTTACTTCAAACAGATGGCCACAAAAACCCTACTTTCTGCAAGGCAAATACTGCAAGCCTTGGGGTTCATGGCCTCCTGCATTCTTTTAATTCCATATGCAAGACTGCATATGAGGAAATTTCAGTGGTACTTAAAAAGTCTATGGAGTCAGTATTGTCACAGCCTAGAAACAATGATTCCTATCATTCCTTGCCTGCAACTAGAGTTCCTATGGTGGGCAGGGGCCTGCCATCAAAACAAAGGACTGTCATTCACGCCACCCCCTGCCACCCAAACCCTAACTACAGACGCATCAGACTATGCTTGGTGGGCACAGCTGGCAGGGAAGTGCATTCAGGGCAAATGGAGCCCGAATCAAATGCACCTTTATATCAATCAAAAAGAAATGCTAGCTGTGCAGAATGCACTGACAGCCTTCAAGGACTACCTTCATCCAGGACAATTAATGATAGACAGACAACACCACGGTTATGTGGTACATAAACAAGCAGGGGGGTACACACTCCTACCCCCTTTGCAGACTAGCCATGGCATTGTGGAACAAAGCCTTGACCTACCAAGTACAACTACAAGCTCAATTCCTGCCCGGAAAGCTGAATACTCTGGCAGATGCACTAAGCAGAAATCTCATGGACCTACATGAATGGAAACTGGAAACATGGATTTTCAACATGTTGACATGCAAATGGGGGAGCCCAGACATAGATCTTTTTGCCTCCACCACAACTATCAGTTGGACAAATTTTGCACAAGGACTCGTCACAAAAAAAGCCTGGAAAGTGGATGCTCTATCCTTCAGCTGGAAAAACCTATCAGTCTATGCTTTTCCCCCTCTGCTTCTGCTCTCCAAAGTCTTACTAAAAGTCGAACAGGACAAACCAAAAATTATTTTGATTGCTTCAGACTGGGCTCACCAGCACTGGTACCCACGCCTACGCAATGTGTAACACCTTCCACTGTGGCACCTGCCTCAGACACCTTACTTACTGTCTCAGCAGAACAGCCAAATTCTGCACATGCAGCTCCAAACTTTGAATCTTGCAGCGTGGCTAATCACCTGATTTCAACCTTAGCATCCCTCCGCAAACCTGTGATGGATGTCATTTTGGAGGGGAGAAGGCCTAGTACTAGAAAATCTTACGCTGACAAATGGAAAAGATTCTGTGCCTGGAACCAATCTCAAGGGATAAGCACAGCAGTGCCCAGCATTCCTCAGATTTTACACTACTTAACTGAGATGCTTCACAAGGGCCTGTCCTTTTCTTCCATAAAAATCCATGCCTCAGCCATTTCAGCTCATTACAACACAGAACCTCCCCTCTTCTCTCATCCTCTGCTAAAGCAGTATCTCAGAGGGGCCAAAAACTTAAGACCACCCAGGAGAGCTCCAACCCCTGCCTGGGATCTCAGTTTTTTATTGGAAAAGCTCACTCTCCCTCCTTTTGAGCCAGCTACTACTGCAGATTTAAAATTTCTCTCCTGGAAAACAGCTTTCCTCCTTAGCAGTCACTTCAGCTAGAAGGATTTCCGAATTACAGGCGGTTATGGCAGTGGAGCCTTTCATCATTTTTCATGTGGACAGGGTATCTCACAGGACCAATCCATCCTTCATGCCTAAGGTGGCATCCAGTGTGGCTCTTAATCAGACCATTCATTTGCCAACTTTCTTTCCCAATCCACAGAACAAGGGGGAGCGGATTCTGCATTCATTGGATGTACACAGACAACTTAGATTTTACTTAAACAGGACAAAATCTCAGAAAATCTGAACAACTGCTGGTGGCATTTGCTGCAGGGGCAGAGGGAAAGGCTATTTCAAAGCAAACCATTTCCAAATGGATAAGCCATTGTATTCGTTTCTGCTATATGCACCATGGAAAACCTATCCCCCAGGGGATCAGAGCCCATTCCACCAGGGCTGCATCTACTTCTACAGCCTTTCTCAGAGGTGTTCCTACCAGGGACATTATAGAAGCTGCTACCTGGAGCTCAGTTCATACGTTCACCAAACATTACCATTTACCACTTTTCTCTAAATCCAGAGCTGGCTTTGCCACTGCTGTCCTGCAGGGCCTTATAGCTGGTCCTAATGCTATATAATTCCCTCCACCCAACCATAGCTTTGGGAATCTACCCAAATGTAATGACTGCAGCAGTGAAACACGAAGAACATAGTGTAGTTGTGTACACTTACCATAAATGTAGATGTTCGAGTGTATTCACTGTTACAGTCCTGGTTACCCTGCCTCCAGCCCCCTGTTTTTCTCTGGCTATACCTCTACTTTCTTTCACTATGCTTAATAGCCCTTTTGGTGTATTTGCTTTTGGGTATGGAGGTATATATTTTTTGTGTTTTTTAATTTTATTTGCTCCCCATTTGGGGGGGGGGGGCACCTGACATCTGGGGCAAGAAAAACTGATGTAATGGCATCGGCTACATGTTTTATACCCCTGATGACCTGACGTCATGGAAGAAGGGACAGCAACCAACGCAGGACCCAAGACTTTGTTAATCAGGCCGACTGAGGGCAACCTGCCAGCAGATGACCCAAATGTAATGACTGCAACGGTGAATACACTCTAACATCTACATGTATGGTAAGTGTACACAACTGTACTTTTATCAGTAGAGACTGGCAGCCCTTTCTCTGTACTCTTGTCTCTTAAAGCCTCCTCTATTGAGGTTTGTATCTGGCTGTTCGAGCCATGAAAGATCCAGCCCTGTTGGCATCCTATTCCTTGCTAAACTAATGGTACCTCAAGTACTTTGTCAAAGGAACAAAACTTTTATCAGCAGATAAATAAGTCACATTGGCATGATGAATCCATATCCCAATGTATCCCTCACCTCTGGAACAAACTTCTCCTGCATGTCAAGTAGAGTAGCACCCTTGCCATCTTCATGGTAAACCTAGATAATTGGTTGGTCAGCCTCAAATTCCTATCCAGCCTATCTTGTCTTGACCTTCTTGAGGCTAGAGGGAAGTTTAAAATATGTTTTTGGCTTGTCTTGAAATGGTGTGCAGACTGATTGCCTAGTATTTACATATGAATCACAGTGATGTGGTATATAAATAAACAAGGGGTTACCAGATCTTGTCCTCTTTGCAGACTTGCCGTGATAGCCTAAGAGGTGGCATCTCTGTTCAGTTAACTCTTCAGGAAGTACACATTCTATCAGAGCAAAATATTGTTGCAGACAAGGTGGGCAGGACCAAGACAGACCCTGTAATGAATGGAAATTATATGGAGGGGGGCTTCAAGGAACTGATCCGGCTGTGGAGGAACTCCTTTTTTTCCTCCTTTCAAAACAGTTTTAAGAAACTGTACTCCTGGATTCCTTGCAAACAGGCTTAAAAGATTGGTGCCCCTTTTGTGCATGGCTGGAAATGTTCCTTTATGCTTTTCAACTCTTTTCACTGATACCACTGTTGATAAAGATCCAGAGGGACTCTCCAAATATAGTGGTGATGACACAGTTGGTCTCCCTACTTTTGATATTGGCCAAGGGCAATTACCATAAGCTTCTCCACCAACTGGACTTAGTCACGCAAGACAGAGGTTGTTTTGAACACCTCAACCTGAACACACTTCAGTTGACTGCCTGGCTAATAGAGTTTCAATATCTTTAAGTCACCGTTTTTTTCTGAGGACATGCAACAAGTACTAAAGGAGGCTAAAAAACTGCCACTAGAAAATCGTATATATGTGTAAGTGGAAGAGATTTTCTAGTTGGTGCCCTGTTAAGAACCAGGACCCTTTTAAGACGTGCAAGTTATTATCCTCTGTCTTTTCTTACTCATCCATCCATGTTCATCTTTTGACAATTTCTGTTTTTCTGCCCTTAGACCCTCTTCTTATGCCGTCAAGTCAAGTAGTTTTTGAAAGGGATTTTACATGTCTGTCCACCTAGAAAACAGGTAGCTCTTCCTTGTAATCTTAACTTGGCACTTGAAAATTAACACTTCTTCAGTTTGAAGCTTCTGACATGGAGAACTGTATTACTCATTCCTCTAAATTCAGCAAGAAGATTGCCTGAGCTATAAGCTCGTATGGTACATCAGCCCTACCTTATTTTTCAAAAGGATATGATTTCTTTAAGAACAATTCCTTCTTTTTTCCTAAAGTGGTTTCAGAGCTTACCTTGAGGCAGTCTTAATCTCCCTGTATTGTTTCTAGAATGTTGAGACGAGAGAGAACAATCCTACATTGTGGATGTCCAATGGTACCGGGTTTGATATAGGATAGCGGCATAACTTTTGTTATTTACTGTTGGCATAATGGTTAAGCTCTTTACCTTACAGACACAAGGTGCAATGTTTGTTTCTCATATGAGGTAATTGGCTAGGCTTAAATGGCCCACAAGGGCAGTTAGCCTAGTACTAATTTATGAACCTACATACTCTGGATGTTCATGGGCAACTTGGTCAGTACTTGCATAGATTTAAATCCATCAGGAATTCCAATCAGCTGTTTGTCTACTGTGAAGGTAAGAAAGAAAGGACAACCAGTGTTAAGCAGAGAGTTTTTAGATGGTTGTCTTCTGCTATTTCTTTTTGCTATTCCCACTATGACTTTCAGGCAGAGTTTCAGGCCCACTCTATAAGGGTTTCACTTCTTCTCTGGCATTCAGAAAAGGGTGGACTCTAAAAGTACATTCTGTACATACTTTCACAAAGCGTTTACAAAGTGGATTATTTTTCCAGGTCCTGAACAGGGTTTGATAGGACCATTCTTCAGGGGCTCATGGATTTTTGAGCTCTTTTTTTTCCCCTCTATGTTCCTAAGATATGGTAATCTACCCAAGTATCTTGGACTACTGCAACAGTAATTTAATGTTGACCATAGTACAGTTGTGTAAGTAAACTTACCTTAACAGCAGATGTTCTAGTAGATCACTGGTGCAGTAGCTGTCCCTTCTCTCTATCCCCATTGTTTTGTTTTTGATGTGTTACCAGGGTGTGGATGTATATATTTCCATATATTTCACTATTGCTTTTCTTTTCCTTTCATTTTTCCTTCTAGGGCTGTAGCCTTACTTCCTGAATCAAGAAATCTCTGAAGCTTTTTGTGCCCATACTACCTTTTTATGTGGCTCTGCCAAGCCTCTAGCAGATAGAGTGCATGGAAGGTGCTTTGAAGTTTTGAAAGCTGGCTTATGGTCATATCCTTTGTAGGATGTAACCCAAATAGATTAGACTACTGTAATAGTGATCTTTTGCAACATGCTGTTATGGTAAGTTTACTTACACAACTGTACTTTCTCTATATTTGTTAACAAACAAAACTAAGCAAGTTAATCTGCAACTGTTTTGCTATCTCTAGAAAATTTCCACTTTTTGCGCTTGGAGATATGTGTTTACACACACACACACACACACACACACACCTCTTTACAGTTTATCAGAAAACTGTGATCTAGGATGTATACAGCTTATTGCTGAACTCTTTAGAAATCATATTTTCTATATCTTCTAAGATTTTGCATTGTGCTGCAATCGTATGGTATTGGTATGGTATAAATATGGTATAAGTATGACATTTCCTGAAACATTTCAGTTTTACTTTGAATAGATGTAGCAGTTGTAGAATTTAGGCAACAGCTCAGTGTAATAATGTTCTTTGTTTTATGTTTAGACCAGATGACCTAAATTCTTTGCAACTCATAAGCAGTCGAATATTAAAATTGCACTTTAGCCTTCAGCGAGGACTTCATCAACATGTAAATGTCATGTTTGATTACTTCCACCTCTCTGTTATATCAGTCACCGTTCATGCTTCTCTTGTTGCATTACACCAGCCTTTAATAAGGTAAGTTTCTTACTGATGACACTTGGAATGCAGAGCGAAAGTGTTTCAAACTAATGTCAATTTAACTCTAACAGGAATTGATTTAACTGTGTCTTTGTGTGTGTAGTGGAAGATACAGCTTTTAGTGTGTGTAAACTTGGCTATGTATTTTATATTGCATAACAGAAATGAGTGAGGATTTGCTGCAGTTCAGTAGCTGGATGGCAACATCAGGAACCCTCCTTGATGGGTCAGCAATGGTGTTCATTGTCTCTGCCTGCCACAGTTTGCACTTTTCATCAGAAGCTTCCATGCTCAGGGGCATGTACTCCTGATGCTGGTGCTGGTACACACATTTCAGAATGAAAAAAATGCCTCTCTTCCACTTTATATTTCTTTCCAGACCACTACAGCAATACCTTCACTTACTCGTTAGAATGAACTAAAGTATCCCTGGTATGGCCAGGTGAAGACCTTGTGTGAGGCATAAATACCAATGGACCTGCTTTGGCATAATCCAAACCTCCTTTCTTTTCTGGCACACCAATTACTTGAGTATTTTTCCTGTGATCTGTGTCCACCCTAGTCTGCTTGCCTGTCCGTTAGTTGCTCTAGGTCTGTTATAACCAAAATATACTTCTCTTACAAGTCACAGTTTCATTGTTGAATCTGCACTGTAACCGTAACATGGCATTAAGGCTTCAAATCACCTTCTCTTCACAGTGATTAGTAACTGCAATGCAATTGTCCTGTTTTTCCAGTTTTGTACTTACTCGCTCGATAGGCTGCATCAACTACTCCCCATATGAAACTGCTTCCATACACTCAGTGATGGTGTATTCTTGTGAATCCTTGGACGTCTATTACAGCTTTAGCACAATCCACCAGATAGTCACCCACCAAACGCAACTTGACTGGCTTGCTTACTGAGGAAATGTATTTATTTATTTATTACTAACTTCAAGACTTCAGCATATCAACCACTGACTGCAGTTATCATGAACAGGGAACCAGTATTCACCTTTTTGTACTAATTTAGTCTTTGTAAATTTAGGAGTGACCAAGTAGAGATGTATACCTTCCACCACAGCAGCTTTGACTCTGCAGTTGTTGTAGCTATGTATGCAAGCTTAGTTTTGTGCTGACATGGGCTGATTCTATACTTGCTGAAGGAGAGTAGCTCAAAAACTAGCTTAGATGTTCTGTTTGTGGGAGGGGGGCTTTTCAGCCAGCCTTCTCAAGACTTGAATGACATTTTGAAAAGCCCTTACCCCATGCGGAGGGCCATTTTACCCCTTCAGGCTCCCTGCCCTTTTCTCTTCTAGACCAATTCAGTCCGAAAAAGAGGAAAACTCCTCTTGCAGGCTTTGAAGGCATTGAAGTGTTGCATGCATTTGCTGTTACCTTTGCTTATCAAGTTTCCCAAGAGCATGATCCTGCTGCCTTTCTGACAAAGGCTTCATGCAGTCCTGACTGCATTTGTGGAGGTAGTTTTGCAAGTATGCTTCAGGCTGGAAAAGCTATTGCAAAGAGCTAATATACTCTGGAATGTGATCACTGGAGACTTTAGGCTTTTCCCTCAGAAAACTTAATTTAAGGAGACAATTTATCTTTGCAGAACTGGTGAGACAGGCTGAGACTGTTCTGAAATGTGCAGTAGTGTTTGTTCCTCCTTTAGGACAAAGTCAAGGATTATACCTTTGTCTGGTATTGAAATGGATTGTTGGTTAACATCCAGTCCAGAACCGCAAGCAACACTATCAGCATATCTGGTGCACCATGGTACTGGCTTTGCTGCAGCAAGGTTACCTGATATGTCACTGGACATTCACCCCTGACTACTTCTGCCACAGCCTTGTCTGGGGTCCACATAGAAGATACATTCATTTTGCTGTGGACAAGCAACAGTTCCAATGCAAGGAACTTTTTGTCTTTTCTCTAATCCTGTAGTGTTCACAAAGGTGTTTATTTTGGGAATTGAAATCTTGCAGGGGAAGGATCACCATATACTGATCTATTTTGGAAATTGAAATCTTGCAGGAGAAGGATCAACATATACTGATCTTATTATCCGCTGTTGCAGTAGTGATAACATCTTTGAAATTACATTACCAAAGCAACAATATCTAATCTACCTTCCAGAAATAGATAAGGACAGGGTAAAACTGTCACCATGGTGAAGGTATAAAGTTCAAAATTAATAATACTAATAATAATAATAAAAGCAGTAATAGCTTTAACACTCCATAAATTCAGAAAAATAGTAAGACTGTAGAGTGCAAGACGAGCACTTTCAGCAAATAGCTTTCTTCAGACCCTGACATTTGCTAAAAAAAAAAAAAAAAAAAAAAAAAAAACAGACAAATTTAAGTTGCTGAGGACCAATCGAATGAAGTCATAATAATTTCTCAAGTCTGTGCCCTTTAAGTGCAGGCTTTAAAGGGACCGTGCGTTCATTCTCAGAAATTTATCGGCCTGTAAACGCATCTCTGCAATTTCTGTTCGATTGCATAAGTCTCCACCTCGTAGACTCTCCTCAATGATTTGTAAAACCATAAATAAAAATTTATGGTCAGGATATCTTGAAACATGTTGTGCCAAAGCACTGCTTTTGTTGTTGAGTCTAATGTCACTTAAGTGCTGCAGTATTCTGTCCTTGAGAAGCCTGTTCATTTTTCCTATTTGAAAACTTGCATGTTGATTGCAAGTAGCAATGCAAATCATGTTCTTACTAGTACGGTCTGCATAATGATTTGGTCTATATATTTGTGAAGCTGAGAGATGTTTAAAAAGATTTCTAGAATCAGTGTGTCCACATTCTTTATATTTCCTACAAGGAAATGTACCTAATCTCGGGGGGATTTGCTTAGCTTTAGTTGTAGGAACATCATGACATAAAAGAAGTTTCAGATTTTTCTTATTTTTAAAAGAAAACCTGGGGGCTTCTCCGACAAAACTCCTGATGTTATCATCTGCAACTAGCATCTTCCAATTATTTCTGATGATTTCACAGATTTGTTTGTTCTCATTACTGTATGTCAGCATAAATCTCAACCCCCTAGTTATCTTCTCCCGAAACAAGTGTTTGTCCTCTATCTTCCACTTTTATATCATTAGAGAAATGAGGTCTGCCTTTCGTGGCTCTTAAACCTTTAATGTTGTGTATTCCAATCTCACCTTCATTTTTATGTATGGGTTCAGAGCCGATCCTCTGCTCCGATTCAGCCGATGTATAAGCTCGAAGACTTCTGGTTGGCTCGTGGCAAAGCAGGTATCCCATAGTGCACCAGTACAAACCCCAGATCTCGTTTGCCGTGTCGACGAGTTCGGTTGTGCTTCTCTTGGCTCTGGCTAAGTGTTAACTTTTTTCATACTTATATTGTGTAAAATCTTGTTCAAAGTTATTATTAGTGTAGTACAATTGTTGTTGCATTAGTATTTGTTAGTGTAGGTTTACTAATTCTTAGCTAATTAGCTCCTTTGCACCAATTGGTGCAAGCATTGGCTTTGGGCCTGTTAATGTGCTTTGTGGTATCCTGTGTACCAGTTTTATATTTATTGTTAGTGTGGATAGCTTGATAACGCTAGCGTTTTCTAGTCTACAGTTTTGTAGAGCAGTTTGGTTTTTGACAGTTATCCGCTGGTGTTGATTCTTTACAGTGGTTGAGTTCGTTGTTCGAAACTCCAGTTTCAGCTTCCTCTGTTAATCTTTAGCAGAATAAGGGTTTTCTGTGTGTATATTTTTGCTGGTCTGTTTAAATTAGAAGGCCTAGCAGTCCCCTTCCTTTCCGGACTAGGCTGTTTTAGTTAGAGGACCTAGACCTCGTGGTGTTTCTTCCTCCTTTAGGGCTAGGCCCGTTTAAGTTGTAGGACCTAGTCCTCCCTTTTACTTCTCTTTTCGTTTGTGTGTTATGTCTAAAGAGGTTAAGGAGCACAAGCCTTCGGGCTTCAAGAAATGCATGAAGTGCTCCCAAAAAGTGTCATTGATGGATGGTAATGGTCTGTGTCTATTGCTTAGGGGCCATCCATTTGCAAGAGACTTGCTTGTTTTGTCATGCCTTTTCCCCTAGAGTGTTACAGGAGAGAAGGAACACGCTAATTCTAAAGGGTCTTTTAAAGCCTTCCTTTGAGGAAGCCATGTCTAGCTCTTCCTCTTCTTCCAAGTCCACTAAATCTGCTAAGTCTTTGAAAAGACCTTCTCCGACACTGGCTGGTGTCTCGGAGCCACTTCCTAAAGTGGAAAAATCGGCCTCATCGGCTCCACTGCCTTCGGAGCCGACTGAGAGCAGCATTGTGGTGACAGGGTCGGATCCTAGTTAGTCGGAGCTGACCACTGAATTTATGGAACCTGCTATTTCTCCAAGATCAAGATCCCCGACTATGTCCTCCAGGTCTTCCAGGAGCCTTTCGGAAGAAGATATGGAGAGGGTGGTCTTGAGACTGCTGAAGTCGTCTGCTCTATCTAAATTATTGTCGGCTGTGGAGCCTATGGAACCTGTTATACCCTCGATTTGTTATTCCTCCTCTGAGCCAAGCTGGTTTGTCTGAGTTGGAGGGCTTGGTGCCATTGGTGGAACCCTTGGCTCCAGCTCCACTTGCCATTGCTTCGGAGCAGAGTTCTTCTCCGACACTTTCGGTGACGTCCATTGTGTCCAGGGGCCGAAGCTCTCCGGTCGGTGCCAACAGGGAAGGTTGGAATCAGTCTTCTTCGGTTCCGAGTCTCCCTCTCGGCTCTTCGGCTAGGGTGAGTTCGGACCCTGCGTCTATCTTGGAGCCGATAGCTCTGGCGCCGATGGCATCCTCAGTCTCTTCAGAGCAGGAGAGGTCCTCTGAGCCGGAGAGGTTGGCATTTGAGATGATGAGGAGCGTGCTGTCCAGGTCACCAGTTGCCACCAAGGGTACCAGCACTCCCCCCCCCCCCCCCCAGAGCACCCACTTCGGTCTCAGCCCCTACTCTCTCCGGAGACAGCAGAGACCCTCAGGAGCCACCGACTGGTGGCCCCCACTCTTCCTTGACCTCCCCGGAATACCCTTCTGAGGAGCCCCCCAGGAAGAAGACATGCAAGAGGAAGCATGTTGACTCCCAGGATGAGTCTTTGACATCTGACACTGACCTCGAGGAGTCAGAAGGGTCCCCCAAGTCATCCTCTGATGATGTCTCCTTCGTGGACATCCTGGAGATCCTTAAGCAGAGGTGTGGCTGGCCCACTGTCAACCCTTCTGATGAGTCTGTGTACCTGAAGGTATTCGGGTCTCAACCTTTTGCCTCTTGGGTGTCTCCATCTTTTGACGAACTGATGTATTTAGTTAGTTGAAAGGTGTGGGATACTCCTAATGCCGTGGAGCCAGCCCCTAGAAGACCCAACACATTTCTTTCTGCCCCTCCAGATAAAAGCATTTTTGTCTAAAGGTGTCCCTGTAGATGCCATGGTGGTGGTGGCGGCCACTAAGAAGGAGCTTGCTGAGACGACTTCTGTCCATCCACCAAATAAGGAGTCTCGACAGATGGACAAGTACGGGAAGCGTGTCTTAAGTTCAGCGGCTTTTATTCTTCGATCATTGAACTATCTCACTCACTTCACGAGGTTGTAGAGGGATCTCCTCAAGGAGTTAGGAGATTCTATACAGGGTACATGTACTGAGGGAGTCCCTGACAAGATTTCTGCTCAGTTGTCCACCTTAAATTCTATAGTTAACTCCTCCATGCGGCTTATTTCTTATGCGGCTGATGAAGCGAGTAGAGCAGAGAGTTCAGGAGTTGCATTAAGGCGTCACTCCTGGATGCGCTTGTGTAATTTTGCAGAACCGTTCAAGTCCACCTTCACCAATGTCCCATTTGATGGTTCCTCATTGTTTGGCTCTAAGGTGAAGGACACACTCACTCGGTGTGAGCAAGAAGGAAAGACGCTCTCTGCCGTAGGAGTACGTTTTACTGTTCCCTCTAGACCATACCCTAAAGGTCAAAGGGGTGGTAAAATGTGGTTCAAGCAGTCCAAGAAGGTCTTTCCGGAAACACAGGGTGAACCATCCTTCAGAGGAGGAGGAGGAAGTGGGAGACGTCACCCTAGAGGCAGGGGTGGTCCGCAATACCAACAAGGTCGTGATTCCTTTCAGGGACAGCCTTATCAGCGTTCCTGATATGGGGCCCGACTGCGTTTCTCTGGGGCTGGTCGGGGGTCACATTTATTTGTATCCAGAAGCCTGACTAAGTATCACCCAAGACAAGTGGGTACAAAAAGTTGTTACCAGAGGCTATATCATACCCTTTTTCCCTTCCACCGTTTGTTCCCAAGAAGATCCCAGATGTACCATCCAATCTCGGGGATCAGGCAACTGTGGAGATGAACAAGTTGCTCTTAGAAAGAGTGATCCAATCCATCCCAGCAGACCAGATAGTATCCGGAATTTACTCCAGGCTCTTTTTAGTCCCAAAACAAACAGGAGACTGGAGGCCAATATTGGACCTCAGCAGATCAGATTAAATGAATCCATGAGGAAGGACAAGTTTCGGATGGTAACACTGCAGTTGATACTCCCTTTGTTAGGGAAAGACTATTGGATGTGCTCAATAGATCTCCAGGATGCCTACTACTATATAAAAATGGACAAGGCGTCCAGGAGCCATCTACGCTTCCGGCTGGGAGACTGTCACTGTCAGTTTCGTGCTCTACCCTTTGGTCTCACCACAGCTCCCAGGGTGTTCACCAAATACATGGCAGTAGTGACAGCTCAGCTGAGACGTCAGGGATTCCAGGTGTTTCTGTATTTGACCACCAGGCATCTACTTCTCCAAAACAGGGACGCCACTATTCAACTTTGTGCTCAGTTAGGGATCTCCATAAGTTGGGAAAGGTCTGCATTGTTGCTCTCTCAATCTGTGAATTTTATAGGCGCAGAGGTAGACACAGTGAACATGACAGCTAGTCTTCCGCTGAAAGGGCAGACAAATTTAATCCCGTTGTGGAAGGTCAGAGTAAAGTGGGTTCTTCAGCTCCTCGGGACTATGGCATCCACCATCCTATTAGTACCATTAGCCAGGTTGCACATGAGAATTCTCCAGTGGCTTCTGTTTTCCCAATGGTCCTTCTATTATCTTCTGCTGAATCACCCTATTCTGCTGATGGAATCATGCAAGGAGGAACTCTTTTGGTGGATAGCACCCAACCAGTTTGTTCCTGCCCAACCTGTTGCCACTGTGACCACGGATTCCTCCCAGATAGGGTAGGGGGGCATTATCTCAGCAGGACTGTCCAAAGCACATGGCAAGAACACGAGGCTCACCTGCATATCAGTGTTCTGGAGATGAGGGCGGTGCTCCTGGCATTGCTAGCACTTCAAGACCTTCTTCCTCTAGGGACTGTTGCGATACAATCAGACAACATGTCGGTAGTTTGGTATATCAACAAACAGGGCAGTATCAGATCTTTCCCACTCTGTCGAGAGGCCATGCGAGTTTGGGAATGGGTGATTTCTTCCCAGTGCTTTCTGGTTGCAACGCACATTCCAGCGATGACCAATGTGTGATAGCCAACGAGCTCAGCCGGGCGATCCTACTGCCTCATGAGTGGTCTCTGAAACATGAAACAGGGGAACAGATTTTCCGCAAATGGGGACAGCCTTGCTGCAACCTTTTTGCCAGTCCAGTCAGTGCCAAATGCAGCAGCTATTTTTCCCTCATTCCCCCTCCATGGGAGATACCCAGTGACACGCTAGCTCATGATTGGCCCCTGGGTCTTCTGTATGCTTTTCCTCCATTTCCAAAGTGATTCAGAAAGCCAGATGGCTGGGATGCAAGTTAATCCTCATTGATCCTTACTGGCCTTATCAGGTTTGGTCCCCCTTCCTCGAGCTTCTTCTCCTGGATAATCCGTGGATTCTGGACCCAGCTCCAGATCTGTTGATTCACATGTCAGGTTCGCTACATCCCTCAATCCACACCCTCAAATTGACAGCGTGGCTGCTGCAGTTCCATCCCTAGTCGGGCTTCACGATGTATCTTCCTCAGTGTCGCATATACTTATGTCCTCCCATAAGCCTTCAACAAGGAGACTATATGGCAGTAAATGGAAAAGATTTTCTGTTTGGGCACAGAAAATGAATGTAGATCCCTGCACTGATGTCCTTCAAGGATGCAACTGCAGTCCTGACATATGGCTTGTCCTGCCTCAGGCAGCCCTTCGGTCGGCCGGATTCCAAAGTCTGGGTCCGGCGTTGGCTGATGTCGCCCTTTCCCCGACGTCAGAGCGCCTGGGGTATAAAAGCGTCAGCCGACGCCATCTTCTTCAGTCTTTTTTGCCGCGCGGCGCCCGAAGCAGAAGCAGTTCGCAAGTGCCGGTCGACCAGCTCCTGTGTTTTCAGCTACTGAAGTCTTCAAAAAAGCTAAGTACCCCGTTGGGGACCTTTTCTTGCCTCAGCTGATGTCAGATAAAACTGTAAAAGTTAATAATTGTTTAACTTGTGGGAAACAAATACCTCATAAGGATTTCCACTCTTACTGCTTACCCTGCCTAGGCCCAGAACACAACGTCTCGGCCTGTACAGATTGTGCTTCTTTCAATAAACGCACTCTTAGGCGTCGGACTGAGTTTGCACAGGATTATTTTGGGAAAGATTTCTGTTATATCATGCCGTCAGAGCTTCCGACAGCTCATTTACCTAAAAAACGGAAGGATAAGGACCGACACCCACGGTCTCGGCCGACACCACGGTTAGGCCTACCGCGAGTGTCTCGGTCTCTTCTGAGCTGGTGTCACAACCGCTACAGACCGACGACACCGCCCCACTGGTTACTTCGGTACCGGAGGCCAGCTCAGTGACGGTTTCTATTCTCCCCTCTGAGACCGTAGCCCAGGATATTTCTAACACCAATTAAGGCCTACACACGTGCTAAGGCTGCCAAACAGGCTAAGTCTCTCCCTCCAAGATCTGTTTCTCTGGGATCCACTTCTGGTTCTCAAATTTTAAGTTTAGCTGAGGACCTTATTTCTTTAATTAGGGGTTCTCAGCCACATCCAGATAGAGGCTCTCAGCCGCCTTCTGTCAAGATGCCTAGGGTTGAGCAGGTAGATCCCCAGTCCTCCGATGAGGCCTCAGGTGATTCTGCACATTCAGACTACCAGGAGGAGGCCTTCCCGGCCTACGAGAATTCTGATGCGGAGGAATCCATTCCCTCTGCTTCTCCTCCTGAGGAGTTTTCCTTTGGGGAAACGCTTCATTCCATGAGGGAACACTTCAAATGGCAAGGCCAAGAATACTCAGATTCTAGGAAAAGGTTAAGGGAATTTTTTAAGCTACCTCAGCATAGACCCTTAGCTACCTCAGCATAGACCCTTAGCTTAAATGTTTTAGATGATGTGTACTTAGAATCTAGTGTTTCCCCTGACTCCCTCCCCCCTGCTCCTGTCAAGCCAGACAGGTACTACAGGGTCCCAGACACACATCAATTTCTGTACAAGGGCCATACTGCTGACCCTGAACCTATTTCTCAGGGGCCTAAAGGGGTTTCCTCCACTACTGCTAAGAATCCACTTCCTTCGGAAAGAGATTCTATGGCTTTAGAAAGGTGGGGCAAGAAAGTATATACATCTTCCACCCTTTCTGTGCGAGCATAAAATTGTCAATTTCATATGATTCAGTATCAGGAATACATGTTGGATAACTTGCAAAAGAAATTGGCTTCCCCTGAACCATTAGATAGAAAGGGGTTACAGGAATTGGTTTATAATACTCAGCAGGTTAGCAACCATTTCCTTCAGTGTGGATATGATGCATTGGAAGCTTCATGTAGAGCAGCAATGACAGGTGCGGTCATATGCAGACATGCTTGGTTAAAGGAACAAACATTGCCAGACCATGTGAAAATTAAGCTTTTGGGCGTACCACTAGAGAAACATAAGCTATTTGGTGCTACTGCACAAGAAGTTTTAAAGAAAATAGAGGAAAAGGCAAAATCAGTGCAAACAGTCACAGGTTTCCTCCAGGTACAGCCTCCAAGATTCAGCAGGAATTGGCCTTCTAAGCATTGGTCCTTTCCAGACACAGACACATTTCAAAGGGGCAAAAACAGACGTGGCAGAGGTAGAGGGCAAACTCGAGGCTCCTACAGAGGATGTCAATGGCAGCCTCCGAACCAGAGAGGTGGGGCAGGACCTTCCACTGCTCTGCAGGGACAATCTCAATGACTTGACTTTGACTCCGCCATCCAGGGCTCAATTAGAAGCACCTTTGGGCAGAAAATTATCTTTATTCTCACAAAATTGGCACAATATTACAAAGGACAAATGGATACTGGACATAATAGACAAAGGATACAGATTCCATTTTCATACACTACCAACAAGACATGGCAGGCCAAACCTGCCACCAAATCGAAGGGCAGAGGCACTCAAACAAATAACAAACCTACCTCAAATAAGAGCAATAGAAAAGGTTCCTTCTGCAGAACAAGGCCAAGGATTTTATTCAAGACTGTTCCTTGTTCCAAGAAAAGAAAGCCAATGGAGACCCATTCTGGACTTGTCCACACTGAATACTTACCTTATTGTGCAAAAATTCAAAATGGTGACTTTACAGCAACTCCTTCCCATGCTGGGCAAGGGGTCTTGGCTGGTAACTCTGGACCTCAAGGAGGCATACCTACATGTCCCAATCAGACAGTTGCAGAAGATACCTCAGATTTCTTGCAGGCTCAGAGCATTATCAATTCTCAGCATTACCCTTTGGCTTATCTACTGCACCCAGAGTGTTCACGAAATGCCTGGCATCAGTAATTGCACATTGCAGACTTCAGGGGATACAAATATACCCTTACCTGGACGACTGCCTTATACAAGCGGACAGCCAACAAGCCTTGTTAAAAAAACTTGGACTATGTCATTCACCTACTACAGGCCTTGGGATACACAGTCAGTATTCAGAAATCAAGTCTCGTACCATCCCAACAAATACCTTTCCTGGGTGCCACACTGGACACAAACACCCAGATGGCGTTTCTGACAAAACAAAAACAATTACCAGAATACTTCAGAAAATTAGCAACACACACCCAGATGACTGCAAGGAAAATCCTGCAGGCCCTGGGTTTCATGGCATCTTGCATTCTTCTGATTCCACACGCAATGCTGCATATGAGGAAACTACAATGGTATCTAAAAAGTCTATGGTCTCAACACAGCCACAGCCTGGAAGCATTGATCCCACTCATTCCATGCCTTCAAAAGGAATTTCTGTGGTGGGCCCAAGCAAGCCAGATAAACAAAGGTCTGCCTTTCAGCAAGCCTCATACAAGTCAAACCATAACAACAGACGCCTCAGACCATGGATGGGGGGGGGCGCACATGGAGGGCAGATGCATTCAAGGACAATGGACACAAAAAGAAAAGCACCTGCACATCAACCAAAAAGAAATGCTGGCAGTGATGCATGCAATCAAGGCCTTCGAAAAGTTCATGCATCAGGGCCATCTACTAATAAAGACAGACAATACCACAGTTATGTGGTACATAAACAAGCAAGGCGGTACCCATTCCTACCCTCTTTGCAGACTGGCAATGAATCTCTGGGATATTTCCCTACAATTGAAAATAGAGCCACAATCCCAGTTTGTACCAGGGAAGGACAATGTTCTGGCGGACAGCCTAAGCAGAAACATCATGGATCCACACGAATGGATGTTGCATCCAGACATTTTCTTACAAATAACTCAAGCATGGGGAAGGCCAGACATAGATCTTTTTGCCTCCCACCTCAATCACCATCTGAAAAAGTTTTGCACAAGGACATACCATCCTCAAGCATGGAAGGTGGACGCTCTCTCCTTCAGTTGGAACTCTCTAACACTATATGCCTTCCCACCTCTTCCTTTGATGACCAAGGTGTTACTAAAGATCAAGACAGAGCAGCCGAAAGTCATACTGATAGCTCCAGACTGGCCAAGACAACACTGGCACCCACTGCTATGGAGCTTGACACACACCAATCTGTGGCTCCTTCCTCAATGGCCACTTCTTCTGACACAGCACAATTACAGGACACTTCACCCCAGTTTGAAAACATTGAAGCTGACAGCTTGGAAGATTCCATGACTATTCCTCAGGATACACTTTCCAAAAGGGTAAAAGATATCATCCTGGAGGTGCGCAGACCTTCCACTAGAAAAACATACTCAGCAAAATGGAAGAGATTTCTTATCTGGAACAGCAAAAAGGGTCAAGACCCATCAGTGATGAGCATTCCACAGATCCTAGAATATTTGGCTGAAATGCTCCACAATGGCCTTTCATATTCTTCCATAAAAATAGATGCTTCAGCAATATCTGCCAAATATAACACTGATCCGCCTGTATTTTCTCACCCATTGCTAAGACAGTTTCTAAGAGGTATAAAGAACATCAACCCTCCAAGGAAACCACCAGTGCCTGCATGGGACCTCAACTTCATGCTGGAAAAATTAACTCTTCCTCCCTTTGAACCAGCAGCATCTTCAGAGTTGAAATTTCTGTCTTGGAAGACAGCTTTCCTTCTGGCAGTAACCTCAGCAAGAAGAGTCTCTGAGCTACAGGCCCTTATGGCAATACAACCATTTCTCATTTTTCATCAGGACAGAGTTTCTTTGAGAACCAATCCGTCATTCATGCCAAAGGTGGTATCCAGGGTGTCCCTGAATCAAGCTATTGACCTGCCTACCTTCTTTCCCAATCCTCAAAATAAAGGAGAGAGACTTCTGCACACCTTGGACATACACAGACAGTTACGCTACTACTTGGACAGAACAAAGTCTTTCAGAAAATCTGACCAGCTTTTTGTAGCTTGCGCTGCTGGATTGCAGGGAAAAGCAATTTCCAAACAGACAATTTCTAAATGGATTGGAAATTGCATTCGATTCTGCTACTCTTTTCATGGAAAAACTGTGCCAGCTGACATCAGGCCACATTCCACCAGAGCTGCAGCCACCTCCACAGCCTTTTTAAGAGGAGTGGCAACAAAGGACATTTTAGAAGCTGCTACATGGAGCTCCGTGCATACATTTTCCAAACATTACAACCTGCCTTTATATTCCAGATCCAGAGCAGGGTTTGCTTCTGCAGTCCTGCAGGGCATTTTAGCTACACCATCTTTGTCTTGGTGCCTACCACCCCCAGGTTGGCTTTGGTATTCAACCCATATGTCAGGACTGCAGTTGCATCCTTGAAGGACATAGTACAGTTTTGTACCTACCATAAATGTAGATGTCTGATAGGTATGCAACTGCAGTCAGGTTTTCCCTCCCACCTACCCCTCTGTGGTATTCTTTTGGGTTTCTACCCCTCATTTTAGCTACCTGGGGTAATCTTTTATGGTGTATTTGTTTTTATGTTGTTGTACTTGTCTGGAATTTTTTCTCTATTTTCAAAATTTAGCCTTCCTTAGAGAACACCTGGCATCTGGGGCAAGAAACACTGAAGAAGATGGTGTCGGCTGACGCTTTTATACCCCAGGCGCTCTGACGTTGGGGAAAGGGCGACATCAGCCGACGCCAGACCCAGACTTTGGAATCCGGCCGACCGAAGGGCTGCCTGAGGCAGGACAAACCCATATGTCAGGACTGCAGTTGCATACCTATCGGACATCTACATTTATGGTAGGTACAAAACTGTACTTTTCTATCCCTGTGATTTTGGAATTTCTCTCCGAGCTTTTTCAGCAAGGATCTGCTGCTGCCACTATCAGAGTTCAGTCGGCGGCTGTTTCACATTTCCATTTAGGGTTTCCAGATACAAATTTAATGTCTCATAAGCTATGCAAGACCTTTTTGAAAGGAGCCACTCTGTTGAGGCCACCGCTCCAAGAACCTGTGGCTTCTTGGGATTTCAATTTTGTGTTGTCCAGACTGACATCTTCCCCGTTTGAACCTTCTCAACTATCTTCATTGAAAGTTTTGTCTTGGAAGACTTTGTTTTTGGTGGCTATCACATCAGCTATGCGGGTATCGGAGTTACAAGCCTTGTCTGTTAAGCCACCTTATTTGATCTTTCATAAAGACAGGGTCTCACTGCATACTAACCCCTCCTTTTTCCCACACCACCTTAAATCAATCCATAGAACTCCTAGTTTTCTTCCCTAATCACTGCAATGCAGCTGAATATCAGTTTCATCAGCTAGACGTTCATGGACAACTACGTTTTTATTTGAATCTGACCAAGGAGTGTAGGAAATCAGATCAACTATTCATTTCCTTTTCTGAATCCAGATTGGGCTTACAAGTTCAAAAGTGACACTATCTAATTGGATTTCCAATTGCTTGATCTTTGTCTACAGTTTGGAGGGCAGACCTTTGTCCTTCAAGATCAAGGCTTATTCTACCAGATCTCTGTCTACCTCTGCAGCCTTTCAAGCCAGGGTCCCACTTGATAATATTTGTGCAGCAGCTACGTGGGCTACCCCTCACACTTTTATTACATATTACAAATTGGATTTAGCTTCCAGGGGTAGAGCTTCCTTTGGCTCCACGGTGCTTAGGAGTATTTTCCAGTGAGCCACCCAAGAATAAGGCGCTAGGGACGCTGTCCCATACGTAAAAAAAAAATGAAGGTGAGATTGGACTACACAACATAAAGAAGTTAGGTATTCTCCATAACATTCCATGTTGGTAGTCCATCTCCCCCTTCATTTTTACCAACCCGCCCTCCTGCCCCCATCCTGGAAGAATCTGGAGATATTAATATTTTGGTTATCTTTGGTTGGAGACCCTTTAGTATTGGTTTGTCTGTTATGGTTATTTCTTCTAGTGAGCAGCAGGCAAGATCTGGGGTTTGTACTGGTGCACTATGGGATACCTGCTTAGCCACGAGCCAACTAGAAGTCGAGTGTATAAATCGGCCGAGTCGGAGCAGAGGATCGGCTCCGAACCCATACGTAAAAATGAAGGGTGAGATGGACTACCAACATGGAACATTGTGGTGAGTACATAACTTCTTTTTCTATATAACTTTTTGTTCATCTTCCTTCTTCATATGACCACGTTCCTCAAAATGCTGTGCCAACCGTTCAGTCTCATTGTCATAATCCTTATCATTGCTACATAACTTGGAGGTCCTAAGGAGTTGGCCTTTAATAATGTGTGACTATACCTGTCTGGGATGCATGCTGGTCCTGTGGAATAGATGTTTTTTCCAACATTCTTTCCTATGTATATAGATATTCAAACTGCAATCCACGTCCAATTTCAGTGTCACATCCAGGAAATCTATAGTGTCTTTGGAACTTTGAACCTCAAAGTCAAGAAATGAAGTAGTCTTTCCAACATAACGAGTGAGTTCAGAAAGTTGTTCTTCATTACCTGTCGACAGAAAAAATATATCAGATTTAGGAAATTCTAATATTGTGATGGCAGAGTGGGAAGCCCAATACATTTTAATGAAGTGAATAAATGGAGGATCCATATCCCATATTAGAGGAGATTCGAGGTGAGTGCTGGGGTTTGTAAAAAGGAAGTTACTTTGGTGGGTGAAGTTTTCTTTCAACCCTGGTCTCGTTTATCTTCCAGCCTTTATTCAGTCTGTAACCACAGATGCCAAAGAGTTTGTTTAGGGAGCTGGTTTGAGGGGATTAAAGTTCAGGGTATGTGGAACAAACAGGACAAATTAAAACACAAACGTCAAAGAAATGGTGGCTTTAATAAATGCCTAATACCTCTAAACCATATTTGGATTGTAGGCCCTCTATTTGTAATCCATGAACACCACCACAGTGATTTGATACATAAACAAACAAGGAAACCAGATTATACCCTATTTGCAGGCTAGCTATGGTACCCTAGGAATTAACAACTCAGCACAGATGCTGCAGGCTACTTGCCTCCCATCAGAGCAGAACATTATAGCAGACAAGTTGTGCAGGACCAGGTTAGACTTCCAGGAATGGAATTTGCACCCATGGGTCTTCCAAGAATTGATCCAACTGTGGGGAAGGCCTCAAGTTGATCTCTTTACCTCCATTCACAACCAACAGTCAAAGAATTTCTGCTCCAGGATTCATTGTACAAAGGCTTGAAAGACTGATACCTTTTCATCCCTATGAACAAGGATGTTCCTATATTCCTTTCCACTATTTCCTATGAAAACCCATGGTTCTTCTAAAGATCCAGGTGGACTCTCCAAAGATTATACTGATTACTCCCTTTTGGCGCAGCAGCAATGGATGATTGTCATTATAATCACTGCTGTAGTAGCCTAAGCTATTTGGGTTATATCCAGCATAGGATATTACAGCTGGCTAGCTTCCAAAGCTTCAGGTCACGTAGTATACATCCAGACCATTAGGCAGCTTCAGTTGAACTGAGCTGACTAAAAGTCAGGTTTGGGCCCCAAACCCTTCAGAGCTTTCTTGCCACCAAGATAAGCACTCCTCTGCAGGCTTCTGAGGATTGACGGTCATCTAAAGCTGTTTCACTGCTGGGTACCAAACCAAAGCCTTCCCCATACAACCAAATGTCTGATATATGACATAAGCCTTTGGGCAAAAGGGTACTTAAGCAGATGTATGAGTGTGAGATCCCAAGACATTCCCCCCACTAATTAGAATGCTGGTTTCACACCAGTCAGTCTGCTCCTTGCTCGGTCAGTGGTGTCATCCTTGCCTTCTCTTGTTCAGAGAAATACCTCATTGCTGAACTTGTATTTTGTTGGGTTGATCTGTTAGATTTTAGCTAAGAGGAGGAAGTGTGATCATCATGATCATATTCCTTATAAGGATCTCTACTTCTGGTGTTTATTTCGTCTTGAAGCCAAGCATGACAGTACGAATTGTCAGATTTCCCAGTCACTTTGTCCCAAAAACCCTGTGTGCATGTCTTTCCTTGCTAAATACCTATTAATAGACTCAGAGCTTGAAGTGCCTTGCCTAATCTAAAATGGCAGAACCTTTGGAATCTGATGGTCCACTCATTCTTAAAAAGAAATTCAAATGGACTATGCCTGAACCATCATCTGCCCAGTCAAACTCGGATGTACCCATTGACGTATTGCAAAAGTCAGTGGTGCATCTGATTATTCCTCAGACTTCTGCTACAGTGACCCTGTTAAAGGCTGGTATGGCACCTGACTCTTGTATGTTCAATATTACTGATCAAATCAATATGCTTGAGAAGGAGGAGCCTAGACTTATAATTTCTGAAGGACTGGAGGGCATTCCTCAAATCTTTCTTCGGGAAGAGGCACCTGGGTCTTTGATAGATGTTGCCAAGGGTTGGATCCACAACAGTACTTGCATGCAATATTGTCTTTTGAACTTTCTTACTCTTCTATCAAGATTCATCTATTGACAATTTCTGCTTCTCTGCTCATGGATCCCCCATTTGCTACTTGACTCAAGTGAAACAGTTTTTGAAGGAGGTTTCATATATCCATCCACCTAGACGAAATGTGGCTTCTTCTTGGAATCTTAATTTTGTACTGGGTTTGGAACCTGCTCATGAGGCTTATTTGAAGTTTTGTATCTTGGAAAACAGTGTTATTCATTGCTCTGACTATTGCAAAAAAAGTGTGCGAGTTAAATTATTATTTTATTTGTCCTTTGATAACCAGGAAAGTCCAACTGACCTTGTGGAACTTTTTCAGTGGAGGCCTGGGAGAAAATCTCCACAACAGGTTCAAAAACATTTAAACAATAGTTGATGACTAATTACATGCAAAGGGAAAAGGCCCCACAGTGGATTAAATATTTTACAGTGAGATGGGGAGAAAGGTTCCACAAACACGCATAAAAACATTTTACAGTAGCTGTTAAGTAATTGTATGCAAGGGGAGAAAATTGGCACAACAGAAAAAACTCTTTGGAGTGGATTTTGGTGTACCTTACATACAGTGGGATAAGATCCCCATAACAGATTGAAATGCATTTACAAAATATTGTTAGGAGAAATTGTGATCAAGAATACAGTAGTAGTAGTAGTAGGACACTTTGCAGACGTTGAGAGCCTATGTTGAGTAAAGCAATATATAGCCATTCTCTTGGCTCTTCCAGACCATGTGGCAACAGGAAGATGTTCTTCATGTTTCACTGTTGCAGTCATCACACTTGGGTTATCTGCCTCCAGGTAGACCTCAGTCGGCCCGAAAACCAGAGACTTAGTATTTCTGTGTCAGATGCTGTCGTTCCAGGACTGACGTCAGGTCGTCAGTTGTATAAAAATAGGCAGCTGATGCCATTACATCAGTCTTTCTTGCCGAGGAGCCCGAAGCAGAAGCAGTTCGCAAATGCCAGTCGGCCGCTACCTGAATTTTCAGTTATGAATTGAATAATCCTGAAGTCTTCTAAAGCTAAGTACCCTGTAGGGGATCCTTTTTTCTTGCTCTAACCGATGTCAGAAAAAATTAACAATTGTCTTGCCTGTGGAAAGCAAATACCTCACAGAGATTTTCATTCTTCCTGCGTCACCTGTTTAGGCCCAGACCACGACGTACTTCGCTGTCAGTTTTGTGCCTTGTTTAACGGCCAAACTATTTGTCATCGGACTCTGTCGCTAAATTCTTCCGCTCTCAATCTCCGTATTCTGAAATGGCTTTGGTAAGCCATCCGACTACAGATATTCTGAAAAAGCGTAAGGATAAAAACAGAGACAGACTGCATAGGTCCAAACCTGCTGACGACGCTTCCGTTAAGCTAGTCGCCAGTCTGCTGGTACTCAGTGAGGCGCTTTTGCAGCCCCTGATGCCCGCTTCAATGGATTCGCAGGCCTTTACCGAGACCCATTCAGAGTCCGGTATGCCGCAAGACTCTTCTTCGACTATAGAACCTGTGGATGTCTCTACCTTAGATGGGTCCGGAGCCGCTGTGCAGGCACCGGCTTCTGAGACAATTATTCGCTGAACCGATGTTCGACTCAAACCAACAGCTTATTTTTTAACCAAAACTACCAAGTTTCTTAGGCCCAGAGTACGCACTACGCCTAGAAAACCGATGACCAAAGTGCATGCACCTGCTCCCATGCCACAAGAACAAATGCTTAGATGGCAGAAGACCTTATTACGCTGATTAGGGGAACTCCGCCTTCCCCTGCTAAGAGAAAAAGAGACCAGTCCCCTACATCTTCTACAGACCAAGAATCCGATGACTCTGAGATTTCTGAATATGAAGACATGCCCTTATCTGCTTATGAGGATTCAGATGCAGAGGAATCTATTCCATCTGCCTCCCCTCCAGAGGATTTTTCTTTTGGTGAAACCTTGCATACCTTAAGAGAGCATTTCCACTGGGAATGCCAAGACTATCCTCAGTCCAAAAAAGAGACTCAGAATTCCTAGAGTTGCCTCAGCACAGGCCTTTAGCAATACCCCCTGTCCTGGATGTTGATGTTTTTATGAAATCCAGTCTTACTCCTGACACATTACCTCCTGGACCTAGGAAACAAGACAGGTATTACAGAGCACCTGACACTCACAAATTTCTTTTCAAGAATCCTACTGCTGACCCAGAGATCATTTCCCAGGGGCCTAAAGGTATCAAGGCTACTACAGCCAAGAATCCCACCCCTTCGGACAGGGATTCCAGAGCTTTGGACAGATGTGTTAAGAAGGGATATACCTCTGCAACTCTTGCTATTAGGGCATTGAATTGTCAGTTTCACATGCTAAAGTGCCAGCAGCATATTATGGAACTTATTAAACAAAAAGTGGCAACCTTTACAGACGATGCGGAAAGTAAAGAATTGCAGGAGCTTATGCATTCTGCAAGCCAAGTCAGGAAGCATACTTTGTAGTGTGGCTTTGATGCCCTAGAAGCTTCTTGCCAGGCAGCAGTCACTGGATCTGTACTGAGAAGACATGCTTGGCTCAAGGAGCAGACTTTGCCAGATCTTGTCAAATAAAAAAGTTACTAGACACTCCTTTGAACAAGGACAGTTTGGTTGCAGAACAGGTTCTTAAAAAGATGGAAGAAAAAGCTGTCTATGCAGACTGTTAAAAAATTCTTACAAGTGCAACCCCCTAGATTCAGTAGGCATTGCCCTTCCAAACACTGATCCTTTCCAGCCCCCTCCAGGCCTTCTCGAACCAAACCCAGGGGAAACAGACCACCCATACTACAGTCTCCGAGTATGCAAATATCTAAGCAATGGAGTGCCCCCTCTCCTAAAGCAGGGAGAGGTAAGCCACCTCCTTACCGAAAAAACTCGCAATGACTTCATTCCACTCCCCAGCTCTGTCCAATTGCTTGTGTCCCTAGGAGGAAAACTTGCCCTTCATACAAAAAATTGGATGTCCATCACACAGGACCGGTGGGTCCTCAAAATTGTATCCCAGGGGTACAACTTTTATTTCCATTCACTGCCAACCCAAAAAGGGTTTCCAGACCTTCCTCCAAACCAGTGGGCAGAGGCTCAAAGCCAAGTAGCTTCCCTGCTCAATATCAGAGTTATTCAGCCGTTTCCAGTAAAACAGAGGGGTCAAGGATTCTACTCCAGACTCTTCCTGGTACCCAGGAAAGAGGGCTGTTGGCACCCAATCCTGGATCTTTCAGTTTTCAACACCTTCCTGGTGGTACCAAATTTCAAAATGCTTACCCTGTAACAGCTTCTTCCTATGCTAGCTAAGGATGCCTGGTTAGTCACCCTAGACTTAAAAGAAGCCTATCTGCACATCCCCATACGGGAGTCGTGCAGGGCGTATCTACGTTTCAGGGCAGGATCTATGCATTATCAGTTATCTGCACTGCCCTTTCGCTTATCTATTGCACCCAGAGTTTTCACAAAATGCCTGGCTCCAGCCATTGCATACTGCAGGCAGAGAAATATCCATATTTTTCCATATTTGGATGACTGCCTGATTCAGGCGGACAGTCAGGAATTGCTGTTGCAGCACCTGACATTTGTGAAACACCTTCTCGCTTTCCTGGGGTACACCATCAATGAAAATAAATTAAAACTGGTACCCAGTCAAAAGATGGTATTCCTGGGAGCAAGTTTGGACACAACATCCCAGATGGCATTTCTCACTTCAGAAAAACAAGTCTATCTGACATCCTACTTAAAAAAAAATGGTCAGAACCCAGCTTTCCGCAAGAAAAATACTGCAGGCCGTAGGGTTCATGGCTTCATGTATACTGCTAATTCCATATGCAAGACTGCATATGAGGAAACTTCAGTGGTCCTTAAAAAGTCTTTGGTGCCAGCATTCTCAGGACCTGGAAACAGTCATTCCTGTCATATCCTGTCTAAGAAAGTGTAGCTCACAACTACCGATAATCTTTATTGACAAAAAACAGAAAAATGCTCAAGCTCTAGCAATTGAGCATTTTTCTGTTTTTTGTCAATAAAAAATCTGTTCCTGCTACTTTTTGGAATAGCCTGTCTAAGGACAGAGTTCCTTTGGTGGGCAGAAGCATGCTACCACAACAAGGGACTGCCATTTTCTCAACCCCATGCCGCCCAAACCCTAACCACAGATGCATCAGACTATGCTTTGGGAGCACACATGGACGGCAAATGCATTCAGGGCCACTGGAGCCCAAGTCAAATTCATCTGCACATCAACCAAAAAGAGATGCTAGCTGTGCAGAATGCCCTGACAGCTTTCAGATCCCAACTCTTTCCAGAACAACTGCTAATAAAAACAGACAATACCACAGTTATGTGGCACATCAACAAACAGGGGGGAACCCACTCTGCAGGTTAACCATGGCCCTATGAAACACGGCCTGGGACATGCAAGTCCATCTGCAAGCTCAATTCCTGCCAGGCAAACAAAACTCACTGGCAGACGACTTAAGTAGAAATCTCCAAGACCCACACGAGTGGCAATTCGAGCCCAGCACTTTCAACCTTCTGATTCAGAAATGGGGGATCTCAGAGATGGATCTCTTTGCCTCCCCCTACAACCACCAGCTCAGCAAATTCTGCACCAGGAATCCTCACAGCAGGGCCTGGAAAGTGGATGCCCTATCTTTTCAGTGGGTAAATCTCTCAGTCTATGCCTTTCCCCCTCTGACCCTTCTCTCAAAGAGTATTACTCAAGATAAGACAGGTCAGGACAGACCACGGACAATTCTGATTGCCCCGGACTGGCCATGCCAGCATTGGTTACCACTCCTGCACAGCCTCTCACCAGTGCCACCCTGGCACCTGCACCAGAACCCAACCCTGCTCTCTGAGCAGGAGGGACAGATTTTGCATCCACAACTGCAAACCCTATATCTTGCAGCCTGGCTTATTCCTTGAATTCTCCCCCAGCAACCCTAAGCAAACAGGTGCTGGACGTCATTCTTGAAGCCAGAAGACTCGGTACAAGAAAATCGTATACTGATAAGTGGAAAAGGTTCTGCTCTTGGATTCTGTCTGAAGGAGAGGACACAACTCTACTCTCCCTGTCTCTAATCCTGTATTACTTAGCAGATCTACTCCACAAAGGCCTGTCCTTCTCCTCCACTAAGATACATGCCTCCGTTGTTTCAGCTCATTACAACACTGAGCCACCTCTCTTCTCGCACCCTCTTATTCAAACAGTTCCTGAAATGGGCAAACAACTTAAGGCCACCAAGGAGAGCACCCACCCCTGCTTGGGACCTTAACTTTGTACTGGAAAAGCTCATGCTTCCCCGTTTGAACCTGCTGCATCAGCAGACTTAAAATTCCTCTCTTTAAAAACTGCCTTGTTTCTGGCCATCACTTCAGCTAGAAGAGTGTCTGAGCTACAAGCCCTTATGGCTGTGCAACCCTTCATTATTTTCCATGCTGACAGAGTTTCCCTCAGGACTAACCCTTCCTTCATGCTTAAAGCGGTGTCCGGTGTGGCTCTTGACCAATCCATCCTTTTGCCAGCTTTCTTCCCTAATCCTCAAAATAAAGGGAAAGGATCCTACACTCCTTGGGCATGCACAGACAGCTCAGATTCTATCCTGATAGGACTAAGCTCTTCAGAAAATCTGACCAGTTACTAGTCAGCTTTGCAACAGGGGCAGAGGGCAAGGCCATTTCAAAACAAACAATTTCCAAATGGATAGCACATTGCATCCATTTCTGCTACAAGCACCATGGGAAACCAACCAGTCAGGGGGTCAGAACACATTCCACTAGGCCAACATCTACCTCTACAGCATTTGAAACAATAAAGAGCACTAATGTTGTGAGTCCTCAAAAGTATATTTATTCCATGTATAAAAATTAAGCGCTTTCAGCATTGCCAGTTGACTTCATCAGAATAACATAGTAGTCATGAAAAAATGTTTAAATAATAAGAGCTTAACCATGATTGGCTCTTCCACCCCCCAATTACAAAACATGTTATAATATATTCATTACAAAGTATTCTCCAACATTTTTCAGGGGAGTCCCTAAAAGGGACATCCTGGAGGCTGCTACCTGGAGTTCAGTACACACCTTCACCAAGCATTACCACCTGCCTATCTTTTCCAAATCCAGGGCAGGTTTTACAACTGCAGTCCTGCAAGCCATACTTGCCAGTCCTAACTCTTCTTGATTGCCTCCACCCTCCTTCAGCTTTGGGAATCCACGTAAGTGTGATGACTGCAACAGTGAAACACGAAGAACATAGTACAGTTGTGTACACTTAACATAAATGTGGATGTTCGAGAGTATTCACTGTTGCAGTCCTGGTTTCCCTCCCTCCAGCCCCCTGTTTTTTTTTCTCTCTCTCCTCTCTATGGCTATTACTCACCCCTTTCAGGGGTATTGGTATTGGTATTGGTATTTACTTTCTACTGGTGGTGTTTTCCCCACCATATCTTAGATCCCTATTTGGGGGGATCCTGACATTTAGGGCAAGAAAAACTGATGTAATGGCGTTGGCTGCCTGTTTTTATACCCCTGACAACCTGACGTCAGTCCTGGAGGGACAGCATCCAACACAGAAATACTAAGTCTCTAGTATTCGGGCCGACTGAGGGCTACCTACCGGCAGATAATCCAAGTGTGATGACTGCAACAGTGAATACACTCGAACATCTACATTTATGGTAAGTGTACACAACTGTACTTTATTCCTCAGGAGCTAAAGGATGCATCCATTGTCCATAAAGGATGCATCCATTGTCCATCTGTACAAGAGAAAGGAAAATAGGCAGTCCTGTGGCAACCACAGAGGAATGTCTCTCGTGGTCATTGCTCGCAGAATCCTTGCCAGACTCCTACTAAACCGCCTCATTCAACATATGGAAGATGGACACCTGCCAGAGAGTCAGTGCAGCTTTAGAGAGGGCCGTGGGACACTGGACATATTTGCAGCATGTCAAGTTCAGGAGAAGTGCAAGGAACAAAACAGGGACCTTTACACAAGGTTCATGGACCTGATCAAAGCCTTTGACACCATCAGTTGTGAGGGGCTATGGTGGATCATGGAGAAGATTGGCTGCCCAGGCAAATTCATCAGTAATGTGCACCAGTTCCATGATGACATGCTTGCTCGTACTGGATGATGGAGACTCCTCTGATGCCTTCCCAGTCACCAACAGAGTCAAGCAAGACTGTGTATTGCTACCCATGCTGTTCAGCATGATATTCTCGGCCATGCTGGCAGATGGCTTTTGCAGTGACTATGAAACCAGCATCAAGATCAGATACAGGACAGATGGCAAGCTCTTCAACCTGCAGTGGCTACAGGCCAAGACCGAGGTTGAAGAGGACTTTGTGTGAGATTTTCTGTTTGCAGATGATTGCGCACTCAATGCTGCCACAGAGACCCAGATGCAGCAGAGTATGAACTGCTTTTCCACTGCCTGTAGAAACTTGAGCCTCACAATTAATACCAAGAAGGCTGAAGTTTTGCATCAGCCCGCACCGCAGAAGACTTGCACAGAACCAGCCATCACCACTGAAGGTGAGATCCTGAAGGCAAGTTTACATACCTCGGCAGCACATTTTCCAGGTTTGTGAACATTGACCATGAGGTAGACACATGCATCGCCAAGGTAAGCTCAGCATTTGGATGGCTGCGGGAGTCAGTGTGGGAGAGGAGAGGAGAGGAATCACTGTCCATAAAGCTGAAGGTGTACAAGGCAGTCGTACTGCCCACACTACTGTTTGCCTGTGAGACATGGACTGTGCATGAGCGTCATGCCAAAAAGTTGAATCGCTTCCATATGAACTGTTTAAGAAGGTTGCTGAAAATTACCTGGCAGGACAAAGTTCTATTGTCCTCTCTCAGGCTGGACTGCCAAGTATCTACACCCTACTGAGGAGAGCATAAGTCAGGTGGGCAGGCCACCTTGTATGTATGCCAGACATACATCTCCCCAAGAGACTGTTTTATGGTGAACTTGCAGGAGGGAAATGCACACAAGGTGGGCAGAAAAAGCACTTCAGGTACATACTGAAAGTCTCTCTGAAGAGGTTTGGCATTAACCCGGACTCTTGGGCAACCCTACTGCAAGACCGCCCTGCCTGGCGCAGCTGAATCAGCAAAGGTGCTGCCTCCTATGAGCAGAGCAGAACTGCAGCGGCACAGAGGAAGCGTGAGCTGCATAAATCCACAGCCAACTCTTTGCCAACCAACCCAAATGACCACTGGTGCCAGATGTGCGGCAGAGCTTTCCGAGCCCGCATCGGACTGATAGCCACAGCCGGACACACCTCCTTGACGTGATGTCATTGGTCATCGTCGACAATGACGGGCAAACAATAGCCATTCAAAATATTGACTATATTTCTAGTTATATTTGAAAGTGAGAATTAATGAATATTCTGATGTCAAAAACTGAGTAATAGAATATGATGAGTAATGTGTAGGAGGGAAAGTTAAGGACATGGAGAAGTAATTGATTAGCATTAGAGAAATAAGAATGTTATGGAAGGACACTTAAGAAGAAATTAAATAGTAGTATATGCTGGCTACTAGGGTGAAGAGATGGAACATAATGCATTAGTTGCATGGTATTAGTAAGAGCTATTGTTGTTAGGCCAGTACTGCTCAGATATCAAAGTGTTAGTGAGTCAAGCAGTGTGAAAAGCATAGTTATAGGTGTTCATGCATCTGTTTTGAGGGATGTGCAGGTGCAGGACCCGGTGTCAGATATTTTTTAGGTTGGTCTTGAAATCGGAAAGGTTGCTAGTATGTTTAATGGATAAGGGGATAGAATTCCAAGAATGGCTACATAGCTGGAATAGAGAGGTTCTTGCTGACAGATATGGTTTGTAGGTAGTAAACAGCATTTCGTTTTCAGAATGAAGTGGCCTAGTGGGGCTGTATGTATGCATTAAGTAAAGTAGGCCCTTTGCTTTATTCTGGTTTTTGTATTAATTTGTGAACTTGGAGTAGTTTGGTGTAAGTGAGCTGCTTGGGTGATTCATGCCAATCAAGCTGTTTTAGGGCTAAGCAGTGGTTCTGTTTTGTGAGTTAGTGGCACATTTAGTTGTTTTATTGTAGCACTGGTTTAGGTTGTTTTGGATGGAAGTTTGAAGGTTAAGCATTTCTGGTGAGCCATATAGTCAAGTGGGAAGTAGGAGTTTCCAGGATGAATTTTTTTTTCTATAAAGTGTCATGCCCATGTGTTAGGTATGGGGTATGACCTCTATAAAGCTATCAGAGGCTGTTCTTGAAGTTTTGTTTGTGATGTGTAAGGGCTTTGGGGAGGAGTAATAGCTTTTTTTTATTAAGTAGAATCAGGGAGTTAATGAGCCAGCTTTCAACTGATGAAGATTACTCTCAGGTGATGTGTTGTAGGGTAATTGGGTTACTAGCAGTGCAGGGTAAAGTGGAGTCATCTGTATATTGCATGAGGGATGCTTGACATTTGGCGTAGTGTACGTTGTTGGTAAATAATTTGAAAATTAGTGGTCCTAGTATGAG
Source organism: Protopterus annectens (assembly GCF_019279795.1). Taxonomy (NCBI): domain Eukaryota; kingdom Metazoa; phylum Chordata; order Ceratodontiformes; family Protopteridae; genus Protopterus; species Protopterus annectens. Next base: position 367,313,563 of record NC_056730.1, on the reverse strand, counting down.
ACCGTGGGGAACAGGTTGACCTTAGTTTCTAGCTAGGTTAAAAGTGTTGGTAAAGTTTAGGAGAGGCATGGTAGTGCTGTGCTGTGGTCTAAAATCATGTTGGGTTGGTGTAAGGAGGTTGTGTGTTTGTAAATGAGCAATTAATTGATAATGAATGAATGTTTAAAGGATTTTTGAAATGGGAGAGAATGGCAATAGGGATATTGTGAGATTTTATTTTTCTACATGATTGGGACATGTGGATCCTGAATAGACCTGTTTTTGAAAATGGATACTGGAAAGTAATTTAAGCTGGGTGCAGTTTTTAGGAAATCACCAGGAATTTTATCTGAAGCTAGTGTACTTACTTTAATTTGTTTGAGGTATTTCTTGATCATGGTGGTGGATATTGGATGAAATGGGAAAAAGTGAGTATTAATGGAACTGGGAGAGGAGATTTGAGTTGGATGTGGTCATATTATTAGAGGAGGTTGATTTGTTTCGAGTTTGGCTGTGAAGTAGCTTAGCAATGCTAGAGATAAGATCATTCAAAGCGTTATCTGTTTCTTCTGGTGAGCAGTGGATGTTGGGGCTTGTCTGTCCATTTGAGCCACGATATAGTATTTTTACATATGCTGGCACAGAATTGTTTAGGATTGTTGTATCAGGTGTTCTGCAAATTGGAGAGAGAGTTTCTAGTCAAGTTTGATCTTGTATTTGGTTTTATTTTGTATGTATTTATATTGTTGAAGATTTTTTGTTTTATTATTGAGCCATGTCTTCCAGGTTTTATCTCTATTCCTCATTAGTTTCCTGGTAGTGGGAGTAAACCAAGGAGCAGGATTGTTTTGCACCCTTAAGGCTAAGGGGGTCAATGCTGTTTAGTAGTTCAGTAAATGTATTATTAAAACAGACAGCAGCAGCATCTAGTGGCAAGATTTTTATGTTATTCTAGTTTGTGAGATTGTAGTGAGGTGTTAAACAGTTCTGAGTCAGAGTTGCTCATATTGTGAGAGGATTTATGTACATGTTCCATGGGAGATGTTTGGCATTCTCTTGCAGCATATATGAGCAGATTTTCACAAAGTATTCTTGCCAAGGTGCCACAGGAGCTTATATTTTTAGGATGACTTGTTAACAACCAATCCACGGTGGTAGTTTGTCATTTTTTAGGTTAATTCTGGTAGAAACAGTGATAAGTTGGAGGAAATGTATAGGTTCATACTAGTCTTGGTTATCTCAGTTGTCAGACTTGACTAGTTGATGTTAAAATTGCCTAGTATAATTGTCTCTATGTACATGGTGAGATAACTAGGATAGGATGTCCTCCAATTAGCTGATATTTTCTCAGGTACAATGTAAAGGTTAGCCATACATATTGCTTTGTGTATGTTTAGTTTTAAGTTAGAAATAGTTTGGCTTCAGTAGTTTATGCTACTGTGGCACATTATTGCTACACCTCCTGCTTTGTTGTTTAGTCTGTCTGCTCTAAGGATATTAAAGATGGGTGGGGAGGGGTATTCTGTTTTATTAATATTAGTTTTTAGCCAAGATTCTGTTATTGCTAATACTTCAGGGGAGTGATGAGTGATGTATTATCCATTCTTACAGTTCTGGAATTTTGTTTACAATTCTTCTGAGATTTGTATGAGATAGATTGAGGGGTTTTTTGCCATTTCTTATTTTGTAGGGATTTTTTGTAGCTTTTTCTTATTTCTTGGGGAGAGGACTTGGCTTTTCAGTCAGAGTTGATTTATTATATGTGGAGTAATTTGGTGCCTTAGAAGGTCCAGGGTTGGGGTGAATATCACCTGCTAGTAGGAGATTCAGTAATGTATTTGTGTAGCTGTGTTGTTATAGTTTTGTGGAGCAGCTGGTACCTTTGAATTATTTTTGGAGATAAGTATTTACGTTTGATAAGATTTGTGTGCTGTTTTTTGTATAAGTGGGGGCTTACATTGAACTGGAAGGCTGCAGGGGTTACATTGTAATCACGTGTCTTTTGGTAATAAAGTAGTCTGGGTTGTGTGAAGTACAGTATAGAGTAGGTTAATAACATGAATATAAGGGAGTTTAGAGTGAGCCAGTATATCACAATGGGGAGTGGTTAGTTTAGGGTATAGGGTGCTTTGTAGAAGAGCATATTTAGATGAAGAGTAGAGTACTGGTATTGTCAGTTATAGTATTGAGGAGATGTAAGAGGTTGTTATTGGTTGGTTAAGTTTTGGCAGAAGGAAGTTATGGATTGGTAGTATTATTTTATGGGTTGGCCAGAGTATTTCAGTACTATTAGTACTATTAATTTAGTGATGTAAGAGGTTTTTATTGGTTAGTTAGGTTTTGGCAGGAGGAAGTTGCTTTTGTGAATTGGTAATAATTTTTGTGTGGAGCTAGGGTGAGAATTTAGATGGGAGTGGAGGTCAGTGATAAAACCCCATCTCATCTTTCACAAAGACTGAGTAACTTTGAGAAGAAATTGTTCCTTTCTGCCTGAAGTGGTTTCAGAGTTTTCTTTGAGCCAGGCTGTTCATCTCCCTGCTTTCTTCCACAAAACAAAAAAATGACAGAGAAAAAAAATTCTTTACTCTCTGGATGTTACTACATTCAAAGGACAAAACCCTTCAGGAATTCAAATCAATTGTTTATTTCCTATGAACTTAGTAAAAGGCAATACTCACTGTCAAAACAGACAAGTTCTAAATGGTGGCCTCCTACCATTACTTGTTTTTATCACCATAATGTGACACTTAGAGACAAGGTGGGGGCCCACTCTTCCAGGGCGTTTGCTACCTCTGTGTGTTTTGTTTTTTTTTTTGGAAAGGGGTGGACTCTAGAAATATACCAGAGGCAACAACTTTGTCATCTTTGCACATCATTACCAAGTACTACAAATTGGACTGTAAGTTCAGAGCAGGCTTTGCTAGGACTGATCTCCATGGGCATCTGGACTCTGATCCTCCATCCTCCTCCCTTTCATTCTAAGCTCGGGAATTTATCCCATATAGCTTAGACTACTGTAACAGTGATCTAATGATGACCCTAGTACAAATTGTATAAGTAAACTTGCCATAACAGTAGATGTTTGAATTGATTACTGTTGTAGTAGGAACAGCCTCCCTTCATCCCCATTCTTTATGCTGTTTCTTTATGACAGGATGTGGATAATCCTTTTTCTCCGAGAGCATACCTAGCTGACAGGGCTCAAACTTCCCATGCTGTAAGGTGAGAAAGCTCTGAGAGTTTGGCATGCTAACCACTGACATTATACTGTTGTTCTCAAGCTGTACAGTGGCTAGGGTGTGTGGTAGGTACTATAAATTGTTGGAAGCTGGCTGGTCATCGATCTTTGGCAGAATATGTCCCCATATAGCTTAGGCTATGGCAACAATGATCCATTAGAGCATCTTCTGCTATGGTAAGTCTACTTATGCAACTGTACTTGCTTTCCGGTTGCATTATGATTGCGGTGCAAAGCATTTGTGCTTGCGTTCATTTGTCTGTCAGTTCAGCCTATCTCGCATAGTTTTCATCTAAATAATTTGTTGGGGAAATTCTCTTATCTGAATATACTTTGCATGTCTGTATCATTTAAACCTTTTTCAGTGTCAGTCATAGATGTTTGAAAGTGAAATTTCTGGGTACATTTTGTGCACTAAGCAGATCCCACATAAAGACTACCACACCCAGTGTTCATTCACTTTGGCCTAAGCACAACATCCCTAACTTTTTTCACTATGTACATTTCAACCAGGAGACCATTATGTGCAGAGTTTCTACTCCCCAAGACGTATATGAACCAGGGAAGGCTGCATGTCTTGGCCAAGGCTGCTTATTGTACCAACTAAGGAGAGTCTTTTCAGACCTTGACCCTGACATCTGCAGAGAGGTAAAAAGCTAATGGAGTAGATACGGTTCCTTATGGGTGTCTGATTCTGACATGAAGGTAGAGTGGTATCCCTTCAGTGTTGCTGTGCAAGAGAGTCTCTGGTTCTGAGGTTGATGCTGTTGGTATGCACCTGTGTACGAGAATTCAGAGATGTCCACTTCCAAATCCTGACTTAAGACCTTCAAACAGGTGGCTGTTATCTTGCCTTATCAAAGTTGGGCAGGCATTTCATCATTTTCTGCTTCCCGGGCTCCTCCTTAAGGGCTTAATGAAGTAGGCTTAGGATTTCTACACTTCAGAACATGCAGTCATGCTCAGAACAGGGGTCAGTGCCAAGAGGCTCTCGTTTAAGAATGATTTGCCTTGCCCACCCACAGGAGTCATGACTTGATAGTTTCCTGTGGTCTCCACTAAGAATATCTAGGCAGTGCTCATGCAGTTCCTCCCCTCCCTTGCTTTTGCTGTCCAGCACTCGAACTGCTAATCAAAAGTAGTTTGCCTTGGCTTTAGTCATGGCTCTATTCTTCTGTCATCAGTGGTGCAGGCAGTAAGGACCAGAGATTGAGGTTGTGAGTCAGCACTGGCCTAGGCTCAGTTGACTTCGAGCATTATTTCCAAGTGACTGTTTTTCTGCCTCCTACAACTTTCTGGTTTGGGAATTTTTCCAAATGTAAGGGGCTGTAGATGTGAGCATTATGATGAAAAAAGTACAGTTGTGTTACTTATAAATGTAAGTATTTCTGTAGGTTCAGTGTTGGAAGTTTAGGTACCCTCTCTCCATCCCCTTGTTCACATTATGTACCTTCCTTCACACCTTTCTGCGAGCCTCCCTTCCCGCCTTTTCTCTCTGCCTTCCACCTAGAGAGGGGTATTGGCATCCTGTAAAGTGGACCTGGAGTAGCTGGGGTTGTACCACCTGGTCCACTGTTGCTCTGGCTCTGAGGTCTTTTCTGTAGCCTTTGTGGAGGGCAAGAAAGATCTGAAGATGACATTTTCTGTCACATTCTTTATACCACTGATGCGCTGAGGTCCTTGGTGAGAGGATAAAGCTGTGGAAGTTTGGTTGGTCATAGCTACCTCTATTCAGGATATCTCAAATGTGAAGACTGCAGCAATTAATCTACTCTAACATTTACATTTATGGCAAGTCCCCAATGCAGTTGTACTTTCCTTCAGTTCTACATCCAGACTTTTCCTCCTGGGTAATACAAGTTTTTTTTTTTGTAAATTTTTCTTTACTTCTTCACTCTGCATAAAACATGTTTTGTCTTTTTTAGTTTTCCTCGTCCAGTTAAAAACACTTGGTTAAACAGAAATGCTCCAGTACAGACCAAGGACTCTGGAATTCCTACCCTTGAAAGTGTGGTTTTTGGCAGTAACTATGTAAAACAGCTGTCAGCAGATGTAAGTACAAATGTGTATGTTTCTGTTGCTTTGCATTACAATGTGGATATGTTTTAATATATTTTAACTTGTAAAGTGTGGACCTTAATTTAATTTTGAACCGTTAGGGTTTTTACTCGCTTACTGTTATGGCCTTAAAATATTGTAGCATATATTCTTTGTTTGCATTTGTTTAGGAGAAAGTACAACCTCTTAATATGTTTTTGCGTACTCTCTAAAAATCTGTCTCTGGTTTTCAGGTGTGCTGCACTGCTTGGAGACAAAATACTTTGATGTTTTTGAGATTTTTGGGAGACGTTAAGGGGGACAGTTATGTATACCACTAAAAATAAGCATGTTTTTGCTTTAAATGGCAGCTTTGGAAAGATGTGAATGTTTGAGATTCATCATTAACAATATGGGTAACAGTGGCACTTTCTGTGGTTACTAGTCTTGTTTTATGATAGTTAATAGCAGGAAAATGCAACTGTTGAGTGTGTCTGGGCATCGTATCTTATAGCATACATTCAGAACATTGAGTTGAACCAGGAATGGATGGCCAAGTATTTGCTTCTTGTTTCATGATAATGTAACAGCCTTTAATTATTTTGCTTTTATTTACCATATTTAACACTTTAACCATGCCCACTGTTGAATATTTAACTTTTTTTTTCAGGGCAACAGCTTCATAATATCAGAGAGCTACTTGCAGCATGCCTATAGACTCCATTCGACACTCTGTACCTGCTTGCTTGTGGCATATCAGGGCCTCTTTTCTTATTTCAGTATGATAACACAGTTGCTCTCCTCTTCTCACAGGTTGGAACTGGGTATGTTGGTAATTGCAACAAATGTGTTAACCTTACTAATGGAAGCATTTCTTTTCAAAATTTGCATGATTATCATTTTGCATTTTTACACTGCTCAATGTCTTATTTGGCAGCAGTAGAAAAATTTATGCCTTGGCAGTTTGTTTTTTAGGATATCCTGAAGTCAGAGCATATCATGAAGTCAGAGTACAGTGGGCTTTATGCTGTTGCCGTCAGAACCTTACACTAGACATGTTTGGTAATAGGGTCACAGATATTATTTTATATATATTTCAGTAGTATAGTCTCTCCTATTTACTCTGTGAATCCCAACCAGTTTGCCAGTTTTCTTCCATTTTCACAGAGATGTTACTCATAGAAGCTAAAGAAGATTGCCCATTATTGCCTCTATTCTTATTTTGTTTGGTTCATTTGATCTTCAGTGTGTTTGAGTCAACAGGTGTAATGCAGAAGTTACAATTACAAGGAACAGTCCTGAAACATATTGTAAGCATTTCCTTGTTTTGGTTGCCATCTATGTAATCAATGATGCCAGGATGTCATTGTTTCTCATTCATGTAATCTAATAAAAGATAGTGTTTTCCCCATCTTTTCAGTTTCTCTCCTATTGAATGAAATATGTTACTGCATCTGTAGACAGAGACAGCATTTTACTCAGTTTGTGGTGCTTCCAAAGGAAAACTCAGTAGCTCCTTCATTTTCCTTTCCAAGGAAATCAGTGTATTTTGTGAAAAAAATGGAAGTGGTGCATGAGTACTTTTTGTCATTCTTATAAACGAAAGCGAGGGGAGGGTTTAAGAGTGGCAGCGAGGGCAGGCCAGAGTAGGGAGAACTATGAACAGACACCAAATCAAAAACAGAGGAAGTTGAAAGAAACTAGCTTTGCTAAAGGAGAATAAAGATATCTGCTATCCTGCTCCCAGAGTATTCGAGAATTTGGCTGCTTTGCTACCAGATCTCCTGTTTTTAATAGCCAAGGCAAAAGTGCTTGAAAACTGTAAAACAGTACATGTGATACTTGTATGAAATGTATAAGCAGGAAATATCTGGTAACCCCAGGCCTTTTAACCTAATAGCAATGGCAGGAAAAGTTATGAAGAGAGTCCTGATGGAAGGCTGGTTGCTTTCATAGAGGACAGTAACCAACATGGGTTCATGGCCAGAAAGTGTCTGTCCTTTTCAATCCAGTTTTATAACTGGGTAACAGGAGAACTTGAATGGGGTTTACACATCGTCTACCCAGATTTGACTAAAGCCTTTGACTTGGTCCTGCACAGGTGGCTTCTAAAAGAATTGGAGGTAAGATCGAGACTAAAGAAATGGATTGCTGCATAGTAGAATGGTAGGCCTCTGAGGGCAGTGATGAGGGTACTGTGAGGAATAAGGAAAGTGATTAGTGAAGTACTGCAATGGGTAGGCCATGGATGTGGTTCTTTTCATTGTGTTTGAAAAGTGTCTGACTGAAGAGAGCCCAGGGCTAAACCCTTTGCTGATGACATAGGTGGGTGAAGCAGTGGACAATGGTGGAAGAGAGGTTAAACAAGTGCTTGGAAAAGCTGACCAAGTGGGCTGAAAGAGAGCAGCATCTTTAAAGATTTATTGCAGAGATGCAAAGTATTTGACTTGGCCATAGTAGTCTTGGAGTGAAATATTATCTGAAAAAGTAGGACTGTTAACATCAAATCAAGAAAAAGATCTGGTGGTGTTGATCACACCTGGACTTGACCACCAAGAGAAGAGGCAGAAGGAAGTGACAGACGTCTGAATGCTGGGGTGTATCTTCAATGGCACAGACACCAGGAGCCGAGAAGTAATGCTCCCTTTCTTCCTGGCCTGGTCAGACCTCAGCTTGAGTCCTGTGAGCAATGCTGGGACCTTACAAGCTTAGGGGACAGCATGTTGCTAGAAGATGCTCAGAGGAAAGCTAGTGTAGAAGGCCTGTAACCAAAGATTAAGGAAGTCCAAACTCTTCTTTTGAGAGACCAGATGATGTGGAGAATCTGAAGTAGGTGCGCAGGATAACATTAGGGAGCTGTGAAGAGGGCTGTCCTAAACTAGAAGGACAGTAGGGAGGAGTGGGCAGTCAGCACATTGTGAGGACCAGTAATTCCCTAGCTCTATGCATGCAGGGAGTTGTGGACCTATGGAATAAACTGCTAGGGTGATGGTGAAGAATGAATTCAGAGATATGCAGGAGGGAAATGAAATGGTGGAGAAGGGGCATGAAAGAAGATAGGGATGAGTGCAGGCTGAATGTTGAATGCATGTAAAGGGTAGATAAGAAAGGCTTTTTGTGTCATTTAGATGTTGGGCATATGTAATATAATATAATATAGTCCAGATCATCCGTAAGTAACATTTAATTTTTATTTTTATGTGTTATAATCTCAGGTGAGAGATTTCATGAGTGGAGTTCTTTGATGTCCTTCAAGGATGCATCTGCAGTCATAACAAATGGGTTGTCCTGCCTCAGGCAGCCCTTCGGTCGGCCGGATTCCAAAGTCTGGGTGTGGCCTCCGCTGATGTCGCACTTCACCCGACGTCATAGCTGCTGGGGTATAAAGGCGTCAGCCGACGCCATTTTCCTCAGTCTTTCTTGCCGCGCGGTGCCCGAAGCAGAAGCTGTTCGCAAGTGCCGGTCGGTCAGATCCAGAGATTTCAACGTACCGAAGACTTCTAAAAAGCTAAGTACCCAGTTGGGGACTCTTTCTTGCCTCAGCCGATGTCAGACAAAGTAAATAATTGTTTAACTTGTGGGAAACAAATACCTCATAAGGATTTCCACTCTTACTGCCTTCCTTGCTTAGGCCCAGACCACGACGTATCAGCTTGTTTAGCCTGTGCTTCCTTCAACCGACGGACTCTCAGACATCTGTCAGAGTTTGCAGAAGAGTTTTTTGGCTCCACTTTTGCATATAAAATGCTGTCTGAGACTCCGACTACGCATTTAGCTAGAAAATGCAAAGAAAAGGACCGACACTCGCAGCCCGCGGTTTCGGCTGAAACCACGGTTAGGCCTACCGCGAGTGTCTCGGTTTCGGCTGAAACCGAGACCTCGGTTCTCCCCTCGGCCGAAAGCATGCCTCCAATAACCGAGGCCACACAGGCCATGGCTGAGTCGGCTACAGAAATTCCTGCTGAAGTAGCAGGCACACAAGAGTTTTCTGACACTATTCCGTTGGACATCTCTACTCCTGCACGTGGGGCAGCTAGACCCCCTGCTTCTATGTCTATCAAGGCCTTTTCCAGGGCTAAAGCAGCCAAACTTTCCAAGGCCTTACCTTCAAAAGCTCCCTCTCACAGGCCTACCTCAAGTTCCCAGATTCTCAGCCTTGCTGAGGACCTTATTTCTCTGATCAGGGGAACCCAACCTCACCCAGACAGGGCCTCACAACCCCCTCCTTTCTTGAAAAGAGGCCTAGGACTGAACCCCCTGAACCTCTGTCCTCTGACTACTCCTCGGATGGTTCAGATGTATCGGACCATCAGGAAGGCCCGTACTCACCTTATGAGGATTCTGATGCAGAGGTCTCCATTCCTTCTGCCTCACCTCCAGAAGTATTTTCTTTTGGGGAAACCCTACACTCAATGAGGGAACACTTCCAATGGCAGGGTCAGGATTTTTCTGATTCTAGGAAAAGGCTAAGGACTTTTTTACACTTACCACAGCATAGGCCTTTAGCCATTCCACCTGTACTATCAGTTGTTGATGATGCATACAATGATGCCAGTACTGCCCCTGATTCTCTTCCCCCGGCCCCTGCAAAGCCTGACAGATACTACAGGGTCCCGGATTCTCACTACCACTTGTATAAGGCTCATGCTGCAGACCCAGAAACCATTTCTCAGGGCCCTAAAGGTGTTGCAGCTGCCTCTGCCAAAAACCCACTACCATCTTAAAGAGAATCTAGAGCGTTAGAGAGATGGAGTAAAAAGGTTTATACATCTGCTACTCTTTCTGCCAGGGCTTTAAACTGTCAATTTCACATGATACAGTACCAGGAATTTTTGTTAGATCAGCTGAATAAAAAGCTGGCCTCTCCTGAACCTTTAGACCGTAAGTCCCTTCAGGATTTGGTACACAACTCTCAGCAGGTCAGTAATCATTTCTTAAAATGTGGCTATGATGCACTGGAGGCTTCATTTAGATCAGCTATGACTGGAGCAGTGATTCGAAGGCATGCCTGGTTAAAAGAACAATCCTTACCAGACCATGTTAAGTCTAAACTCCTGGATGCCCCTATGGAGAAACAAAGTTTGTTTGGCTCCCCTGCACAGGAGGTTCTAAAGAAAGTGGAAGAAAAAGCAAAATCTGTCCAAACAGTAAAGGATTTTTTGCAGGTCCAACCTCCGAGGTTTAGCAGAAATTGGCCTTCAAAGAATTGGTCCTTTCCAGACACCTCCAGAGCACAGAGAGGCAGAAATAGACGCCCAAGAGGCAGAGGTCAATCTAGGGGTGCCTACAGGGGTCGTCAGTGGCAACCTGCCAACCAAAGAAGTGCCGCCACAGCTGCGACTGCAACCACTTCTACAGGACAGACACGATGACTTGGCTCTGATTCCGCCTACCAGGGAACAACTGGAAGCACCCTTGGGCGGAAAGCTAGCTTTATTCTCAAGAAATTGGCATTGTATTACAGGAGACAAATGGACTTTACAAACAATAGACAAGGGCTACAGGTTTCACTTCCACACTCTACCAAAAAAGAGAGGAATGCCAAACCTTCCACCAAGCCAGAAATCAGAGGCTCTAAAACAAATCACCAGTTTACTAAGGATGAGAGCAATAGAAAAGGTACCATCTATGGAACAAGACCAAGGATTTTACTCCAGACTATTCCTTGTACCAAGAAAAGAAAATCATTGGAGGCCCATTCTCGATTTGTCCGCACTGAACACATATCTCATTGTTCCAAAATTCAAAATGCTGACCCTACAGCAACTTCTTCCCATGTTGGGCAAGGAGTCTTGGCTGGTGACTCTAGATCTCAAGGAGGCATACCTGCACGTCCCTATACGACCAGATTGCAGAAGACACCTCAGATTTCTTGCAGAATCAGAGCATTATCAATTCTCAGCATTGCCCTTTGGCTTATCTACTGCGCCCAGAGTGTTCACGAAATGCCTGGCATCAGTAATTGCTCATTGCAGGCTTCAGGGAATTCAAATCTACCCATACCTGGACGACTGCCTAATACAAGCGGACAACAAGACAAAATTAATAAAGGATTTGGCCAATGTCATACAACTGCTGCAAGCCTTGGGATACATAGTCAACATACAAAAGTCAAGACTAGTGCCATCCCAAAGGATAACATTTTTGGGTGCAGAACTGGACACAATAACTCAGATGGCTTTTCTCACAGAGGAAAAACAAAAGCAACTACCTGTCTATTTCATGGCATTAAAAAGACAAACTCAGCTTACTGCAAGGAAAGTCCTGCAGGCCCTGGGTTACATGGCATCCTGCATAATATTGATCCCACATGCCAGGCTGCATATGAGAAAGTTACAATGGTACCTAAGGAATGTATGGTCTCAACACAGACACAGTCTAAAAGCACATATACCAATCATTCCATGTCTGAAAAAAGAATTCCTGTGGTGGGCTCAGGCCTGTCAGATAAACAGAGGATTGCCTTTCCACAAACCGCATCCAAGGCAGACCATCACCACGGACGCCTCAGACCTAGGCTGGGGGGCACACATGGAAGGCAAGTGTATCCAAGGCCTATGGTCACAAGACCAGCTGAATCTACACATAAATCTAAAGGAGATGCTGGCAGTGAAACATGCAATCGAGGCATTCAGACCATTCATCCAGCAAGGACACCTGCTGATAAGGATGGACAATACCACAGTCATGTGGTACATCAACAAACAGGGAGGCACACATTCATACCCTCTATGCCGGATGGCAATGGACCTGTGGAACTTGGCCCTGAATCTCAACATCCAACTGCAGGCCAGATTTGTACCAGGAAAAGAAAATTCACTAGCAGACAGCTTAAGCAGAACTACCACGGATGCTCACGAATGGATGCTGCATCCAGATATTTTCAAAACCATAACACAGAAATGGGGAATGCCAGAGATAGACCTGTTTGCCTCCCCACACAACCACCAACTGAAGAAATTCTGCTCAAGAGTATACCACCCACTTGCCTGGAGGGTGGACTCCCTTTCTTTCAGCTGGAAGGACCTGACTGTATATGCCTTTCCACCTCTTCCTTTGATGTACAAAGATCTACTGAAGATCAGAGAGGAACAGCCAAAGGTAATTCTGATAGCTCCAGATTGGCCAAGGCAACATTGGTACCCGCTACTGAGAAGCATGTCTCGGACGCATTCATGGCATCTACCTCTATGTCCTTTACTTCTAACGCAGAACAACTACAAGACCCTGCATCCAAACTTAAAAACACTGCAGCTAACTGCTTGGAAAATTGCATAAAACAAAACCAACTTGATTTATCTCAGAGGGTTAAGGACATTATCCTGGAGGCTCGCAGACCCTCCACAAGGAAAACATATTCAGCAAAATGGAAAAGATTCCTCATTTGGAGTGCAGAAAAGGGAGAAAATGTCACACTAGCAAACCTAGCACACATCCTGGAATACTTAGCAGAACTGTTCCACAATGGCCTGTCCTATTCTTCCATTAAGATACATGCATCAGCAATTTCAGCAGAGTACAACATGGATCCTCCTGTCTTCTCTCATCCTCTCCTCAGACAATTTCTGAGAGGGATCAAAAATGTAAAGCCTCCAAGGAAACCACCTTTGCCTGCATGGGATCTCAATTTTGTGCTAGAAAAATTAACACTCCCTTTTGAACCAGCAGCAACAGCAGACTTACAGTTCTTATCTTGGAAAACTGCCTTCCTGCTAGCAATCACTTCAGCAAGAAGGGTATCTGAGTTACAGGCATTAATGGCAGTGCAGCCTTTCCTTATCTTCCATCAGGATAGAGTGTCTCTGAGAACCAATCCTACTTTTATGCCAAAGGTGGTATCCAGGGTATCCTTGAACCAAGCTATACATTTACCTACATTCTTCCCCAACCCACAGAACAGGGGAAAAACTACTACACACCTTGGATGTACACAGACAACTGCGCTACTATCTGGACAGAACCAAGGCCAGCAGAAAAACTGACCAGCTTTTGGTAGCATATGCAACAGGAGTGCAAGGAAAAGCAATTTCAAAACAGACAATCTCAAAATGGATAGGAAATTGCATTTGATTCTGCTACTCATTTCATGGAAAGACAACTCCTGAAAATATCAGGCCTCACTCCACAAGAACTACAGCCACCACTACAGCTTTCCTACGAGGAGTGGCTACCAAAGACATTTTAGAAGCTGCTACTTGGAGCTCCATGCATACATTTGCCAAGCATTATAATCTTCCTTCATACTCCAGATCCCGAGCAGGTTTTGCAACTGCTGTTTTACAAGGTATCTTAACTACACCATCATTATCTTAGTGCCTCCTCCCCCAGTTTGGCTATGGTATTCTACCCATTTGTTATGACTGCAGATGCATCCTTGAAGGACATAGTACAGTTTTGTACCTACCATAAATGTAGATGTCCGATAGTTATGCATCTGCAGTCAGGATTACCCACCCACCTTCCCCTCTGTGGTATTCCTAGGGTACTTACCCCTCTTTTAGCTAGCTGGGGGAATCTATTATGGTGTATTTGTTTGTATGTATATATGTATATATATTTTGCTTTCTACTGTTTGGAATTATCTGCATTTATCCAAATTTAGCCTTCCTAGAGGGCACCTGGAATCTGGGGCAAGAAACACTGAGGAAAATGGCGTCGGCTGATGTCTTTATACCCCAGCAGCTATGACGTCGGGTGAAGTGCGACATCAGCCGAGGCCAGACCCAGACTTTGGAATCCGGCCGACCGAAGGGCTGCCTGAGGCAGGACAACCCATTTGTTATGACTGCAGATGCATACCAATCGGACATCTACATTTATGGTAGGTACAAAACTGTATTTTCCCATCTAGCTGCACACCTTCCATATTTTGACGGAACTGCAAGACTCAGTCTGCGGAAGGGCAGAGTTCAACCACTGCCTTTGACTCATTTAATGTTCTGCTAAAGAAAAATAAAGAAAATAGTTAGAATGGCTTATTTCATTGTGATTGACCATTTCTGACCAGGATAGGCATATAGTCTTTCCTCCCTTAAGGAGGTGTGTTGTACTTCCTTTGCCTGTCATTCTGGAGGTGCTGCTTCAACAACGAGAAATATGACACTTGGCCCTAAACGATCTTTATCCAACTGCATGAAAGATGACATATTGATATCAAATATTGTTTTTTTTTCCTCTTTTATCTGGTCCAGGTTCTGCAGGAGTCTAGAAAGCTGTCAATTAGGAAATCTTACTGCTCTAAATGAGCATTTAACCCTTGATATTAAGAAAGTTTTCTACAAATTGGATTCTACAAAGTGGCGGAGTGGATTTTCTGCAGATGGGGGTCAGCCTTGCTGCGATCTGTTTGCCAGCCCCCTCAATGCCAAATGCAGCAGCTACTTCACCCTTATCCCCCCGAAGAGGGAGGCACCCAGGGATGCTCTAGTTCATGATTCTCCCGCCGTTCTTCTCTATGCCTTCCCGCCAGTCCTCCTGATGATGGAGGTTATTCAGAAAGCACAATCCTTGGGAAGCAAGGTGATACTGATTGCACCACACTGGCCTCGTCAGATTTAGTTTCCTTTTCTCCGTCCTTATCTAATGGATGATTCGTGGATTCTGGACCCAGAACCAGTTTTGACTCATATGCTGGGGCAGTTTCATCCCTCCATTCAGACCCTCAAGTTGACAGCATGGCTGTTCCAATTCCGTCCCTAGTCAGGCTTCATGATTTTTCCCTGGAGGTGGTTCATATTCTGTCTTCTTCCCACAAGCCTTCTACTAGGAAGATTTATTCCAGTAAGTGGAAGAGATTCTCCATTTGGGCTCATGAAAGGCAGATTGATCCCTGTACAGCTCTCGTGTCATCATTTTTAGAATTTCTTTCTCAACTGTTCAGCCAGGGATCAGTTGCGGCAACTATCAAAGTGCAGTTGGCAGCCATTTCTACCTTTCGTGTTGCTAATGAACCCAGGCTAATGGCGCACAGACTTTGTAGGGCTTTTCTGAAAGAGACTATGCTACTTCGACCTCCAGTCTTTGATCCTGTAATGCCATGGGACCTCAATTTTGTGTTACAGCGGCTTACCTCTCCTCCTTTTGAGCCCGCAGCAACTTGTGACATTAAATTTTTGTCTTGGAAAACAATCTTTTTGATAGCCATCACTTCGGCTAGGCTGGTCTCTGAACTCCAAGCTTTATCGGCTCGGCCCCCTTGCTTGGTTTTTCAGAATGATAGGGTTTCTCTAAGAACTAATCCTTCCTTTATGCCTAAGGCTGCTTCGGTTGTCAACCTCAAACAGTCCATTGAGCTGCCTGTATTTTTCTCTAAATTCTCTAACTGGACAGAATTTAAGTTTCATCAGCTAGATGTTCACAGACAATTGCGTTTCTATTTCCATAGAACTAAAGATATTAGGAAATCAGATCAACTCTTTGTCTCGTTCTTAGACAATAGACTTGGGGCTCCAGTTTCTAAAGTAACTCTGTCCAGATGGATTTCTAGTTGCATTTCCTTCATTTATACTTCAAATGGCAAGGAATTACCCTTTAAAGTGAAGGCTCATTCTACACGATTGGTGTCTCCCTCTACTGCTTTTCAGGCTAGGATGTCTATGGATGATATTTGTGCTGCAGCCACATGGGCATTGCCTCACACCTTTATTAGTTACTACAAATTGGATCTGATATCAAGAGGCAGATCTTCCTTTGGTTCCACAGTGCGCAGGAGTGTTTTCCAATGAGTCACCCAAGGTTTAGGTGCTAGGGACGCTGTCCCAAGGGTAAGAATGTAGGCGAGATTGGACTACATAACATCAAGAAGTTAAGTACTCACCATAATGTTCGATGTATGTAGTCCATCTCACCTCACATTCTTACTAACCCACCCACCTACCCCCTCCTGGAGGACCTAAAGGTTTAGTCTCTGGTTTCAGTATGTTTTTTTTGTTGGGTTAGTTCTTCCTTTCAGCATGTTTGTGTGTGTGCATGTGAGCTTGCAGCAAACAAGATCTGGGATGGGCGCGTTGCAGTGTGGGATACCTCTTGGCCACAAGCCAATTGAAGACTTTGAGCTAGAGTATGGCCGAGTCGGAGCCGAGGTTCAGCTCCAAACCCAAGGGTAAGAATGTGAGGCGAGATGGACTACATACATCGAACGTTATGATGAGTACATAACTTCTTGTTTTGTGTTACGGTTCCATGAAGGGAATCCTTTGAAAATGTAATTTGTTTGTGTGTGTGTGTGTGTGTGTGTGTGTGTGTGTTTGGGGAAAAAAAAGTTAACTTTTTCCACAGATATTATGGTTAGGGGCTGGTGTTGAGGGTTGTCTTTACAAAATTTTGCCACAGAACTATGAATGCTTATCGGTATTTTCTGCTGACACGCTTAACCTTCAATGACCTTGTCAAGCACCATTTTCAGCTGACAGCAAGTTCTAAGTCCCTCTGGGGATTCCATTTTTTAATCTTTATTTTTGAGAGGAAAAGTGTGCTCTTTCTGCATAATAGTGTTGTAAGGGGCTGGGGCTAGTGTGTTTGGTGCTTCTCACTAAAAATTTTACCTCAAAGTGATTTTTCAATCAGAAGGTAACACTAATTCTTCTGAATTCTGCCATCTGCTTGTGAAGCTCCTTTTCCAGCTAGGACATAACCTTGATCCCAGCAAATATATTGATCCATCCCCAAGTTGCAAGAAGAAAGTAGTTACCCTAGAGGCTCAGGCTTCCTCTCTACCTCAGCTATCCATGGGTGACTCCACTGTAGAACCACTCATCTTTCTCTCTTGATCTATCTGGTATTGTTTCTCAGGAATCCACTAAGGATCAGGAGGCAGATGTGTGCTTTGCGGCTGTTCAGTTGCCCTTGTCAGACATGGGATGACCACTATTTCTGGCATTGAAAGGCATTGGGAATCCACTAAGCTGTTCTGAGGAGCTTCATTCACATGGATGGGGACTATCTTTGTAGGAGCTCTTTTTCTGATGGGAGGGGTGTTTTCCAGAAAAGAGAACTGAAAACAAGACATTTCTTTCTTCCCAAAACCCTTGGTGAAGATTGGCTAGGCTTTGCTAATAGATTATTTAGATCATTTCAGTATTTTAGTGCCATGTCCTAACTTCATTTTAAAAGAAGGTTTTCTTCTTTCTCGTGTACTAATTCCCAGTTGGAGAAAGAGGATTTAGACTGTGATTGTGTTTCTCAGGTTTCCTGTCTTCAGAATGGGGAATCTGACTCTTGAGTAGAGTTATTCTTTAGTTTTCCCACATGAAGAGGTGTCTTTTTCCTGATAGTTTTGCTAGAATTGAAGACTTGTCTGTGGGAACAGAGAGAAATTCCAGAATACGAACAAAGGCCTGATATTTTTTTCATCCTGCATCTGTTCCTCCTGTGTTCCCAGCCTCCCAGCCTGGTAGCCAGCAGTATGCCTGAATGTCATATGCTTGCTCTTAGAAAAGCTGAGGTACTCAAAATGTTTGAAGATAGAGGAAGGTTAATTCAGGGGGTTACCCAGATTTTTCAGCTTTCCTTTCAAAAATATTACAGAAACTATTCTTCCAGTTCAAACTTCTCTTTCAGGAAACTAAACAAAATTTCCCCAACAAGGAATTTCTAAACAGGATTTTGAAAAGCATCAGCAGAGAGGTTCAAAAAAGAGAGGAGAGTCCTCCCAAGACAGAGGACAATCTAAGAAACAGAGTTACTATTTGCCCCCCTCAGGAGTTTCCCCTTTCACACTCTGGCAGTCATGTAAACATATCCCAGAGTTTAGGCCTTAATGTTCCTCTTTGGCACCACATAACCTCAGACTTCTGGGTTCTGAGAATCATTCAGAAAGGTTAGAAATGGCAGTGGGATTCTCTTTCTCCCTTTTAAGGAATTCTTCCACATCTACCAAACTGGACCTCACTCATCCCTCCTGTACTAGATCATGCTGTCTTGAGGTTGTATAACCTGCTCCCCAAAACTTAAGAGGGAAAGGAATTTATTGAAGAATATTTTGGTGCCAAATAATGAAGGAACCTGGAGACCTGTCTTAGGTCTTTCTTTTCTCGACATTTATACAAGGATCTCTGTTGCATCTCATTTCGTCTTTGTTTTCTAGTAACCTTACATTTAAAAGCTGCTTATCACATTCCTTCGTACAAGATTTCAGACATGTTTTGCTTCTTTCTGACTCTGTTCACTCTTTCAGTTTTCTGTTTTTTTTTTCTTTTGATTTATCTACAGCTGCAAGAGTGTTTCAAGTGCCTGTTTCTGTAATAGCCTGTTGCAGGGCATTGTTTTTTCTCCCTTGTCTAGATGATTGCTTGATGTTTTGCAGATTTCTTCACAGATTGTCAAGAATCTCTGGATTGGGTAATGAACTTTTGTTTTCCCAGCCTGGGATTTCAGGTGAATAAGGTGAAAATTTCTCTCATTTCTTCCCACAAAGTATTGTTTTTGGAATGCCTCCTGGATACATTTCTAATAATGGCCATTCTTTCTCAGAACAAAGTTGAATGTTACAGGGAGCAATTTCTAATATTTTGCAACCAGATGTGGTCATCTGCCAGGGAATATCTCAAAATTGTAGGATTCATGGCCTCCACTATTCTCACGATCCGTTTTGACGGATTTTACAGGAGAAAGATTTAATGGTTTCTCAGTTAATTTTTAACTTGGCATCAGTACTTCCTTTCATTTCAAATTCTAATGCTGGGATTGTAAAAACTCAGTCATTGGCTGGTGAATCAGTTTTATATCACTCTAGGTCTTCCTTTCTCTATTCCAGTCCCTATTCAGTCTGTATCAAATGATACGTCAGTCTTTGCTTGGGGAGCTGTGTCTTTGGAAGTGGAAGTACAGAGCCTTTGGAACAAATAAGTTGGGTTAAAACATGTAGATGTGAAATAAATTATGGTTTTATTAAATGTTGTCAAATCTCAGAACTGTCTTTTTATACTCCAGGCCTTCTGCTAGTATTCACAGACAATGCCACAGTGATGTGATAAACAAACAGGAGGGATGCGGGTCCTACCCCCCCTGTAGAATAGTTATGGTAGCCTGGGATCTAGCAGTTGAGTTAATTCTCCCTTTTTATGCCTGCATTCTGTCAGAACTAAATATTAGACTTTGCAGGAATTGGTCCATATGTGAGGAACTGTTCAAATAGATTAGTTTGCCTCCAGCCACAGACTCCTCACACTTAGGCTTGGAAGACAGATTAATTTTCATTCCCATAGTTGGGATCATAGGAGGTTGCTAGGCTAATGGCAGTGGGGTCCTTACAAGCCTAGCCAAGAGTTTATCCCCAAAAAAGAAACCTCAGTCAGCACCTGTCAATGAGGGACAAAGGTGGAACCCCTGTGACAAATTTGTGGTTTCCCATCCATTCATCAAGGTTGCGCTTGAAGAGGGTCAGCAAAGTACTTTGTTTGTCATGCATGGGAAGTCTATTCCAGAGACAGAGCAGCCTCTGGGAGAAACATGTCTCACCAGCAGGTTTTGTTGATGTCACATATTAAATTTAGACCTATCGAGCAGGTAATGTACGAGGAGTTACTTACGGTTATGGCGCATCTCTAGTAGGGCAGGGTCCAATATTGCCTTGTAGGTGAGCCACAGATCACCTCTGAGCAATCTGTATGATACAGAGTAGAGTGATAGTGATTTGAGTCTGTCCGCATAGGACAGGTGTTGGAAGCCATGGATACTCTAATGTTCCTGTATGCTTATCCACCCATTCCCGTGTTAAGATTCAGAAAGACTATCCAGATGTAATTGTGGTGACTCGTTTTGGGCCAGGCAACAGTGGTTCTCCCTTCTTTTGAAAATGGCTAAAGGCAGTTATCACAAGCTTTCTCACAGAATGGACTTATAAAGGACAGGGATCGTTTGATGCACACCGACCTTCAGCTTAATCTAACTGCCCAAATGGTAACATTTTTATTCTTTTCAGCATCTTTGTCTTTTCTGAGGACAGGTTTTAAAGAAGACAAAGAAACCAGCTACTAAAAAAATTAAATATGGCTAAGTGGAAGAAATTTTCTAGTTAGTGCCAAACCAAGTCTCTTTCCAATGCAGCCTCCTGTGATTCTTTAGTGTTTGTGCGAGTTATCATATGGCCCTTCCTTCTCTACTATAAAGAGTCATCTTTCAGACAGATCTGCTTTTCTGCCCTTAGGTACTCCCTTTCTAACCTTCAGGTGAAACAGGTTTTGAAAGGGGTTTTACATACCATTCCACCTGTTAGCAAGTGGCTCCTCCTTGGGATCTTAATTTTGTTCTTGAAAAACTTACATTCTTTCAATTTTGAACCAGTACATGATGCTGATTTGAAGTTTTTATCTTGGGGAAACAGGTATACTCAGCTCTGGCTTCTGCAAGTGAAGTATCTGAGTTGCAAGCTGTAATGGTGAATCATCCATTTATCAGTTTTCACAAAGTGTTACTTTGAGAACAGACCCTACATTTATACCTACGATTGTTTGAGTTTATATTGAGCTAGACCAATTCATATCCATGTTTTATTTCCAGAGCCTAAAAGTAAGGGGAGAAATAATTTTTCATACTTTGGATGTTTATAGAAATTCGGACACTGCAGTGGCTGAACAGAAAAAAAAACAGAAAACTTCAAGATAGCTAACCAACTGTTTATTTCCTATGTAGGTAAGAAAAATGGTCAAGCACATTGTCCCAGGCTGTTGCCTTTAATTATTCTCACCATAACAAGACACTTCCAGGCAAAGTCTGGACCCACTCTCCTAGGAATTTGGCTACTTCTGTGACTTTTTGGGAAAGTAGAGGACTCGAGATATAGTACTAGAGGTAGCAACTTGGCCATCTATACGTACTGTTACCAGGTAGTACAAGCTAGATTAATTCTGTAGGTCCAGAACAGGCTTTGCTATGACTATTCTCAAGGGGCTCCTGGACTCTGATCCATCCTACACTGCCTTGTTTGGTAAGTTTATGGTATTCGTCCCATATAGTTGATCTAATATGGGAGAATGCTGCACACCCCCTAGTGTAATGTCTTCTCTGGTAAGGTCAGACCACAAAATGGTCTCCTTTGAAGTAAATGTAAAACCCCAGAATCCCGGCTAACCATGGAATGTCCAAGAACTACTCTAAGCGTAACTTCCTACTGTTAAGTGATGATATGGCAAAATTTCAACTCCCATAAACCTGGAGAACACTGCTGCCTATGTGGAACTGTTCACAGAAACCCTATACAGTTATGTTAATAGCTGCATAAAGGCAGCTGTACCCACCTGGAAGAAGTACAGAAATAATTAAAAAAATAATCACCCTGATGGAATAACAACATTAGTAGGCTGTATAATAGATGGAAGAAAATCATGGCAAAAATTAGGAGGTGTAGCGCGCAGCAGGATAAAAGCATTCTCATCGAACTAAATGAACAACTCGAGGACAAATAAAGTCTACCAAAGTCAAATATGAGGTAAATTTGGCCTATCAGGTGAAGAACAACCACAAGGCATACTTTAGCTATGTCTGCAACCTCAAAGCTAATAACACAGTTCTGTGCAGAGCCCCATTGTTAATGTAGCCACCTGTACTGTACCAGGCAGTACAGCAGGCTTACTTGATGACAAATTCAGCTCTAACTTTTCTCCTTTTTCCCTTCAACTTACCCTCAGGAAATACCATCAAGTATAAACTCCCCCTACTATCACTAGGGAACAGGTCTTCAGTGCTCTCTCTAAGGCCAAGAACATTGCATAAATGGGCTCAGACAATATCCCAGGATGTCTACCAGATAGAATGAAATGTGACCTACCAGGCCGTCGGGAATTGCTGTTTAACAGTGGCCTCCAAGCAGGCATCTTGCCTTATGAATGAGGAACAGTAACAGTCATCCCACTGCACCAAAGGTGGGCCATCTGCAGACCCTGGAAGCAACTCACTAGTCTTATATGCAAATCCTTGGAAGTAATTATCATGGAAATGATCAATAATGACATAGGAAACTTCCAGACACTGAATCCAACCTAGCTTGGTTTCACCAGGGGCAGGTTAGGCCTACTGAACCTGTGGCCTTCATTGAGAAGGTCACCAAAACAATGGATGAGGGCAGAATGGTTCAGTCTGCCATACCTTGACTTGACCAAGACATTTGGCATAATACTACACTCAGACATTAACAAACTCGAGGTAAGGTATAAACCCTTATGTCACCCCATGGATAGCCAACTAGCTCACTGATGGGACCCAGGAAGTTAGAACTGTGGAGTGTACACCTCAACAAAGAGGCCAGTTCAGTCCTAGGACCACTCATTTTTGGCATTTATTTCTTGGAAGTCAAGGACAATGTCAAGGGCCTCTGGCTGACTAAATTTGCAGATGATTGCAAATTAGGAGCAGTCATATAATCTTCCCACTGACACAAATCTCCAGGAAGGGCTGACACAGATAAATAACTTGTGTGAGAGCCATGGACTAAAACGTAATATCAAGAAATGCATAACAGTACCCTTCAGGAAGTCATCCACTTTTGGTAGCTGTCATATTGGCAACATATTTTTGTAAATATATCAGTAAACATGCACATGGTAACTAAGATATTGACAATATACCCATAAGAATTGACCTAGTAGGGACTTAAGACACACATAGACAGTAATCTAGCCTTTGACTGTCACATGTCTACAGTGGAAATTATTGTATATTGTGCAACTTATAAACAGCAGCTTGGCATCTTGATCCAAGGAGGTCATTGTTCCACTGTGTTTGGCATTCATCAGATCTACGTCTGAGTACAACCGGTGACATCTAGCAATTGAAACGTCCACAGTGGTTCCTCACTAAAAGAATACAGGGCATACGTAACATGATGTTCTTCGTGTTTCACTGTTGCAGTCATCACATTTGGGTTATCTGCTTGCAGTAGACCTCATTCGGCCTGATTATCAAAGTCTTGGGTCCTGCGTCGGTTGCTGTCTCATCTTGCATGACGTCAGGTAGTCAGGGGTATAGAGCATGCAGCCGATGCCATTACATCAGTCTTTCTTGCCGTGTGGTGCCCAAAGCAGAAGCAGTTCGCAAGTGCCGGTCGGCCGACTCCTGAAATTTTCATTTTCGAGTTTCAGAACCGAAGTCTTCAACTAAAGCTAAGTACCCCATTGGGGAAACTTTTTCTTACTCTAAACCAATGTCAGTAAAAGTCAATAACCTGTATTTCTTGTGGAAAGCAAATACCTCATAAAGATTTTCATTCATACTGTATTCCTTGCCTTGGCCCTGACCACGACGTACCTCGCTGTCGGTTTTGTGCCTTATTTAAAGAATGAACTATTCGTCTGTATATTTATGCTTCTAAATATTTTGGTACTTGGTTTAATTATCCAGATATGTCTTTGGTAAGCCACCAGACTACCGTCATTCCAAAAAAACGCAAAGATGAAGACAGAGGTAGGCCGCCTAGGTCCAAAGCTGCCGACAACGCCTCTCCTAAGCTAGTCGCCAGTTCACCGGTACTCAGTGAGGCGCTTTCGCAGCCCCTGATACCCACTACTTCAGATTCGCAGGCCTCTACTGAGACCCATTCGGAGTCCGGTATGCCGCGAGATGCTTCAACTATGGAACCTGCGGATGTCTCTACCTTGGATGGGTCCGGAGCCGCTGTGCAGGCACCGGCTTCTGAAGGGTGTATTCAGGCCTACTGACTTGCATATTAAACCAACGCCATCTTCTTCTTCAAGGTCTAAAACTCGATCCATGCCTAGAAAACTGATGCCCAGATCACATGGTCAGGCCTCTATGCCTAAAAAACAAATAAGAATGGCTGAAGACCTTATTACTTTAATCAGGGGAAGCCAACCTTCCCCCTCTGAGACCTAAGACTGAATTTGCTTATGATACTTCTGATCAGGATTCTGAAATTTCTCTTTCCTCTGATGACCAGGATTTACCCTTATCTACCTATGAGGATTCTGATGCAGATGACTCTATTCCCTCTGCCTCCCCTCCAAAGAATTTATCTTTTGGTGAAACCTTGCATACTCTTGGGAAGCATTTTCACCGAGAAAGCCAGGATTACTCTGATTTTAAAAAGAGGCTTAGAGATTTCTTACTCCTGCCCCAACACAGGCCTTTAGCCTATCCCTCCTGTGCTGGACATTGTTGACAATGCCTTTTCGGAATCTAGCTTGGCCCCTGACTCTCTACCGCCTGCTCCCAGAAAACCTGATAGGTATTACAGGGTTCCTGACTCTCACAAGTTCCTTTTTAAAAATCCTACTGCGGATCCTGGGAACATTTCACAGGGACCCAAGGGCATTAAGGCTACTACTGTCAAAAATCCTACCCCCTCTGATAGAGATTACAGGGCGCTGGATAGATGTGGTAAGAAGGTGTACACTTCTGCAACCTAAACTGCCAGTTTCATATGTTAAAGTATCAGCAGCATATTATTGGATTGCTTAAACAGAAAATGATGTTGATTCCTGACTGCTGAAAATAAGGATTTACAGGATTTAATGCATTCTGCTGAACAAGTTGGAAAACATACCTTGCATTGTGGTTTTGATTCACTAGAGGCATCTTGCAGGGCTGCTGTCACTGGGTCTGTACTTAGAAGGCATGCTTGGCTTATGGAGCAATGTTTGCCAGATCATCTTAAAGCTAAATTGCGGAACACCCCTTAAATTAGGACCGCCTGTTTGGCATCAAAGCAGAAGTACTTAAAAAGATGGAGGAAAAAGCTAAATCTATGCAAACTGTTAACGATTTCCACAAGTACAGCCTCCAAGATTTAGTAGGCATTGGCCCTCTAAGAACTGGTCCTTTCCTGCCTCTTCCAGGCATTCTCAGTCCAAACACAGAACCAGCAGAACACCCAGGCTTCAGTCTCAAGGTACGCACAGGACTAAGCAGTGGGGGGGCTCCCACTTCCAAATCAAGGAGTAGTAAGACTCCCCCCTATGGTAAACTGTCTCAATTTTAAAACTTTCAAGCCCTTCTCAACTGACTGCTCCTTTAGTCCTTTAGGGGGAAAGATTGCTCTGTAGGCAAAAAACTGGGAACTCATTACCCAGGACAAATGGGTTTTAAATATAGTTTCCCAAGGATACAGATTTCACTTCCACACGTTACCAACCCTGAACGGTTGGCCAGATCTACCCCCAAATCAGTGGCAGAGGCTCAAAAGCAAGTACTCTTTCTCTTAAGTATAAGGGCTATTCAAACTGTACCAGAAGAGAAAAGGGGACAAGGTTTCTACTCAAGACTTTTCCTGGTACCCAGAAAAGACAACTCATGGCGTCCTATCCTGGACCTTTCTATCCTAAACACCTTTTTGGTGATCCTAACATTTAAGATGCTAACTCTTCACCAGTTGCTTCCTATGCTAGGCAAGAATACCTGGTTGGCAACACTGGATTTAAAGGAAGCCTACTTGCACATCCCAATCAGGGAATCTTGCAGAAGACGGCTACGCTTCAAAGCAGGCTCCATGCATTGTCAGATGTTCATCGTGTTTCACTGTTGCAGTCATCACTGTAGGGTTCTCCCCTGCCGGCAGGCAGCCCTCGGTCGGCCAGAATCCCAAAGTCTGGGTCCAGCGTCGGCTGTTCAACCATGCTCCCTGACGTCAGAGCGCCAGGGGTACAAAGCTGACAGCCGACGCCATCTTCTCCAGTCTTTCTTGCCGTGTGGTGATAGCAGTTCGCAAGTGCCGGTCGGCTGACTCCTGACAATTTTTTCCTGATAAAACTTCAGTCCGAAGACTTTATTCTCCACTTAAAGCTAAGTACCCCGTTGGGGAAACTTTTTTCTTGCTCCACTCCGATGTCAGAAAAAGTTAATAATTGTATTTCATGTGGGGAGCAAATACCTCATAAGGATTTTCATTCTTACTGTATTCCTTGCTCAGGCCCTGACCATGACGTAGCTAGTTGTCGGTTTTGTGCTAGATTCAATCAACGTACAATTAAACGCAGGTACGATTTTGCTTTTCATTACTTTGGTAGGCACTTTAACTACAAAATGTCGTCTGATATGGTTCCGGCTACCGGAGTTCACAAACGTTGCAAGGATAAAGACAGGCCCCTGAGGTCCAAATCTGATGATAGCGCACAAGTGGAGCCAGCTTCAGGTTCGGCTATCGTCATTGAGGCGCTTTTGCAGCCCCTGTCGTCGGCCATTTCAGAACCGATGGCCGAAACGGACCCTCATGAGGAGCCAACCAGGCTTTTAAATATTTCAATGGCAGGACCTTCGGATGGGTCCGGAGCCGCAGTGCAGGTACCGACTTCCGAAGGGGTTTTCAGGCCTACTCAGCTTCTTATAAAGGCAAAGCCAAAGACAAAGGCAAAGACTCCTTCAAAACCAAAGACTGCAACACAGGCCTCTTCTGAACCGGCTCCCAAGTCACAGAAACAGTTACTCAAGATGGTGGAGGATTTACTTACTATGATTAGGGGTTCACAGCCCCCTCCAGATAAAAGGCCAAGGCAGGGTGTTTATTATGATTCCTCTGATCAGGCTTCTGTTTCTTCAGATGTTCTTCATCTCACATTGCTGCAGTCCTTACATATGGGGGTAGTCCGCTGTCCTCGGTCGGCCCGAATACCAAAGTATTAGGCTGACGTCGGTCATGAGCGCTCAGATCTGACATCAGAGCGTCAGGGTATAAAAGCGCATGACCGACGTCATATCCTCAGTCTTTTTTGCCGCATGGTCCGATGCAGAAGCAGCGTTGCAAGTGCCGTTCGGCGTTCTGAAATTTTCGTATTCTGAGTTTCAGACCGAAACCACGTTGAGCTAAGTACCCCGTTGGGAAATATTTTTGTTTTTTCTTGCCTCAGTTAATTCCGGATGTCAGAAAAAGTGAATAATTGTACTTCTTGTGGCAAACACATACCGCATAGGGATTATCACTCTCTTTGTATTCCTTGTTTGGGACGGAGAACACGTAGTCGGGTGTCGGTTTTGTGCTAGGTTTAATAAGCGCACCATAAGGTTAAATTGCGCTAGATTAGTCTTTGGTAAGCGGTGTAATTATAATATGCCGTCGGATCCTCCGAAGCGCAAAGACAAATCTTTGAAGCCTAGACAGGATGATTCGTCCGTTCGGACGCCGGTCCTTTAGAAGCTACAGTGGAACAGGTGGATCCGGCTGAAGTTTCTGTTGAGTCTCAGGGGGAAACTTTGATTTTGCAAGATGTAGCCTCACAGGAGTCAGGTCAGGCTGAAGGGGCCTCTCAGGTTACTGTTCTCCCTTCTATGCCTAAGGTGGTTAGGCCTTCTACTACTATTTCTAAGGCTCCTTCTAAGGGCAGGTCTGTTTTGCCTTCCTCTGGTGTCAGTCCTGGTACTTCAGGGTCTGTGCCTAAAAAGCACATGCTTAAAATGGCAGAAGATTTGATTACTTTAATTAGAGGTTCTATGCCCCCTCCTGATAAGAGGCCCAGGGTGGAGCCAGAGTTGGAAAGTTTGGAACAGGCCTCAGATGATTCAGAGTCTTCTGCTGAAGACATTCAAGATTTTCCCCCTTATTCTGATTCTGATGCAGAGGATTCCACTCCTTCTGCTTCTCCTCCAGAGGATTTTTCATTTTCAGAAACTCTACATTCCATGAGGGAGCATTTTAAGTGGGAAGGACAGGATTTTTACCACAGCATAGACCCTTAGCTATACCTCCTGTTTTGGATGTTGTTCAAGATGTTTTCTCGGAGGCTTCCCTTAATCCAGATTCTTTGCCTCCTGCGCCAGTTAAACCGGACAGGTATTACAGGGTGCCTGAGGCTCATAAGTATCTGTATAAGAGTCCTAGGGCGGACCCAGAAACTATTAGTCAGGGGCCTAAGGGTGTTAGAGCCTCTGTTGTAAAGAATCGGGTTCCTCTAGATAAGGAAGCTAGAGCTTTGGATAGATGGGGTAAGAAGGTGTATACCTCTTCTACTTTAGCAATGAGGGCTTTAAATTGCCAGTTTCATATGTTGAAGTATCAGAATTTTCTCCTTTCTCAGCTAAAATCTAAAGTGGAAGCTTTGGCAGAGGGCATAGAGTGTAAAGAATTGCAGGATTTAGTACATGTTTCTGAACAGGTGGGTAAGCATTCTTTGCAGTGTGGTTTTGATGCTTTACAGGCTTCTTCTAGGGTGGCTGCCACTGGTTCAGTTCTTCGGAGGCACACCTGGCTTAAGGATCAGAATTTGTCCGAGCATGTTAAAACTAGAATTCTGGATGCCCCTTTACAGTCTGAAGTTTTGTTTGGTCCTCCTGTGTTGTCGGTCTTGAAGAAAATGGAAGACAAGGCTAAGTCTATGCAGACTGTTAAAGATTTTTTGCAGGTGCAACCTCCAAAGTTTAGTAGAAATTGGCCTACTAAGGGGTGGACGTACCCTTCTTCTGATTCTCAGTCTAGGGGTAGATCTAGACGTGGCAGGGGCAGAGCTCAGAGTACATTCAGGCCTAGACAATGGAGTTCGCCTGCACAATCTGCAGGTGAGGGCAGGGGCCAGTCCTTTCGTAAACAGGCCCAATGACCTGCATTTTCAGCTGCCAGATTCTTCTTGCCTGGCAGCTCCTTTGGGAGGAAAGTTAGCACTTTTCAAGCAAAACTGGCTTTTAGTCACCCAGGACAAATGGGTATTGGACATTATAAACCGAGGCTACAAGTTCTATTTCCATACATTGCCTCCTTTCAAAGGCATGCCAGACGTTTCTCCTCGGCAAAGGTTAGAGGCTCACAAACAGATTTCTTTACTTCTTCAAATTGGAGCTATACAGCCAGTCCCTCTGTCAGAAGTGGGCCTAGGATTTTATTCTGTTTCTAGTACCAAAGAAAGGGAACACGTGGAGACCGATTTTGGATTTATCTATCCTCAACACTTATCTGGACATTCCAAAGTTCAAAATGCTGACGTTACAACAGCTTTTACCTCTGTTGGGAAAAGATCACTGGATGGTAACTCTGGATCTCAAAGAGGCTTATCTTCATGTTCCTATCAGGCCCAGTTGCAGGAGGTACCTGCTGCTGGAAATTTACATTATCAGTTCTCTGCATTGCCCTTTGGCTTATCTACTGCGCCCAGAGTGTTCACAAAGGTTCTGGCTCCAGTGATAGCCTTTTTCAGGTTGAGGAATACAGATTTATCCTTATTTGGACGATTGCCTGATTATTGCACAAGACAAGGATAACTTCTTCATCATCTACAGTATGTGATGGTAGTGTTAAGATGCCTAGGGTATTCTGTGAACGAAACAAAGTCCAGTCTAGTACCCTCTCAGGACATGTGCTTTCTGGGTGTGAGACTGAATACAGCTTCCCAGATGGCTTTTTTGACCCCGGACAAACAAAGCCTTTCTCTTTATTTCCATCAAATGTCTCTACAGTCCAGGCTGACTGCAAGGACAGTCCTTCAAGCCTTGGGGTTCATGGCATCTTGTATTCTGGTGCTTCCCAATGCCAAACTGCATATGAGGAAGCTTCAATGGTATCTCAAAAATGTATGGACACAACACTGCCAGGATCTAGACACTGTCATTCAGATAATACCTTGCATTCAGAAGGAATTTTTGTGGTGGGCTCAGGAATGTCACCTAAACAAGGGACTCTCTGTGACCCGACCAGAGGCGAGTCAGATTCTAACGACAGATGCCTCGGACAAGGCTTGGGGAGCACACCTCAATGGAAAATGGGTGCAAGACACGTGGCCTGTCAGACTTCAACATTTGCATATCAACTTGAAGGAGATGTTAGCAGTCCAATTTGCATTGATGGCTTTCAAGGATTTACTTCACCCAGGGCAGGTGTTGATTCAAACAGACAACACTACTGTCATGTGGTACATCAACAAGCAAGGGGAACCCATTCGCCTCTTTGCAGGCAAGCGATGATTTTGTGGGAGACTGCTCTCAGTTTACACCTCAGTCTTCAGGCAAGGTTTCTACCAGGAGCACAGAACTCCTTAGCAGATGTGTTGAGCAGACAAATAGTGGATCCTCACGAGTGGAAATTGGATCCTCATGTATTTCAAAAGTTGACAGTGTTATGGGGAACTCCAGACATAGATCTGTTCGCTTCTCCACTAAATTACCAGTTGCCAAAGTTTTGCACACACATGTTTCATCCCACAGCTTGGAAGGTGGATGCTCTATCATTCAGTTGGAACAATCTTCATGTCTATGCCTTTCCACCTCTGCCTCTCCCCAAGGTACTCTTGAAGGCCAGACAAGACAAGCCATCCATGATTCTGATAGCGCCGGATTGGCCTCGACAGCACTGGTACCCACTACTGAGGAGTTTAGTATGAGCCTCCATGGCCTCTGCCTTTGATTCCGCACCTTTTGTCTCAGGAGGGCAATCACTTCCTCAATGTCAGGATTCAGTCTCTGCATCTAACAGCCTGGCATATTCTGTTTTAGACTCTGGAGGGTCTCAGCTTCCACAACAAGTTTTGAATGTTATTTTGGAGGCCAGAAGGCCTAGTACAAGGAAAGTTTACGCTGATAAATGGAGGAGATTTTTTATTTGGAGCAAAGGGAAGGACTTTGATGTTTCCAAGCCTGATTTAAGTGTTCCTCTTCAATATCTTACTGAGTTATTGGACAAGGGTTTGTCCTTCTCCTCGATAAAGGTTCATGCTGCAGCCATTTCTGCTCACTATGACTGTGACCCTCCTTTATTCTCTCATCCTTTGTTTAAGCAATTTCTTAGAGGGCAAAGAACATAAGACCCCCACGTAGAGCTGCTACTCCTGCTTGGGATCTCAATTTTGTGTTGGAAAAACTTACTCTACAACCTTTTGAGCCTGCAGCTAATGCCGAGTTAAAGTATTTGTCATGGAAGACTGCTTTTTTGTTGGCCATTACCTCTGCAAGAAGGGTTTCTGAATTACAGGCCCTTATGGCAGTGGAACCTTTCCTGATTTTTCATAAGGATAGGGTATCTTTGCTAATCCTTCCTTTATGCCTAAAGTGGTGTCTAGTGTGGCCTTGAACCAAACTATTCATTTGCCTACTTTTATGCAAACCCCAAAATAAAGGGAGAAGATTTTGCATACTTTGGATATTCACAGGCAGTTGCGTTATTATTTGAGCAGAACCAAGGGGTTCAGGCAGTCTCAGCAGTTGTTTGTTTCTTTTGCTTTGGGTTCTCAGGGAAAACCTGTTTCAAAACAAACTATTTCTAAATGGATTGGGTTTTGTATTTCTTTCTGTTATTCCCATCATGGTAAGGAGATTCCGGCTGGAATCAGACCTCATTCCACTAGAGCTACTGCCACTTCTACTGCCTTTCTAAGGGGGGTAGCTACAAAAGATATTTTGGAAGCAGCTACTTGGAGTTCAGTACATACTTTTTCTAAACATTACCACCTTCCTCTTTATTCTAAGTCTAGGGCTGGATTTGCCACTGCAATTTTACAGGGCATTTTAGCAGCCCCTAATGCTTTATGATTTTGCCATCCTCCCTTTACCTCTGCTTTGGGATTCTACCCATATGTAAGGACTGCAGCAATGTGAGATGAAGAACATAGTACAGTTTTGTACCTACCATAAATGTAGATGTTCGAAGATCCACATTGCTGCAGTCCAATTTACCCTCCCTCCTTCCCCACTGTACTTTGGCATGGTTATATGGTTTGGGTGGTGGTTGTTGTTGGGCTTGTTTTTGGGAGGTATTCTGTTTTTGGCCGTGGCCTTTCTTTTTTAGGGCCTTCTGACATCTGGGGCAAGAAAAGACTGAGGATATGACGTCGGTCATGCGCTTTTATACCCTGACGCTCTGATGTCAGATCTGAGCGCCCATGACCGACGTCAGCCTAATACTTTGGTATTCGGGCCGACCGAGGACAGCGGACTACCCCCATATGTAAGGACTGCAGCAATGTGGATCTTCGAACATCTACATTTATGGTAGGTACAAAACTGTACTTTTCTTCTTCTGACCAGGAATATTCTTTCCCTCCTTATGAGGATTCTGATGCTGAAGAATCCATTCCTTCAGCTTCTCCCCCTGAGGATTTCTCTTTTGGGGAAACTTTGCATGAAATGAGGGAACATTTCCACTGGGAAAGACAAGAGTACTTGGAATCTAAGAAAAGACTAAGGGGTTTTCTTCTTCTTCCCCAACATAGACCCCTGGCTATTCCTCCTGTTTTGGATATTGTGGATGATGCCTTTTCGGAGGCTAACTTGACCCCTGACTCTTTTCCTCCTGCTAAGCCTGATAGATATTACAGGGTTCCTGATTCCCACCAGTTTTTATACAAGAACCCTTCTGCTGACCCTGAAACCATGTGTCAGGGTCCTAAGGGAGTTAAGGCCGCTTCTGCCAAAAACCCCATTCCCACTGAAAAGGATTCTAGATCTTTAGAAAGATGGGGCAAAAAAGTGTACACTTCTGCTACTTTGTCCATTAGGGCTTTAAACTGTCAGTTTCATATGCTGAAATACCAGCAATTTCTTTTGTCTGTTTTAAAACAAAAGCTTACTTCCATTTCTGCCTGTGCAAATGATAAGGAATTACATGACTTATTGCATGCCACTGAACAAGTTGGAAAGCATTTTTTACACTGCGGATTTGATGTCTTGGATGCTTCTTGTAGGGCTGCTGCCTCTGGTACAGTCATTAGAAGGCATGCATGGCTAAAGGAACAACATTTGCCAGAACAAGTAAAAGCTAAATTATTGGATGCTCCTGTTCAGCATAATGTTTTGTTTGGATCAAAAGCTGAAGAGGTGATTAAAAAGATGGAGGATAAGGCGAAATCCATGCAAACAGTTAAAGATTTCTTACAAGTGCAGCCACCAAGATTTAGCAGGAATTGGCCTTCTAAAAATTGGTCCTTTCCCACTTCAGACAGGCCTCAGAGGGGTAGATATAGACGCTCCAGAGGAAGGCCTCAAACACAAGCCTCTTGTAGACCAAGACAGTGGACTGCTTCCACCCATAGGGGAGGAGAGGATAGGTCACAAACTCATAGGAAACAAACTCAATGACCCCCTCTGTTGGGCTGCAGGAACTTCTTGCCTGGAAGCCCCCCTCGGAGGAAAACTCTCTCTTTTTTATCAAAATTGGACTCATATAACCCAAGACAAGTGGGTTCTGGATGTGGATTTAAGAGGTTACAAATTCCATTTTCATACCCTGCCAAGACCAAGCGGATGGCCAGACCTTCCAAAACATCAATGGACAGAGGCCTTAAACCAGGTGGAAGCTCTTTTGGCTATGAAAGCCATAGAACTGGTTCCACTTTCAGAGATGGGACAAGGTTTTTACTCGAGGCTCTTTCTAGTTCCCAGGAAGCAAAACTCACGAAGACCCATTCTGGATCTGTCAGTCTTGAACACCTTTCTAGAAATTCCAAAATTCAAGATGCTTACTCTACAGCAGCTACTTCCAATGCTATCCAAAGATGTGTGGATGGTAACTTTGGATTTAAAGGAGGCATATTTACACATTCCCATCAGGCAGGAATGCAGAAAGTACCTCAGGTTAAAGGCCGGATCGAGGCACTTTCAATTCTCTGCGCTGCCCTTTGGATTGTCTGCTGCACCCAGGGTCTTCACCAAATGCCTGGCTCCAGTAGTAGCTGACTGCAGACTCAAGGGGATTCAAATTTACCCTTATCTGGACGACTGTCTAATTCAGGCAGACAGCAAGGATGTCTTACTCCAGCATCTAGAGTTTGTACAAAACCTCCTCAAGTTCCTGGGATTTTCTGTAAACATAAAAAAGTCAAATTTGACACCCTCACAGCAGATAACCTTTCTGGGTGCTCTTCTAAACACCACAACCCAGATGGCATTTCTGACATCCGAAAAACAATTACAGCTGGCTTCAACTTTCAAAACCTTGGCAACTTTAACTCAACTATCTGCAAGGAAATTCCTGCAGGCTCTGGGTTACATGGCTTCCTGCATCCTTCTCGTACCATATGCAAGACTACACATGAGGAAAATACAGTGGTACCTAAAAAGTGTATGGTCTCAGCATTGCCACAGTTTAGACATACTGATCTCCATCCTGCCTTGCCTTCAAAAGGAATTTCTTTGGTGGTCCAGGGTGTGTACTCTAAACCAAGGGAAACCCTTCTGTCTGCCTCCTGCCACTCAGACTCTAACCACGGACGTGTCGGATTATGCTTGGGGAGCCCATTTTCGGGGCAACTGTCTGCAGGGCCTTTATACAAAGGATCAGAAGCACCTGCATATCAAGTTAAAGGAAATGTTAGCTGTTCAGAAAGCCCTAATGGCTTTCAGGAATCTTCTGCAACCAGGACAACTACTAATACGGACAGACAACACCACAGTTATGTGGTACATAAACAAGCAGGGGGGATCTCATTCCTACCCTCTTTGCAGACTAGCCATGGATCTATGGAACACAGCTCTAGCTTACAATCTGGACCTTCAAGCTCAGTTTCTACCAGGGAAGCAAAGTATCCTGGCAGACAGTCTGAGCAGAAACCTTTCGGATCCACACGAATGGATGCTAGACACCAAAATATTCAGGATGATAGCAGTCTGGGGATGTCCTCATACAGACCTCTTTGCATCCCATCTCAATCATCAACTACAGAATTTTTGCACCAGGACTTTCCACAAAGAAGCTTGGAAAGTGGATGCCCTATCATTCAGTTGGAGGAACCTCTCGGGATATGCCTTTCCGCCTCTTCCTCTTCTTCCACGGGTATTATTAAAGATAAAACAGGACAAGCCCAAGATGATAATCTTGCTGGCCCCAAATTGGCCTCGGCAGTTTTGGTACCCAACTCTAAAAAACCTATGTCTGGAGCCCCCTTGGATTTTACCTCAGTCTCCGAACCTTCTGTCCCAACATCATGGTCAAGTTCTACACTCTCATGTCAGCACTCTCAGCCTGGCGGCCTGGTTAATCCAGGGCCTTTGATTTCTTCTTTCCTACCCAAGCAGTTTATGGATGTCATTTTAGAAGCCAGACGTCCTAGCACTAGAAAATCTTATGCAGGAAAATGGAAAAGATTTTGTTCCTGGATGCAGGCTCAGGATTCTGATCCTCTTCTTCCAAACATTTCTTCAATTTTACTTTACTTGACAGATCTCTTACATAAGGGTCTCTCTTTCTCTTCTATTAAGATACATGCCTCTGTTATTTCGGCTCATTATAATACAGACCCTCCAATCTTTTCCCACCAGCTCATGAGACAGTTTCTCAGAGGAGCTAAGAATTTAAGACCTCCTAGATCTCCTCCCATTCCTGCTTGGGATCTCAGCTATGTTTTGGAAAAACTAACCTTGCCTCCTTTTGATCCTGCTGCCTCTTCTGACATCAAGTTTTTATCTTGGAAGACAGCTATCCTGTTAGCCCTAACCACTGCCAGGAGAGTTTCAGAGTTACAAGCTCTTATGGCTGTGGAACCATATATTATTTTTCATCAAGACAGGGTGTCTTTGAGGACTAATCCTACCTTCATGCCTAAGGTGGTTTCCAAAGTGGCTTTAAATCAAACTATCCACTTGCCAACTTTTTTCCCCACTCCTCAAAATAAAGGGGAAAGGATCTTACATTCCTTGGATGTACACAGACAATTACGTTTTTACCTGGACAGACCCAAGGCCATCAGAAAATCAGAACAATTGTTTCTTATGCTTCAAGTTCCCAAGGTAAAGCC
The DNA here is from genome assembly GCF_019279795.1 of Protopterus annectens. Taxonomy (NCBI): domain Eukaryota; kingdom Metazoa; phylum Chordata; order Ceratodontiformes; family Protopteridae; genus Protopterus; species Protopterus annectens. The sequence continues at coordinate 367,277,722 of NC_056730.1, read as the reverse complement.
ATTTCAAAACAGACCATTTCTAAATGGATTGCTCATGGAATCAGATTTTGTTATTCACACCATGGAAAGCAACTCCCAGGGAGTATACAGACTCATTCCACCAGAGCTGCTGCCACTTCTGCCGCCTTCCTCAGGGGAGTTCCTACCAAAGACATTTTGGAAGCTGCAACTTGGAGTTCAGTGCATACTTTTTCTAAGCACTACAATCTACCTCTCTAAGTGTAGGGCAGGCGTTGCCTCTGCATTCTTGCAGGGCCTTTTAGCCGCCCCTTCTTCTTTATGACCACCTCCCTTTCTTTCAGCTTTGGGATTCTACCCTACAGTCATGACTGCAACAGTGAAACACGATGAACATAGTACAGTTGTGTACACCTACCATAAATGTAGATGTTCGAGTGTCTTCACTGTTGCAGTCTGGGTTTCCCTCCCACCTGTCCCCTCTTATTTTTACTTTTTTATGGTTCCTTTTTTCACCATTCTTCTGAGGTGTATTTGCAAATGGTATGGGGCCTTTAGCATTTTGGGACTCCTGACATCTGGGGCAAGAAAAACTGGAGAAGATGGCGTCTGCTGTCAGCTTTGTACTCCTGGCGCTCTGACGTCAGGGAGCATGGTTGAACAGCCAACACCGGACCCAGACTTTGGGATTCTGGCCGACCGAGGGCTGCCTGCCGGCAGGGGAGAACCCTACAGTCATGACTGCAACAGTGAAGACACTTGAACATCTACATTTATGGTAGGTGTACACAACTGTACTTTTTCTGCACTGTACAAAAGGTGCTTACTTGTCTGGGGTACACCATAAACAAAAATAAATCACATCTTGTACCCTGTCAACAAATTATATTCCGGGGAGCAAGCTTGAACACAACTTCCCAGATGGCTTTCCTCACACCAGAGAAACAAATTAATTTGACAACTTACTTTCAGACTAATGGCCACAAAAACCCTGCTATATCTGCAAGACAAATACTGCAAGTCTTGGGGTTCATGGCCGCCTGCATTCTCCTAATTCCATATGCAAGGGGGGCTCACCTGGCAGGGAAGTGTATTCAGGGCAAATGGAACCCAAGTCAAATGCACCTGCATATCAATCAAAAAGAAATGTTAGCTGTACAGAATGCTGTGACAGCCTTCAAGGACCACATTCTTCCAGGACAATTAATGGTAAAGATGGACAACACCTCTGTTATGTGGTAGATAAACAAGCAGGGGGGTACCCATTCATACCCCCTCTGTAGACTAGCCATGGCTCTGTGGAACACAACCCTGAGCTACCAAGTGCATCTACAGTCTCAGTTCCTGCCAGGAAAGCTAAATACACTGGCAGACGAACTAAGCAGAAATCTGATGGACCCACACAACTGGAAACTGGAATCAAAGACTTTCAACATGTTGATAAACAAATGGGGGAGCCCAGATATAGACCTGTTTGCCTCTCTCCAGAACTACCAATTGGACAATTTCAGCACAAGGACTCCCCACAAACAAGCTTGGAAAGTGGGTGCCCTGTCCTTCACCTGGAAAAATCTATCAGTTTATGCCTTTCCTCCTCTGCCTGTCCTCTCCAAAGTACTACTAAAGATCAAACAGGGCAAACCAAGGACGATGCTGGTTGCACCAGACTGGCCACGCCAACACTGGTACCACTTCTTGCGCAGTGTGTCACTACTGGCACCATGGCACCTGCCTCAGACCCCTACCCTGCTGTCCCAGCAGGAGGGCCAGATTCTGCATCCTCAGCTTCAAACCCTAAACCTGGCAGCCTGGCTAATTACCTGATCTCTCCGTTACCATCCCTCAGTAGACAAGTGTTGGATGTCATTCTGGAGGCAAAGAGGCCTAGTACTAGAAATTCGTATGCTGAAAATAGAAAAGATTCTTTTCCTGGAACCAAACTCAAGGGATGGGCATAGCAGCGCCCAATTTACCTCAGATTCTTCAGTACTTAACTGAGATGCTTCACAAGTGCCTTTCCTTTTCCTCCATCAAAATTCATGCCTCAGCCATTTCAGCTCATTACAACACAGAACCCACCCCTCTTCTCTCATCCACTGCTCAAGCAGTTCCTCAGAAGGGCCAAAAACTGAAGACCACCCAGGAGAGCCCCAACTCCAGCCTGGGACCTTAATTTTGTATTGTAATATCTCCTTTTGAGCCAGCTGCAAGTGCAGAGTTAAAATTCCTTTCTTGGAAAACAGCCTGTCTTTTAGCAATCACTTCAGCAAGAAGGGTGTCTGAATGACAGGCCCTTATGGCAGTGGAGCCTTTCATCATCTTTCATGTGAACAGGGTGTCCCTCAGGACCAATCCCTCCTTCATGCCCAAGGTAGTATCCAGTGTGGCTCTAGTCCATTCATTTGCCAACCTTATTTTCTAATCCGCAGAACAAAGGGGAATGGATACTGCACTTCTTAGTTGTGCACAGACAACTTTGATTTTACTTGGACAGGACTAAACCTCAGAAGAAATCTGAACAGTTGCTGGTGGCATTTGCTGCAGGGGCAGAGGGGAAGGCCATTTCAAAGCAAACCATTTCTAAATGGATAGGTCATTGCATTTATTTCTGCTACAAGCACCATGGAAAACATATCCCACAGGGGATAAGACCACAATCAACCAGGGCTGCATCTACCTCAACAGCCTTTCTCAGAGGTGTCCCTACCAAGGACATCCTAGAAGCTGCTACCTGGAGTTCTGTACATACTTTCACCAAGCATTACCATTTGCCAATTTTCCTTAAATCCAGAGCTGGTTTTGCCACTGCAGTCTTGCAGGGCCTTATAGCTGGTCCTAATGCTATCTAAATTCCTCGTCCCATCCTTAGCTTTGGGAATCTACCCAAATTTGTTGACTGCAACATTGAAACACGAAGAACATAGTACATTTGTGTACACTTACCATAAATGTAGGTTTTCGAGTGTATTCACTGTTGCAGTCCTGGTTACCCTCCCTCCAGGCCCCTGACTTATTTTGGCTATATTTCTATTCCTCTTTACTATGCTTAAAAGCTTTTTGGTGTATTTGCTTTTTTGTTGGAGGTATAACCTTATATATATATATATATATATATATATATATATATATATGTATGTATATATGTATATATATATAAATAAATATATATATATATATATATATATGTATATATATATATATATATATATATATGTATATATATATATATATATATATATATATATATATATGTATGTATAAATATATATGTATATATATATATATATATATATATGTATATATATATATATATATGTATATATATATATATATAGATATATATATATATATATATATATATGTATATGTATATAGATATATATATATATAGATATATATATATGTATATGTATATAGATATATATATATATATATATATATATATAAAATTGCTTCCCATTAGGGGTTCACCTGACATCTGGGGTAAGAAAAACTGATGTAATGGCATCAGCTGCATGCTTTATACCCCTGACTACCTGATGTCACGGAAGATGAGACAGAAACCAACGCAGGACCCAAGACTTTGATAATCAGGCTGACTGAGGGCCACTGCAAGCAGATAACCCAAATGTAATGACTGCCACAGTGAATACACTCGAGCATATACATTTATGGTAAGTGTACACAACTGTACTTTCTATGTATACCACCTCAAGGCCCTATCCATGTATTCTGTATTTTATAGCCTGTTGAGGGGATGTCTATGCTTGGCATACAAGGCATTGTCATACCCCATCCTGATGGACCTCCTGCATATCTGCAAATTAAGCAGCACCAGATTTACCAGTTGTAAAGACTTAGGTCTTGCCTGTGATATAAATAAGATCTGATGGGGAACAGGTGTGTATCCAAGAGACTTCCCGTTCTCTGGGTCAGGCTCCTCATCCATGTGAAGCAGAGTTCCTCCCTAACCCAATTCAAGTGTGACTTGTTCAGCTGGATGGGGAAGAGGAAGTTCATTCCTGGTTTTGTCTCTGTCTCTCTAATGGACACAAGTAGCTTGTAAATGGTTCATCTCCCAGGCACCTGCTTACACTTATCAAGGGTACCAGAACTTGTCAGAGATTTGGGATGCATGGCTGGGCTTGCAAAGGCTCTTGTGGTCATTAGTCTAGTACACCCCAATAAACCTATGAACATCACACAGATGTGTAGGTAAACGTACCATAACAGTAGATGTTGAATAGCTGACTGCTGCAGTAGCCATACCCTACTTCCATCCCCCTGCTTTCTGCTATTGAAAGTTTCAGAGGTACTAGGCTATTGATCTGTAAAGATCTTTAGAAGCCTAGCCATACATTTCCATAAATGTTTTTAGCCATTATATATTTAAGTATGAGTAACCCAGAGAAGAGCAGGGGTGCATAACCAGGGGTGAATTTTCTTTTATCCAGATTACGTTTAAATAGTATAAGAGAAGTACTTTGCTTATATGGAAAATACAACAATTCCAAAGAAGTGTTATTCTCTGTGATATATCTGTATCCCTCTAATATGTTCTAGTTATGTTGCAGAAGAAAGTGAGATCTATTGAGTGGGTGCTTATGCCTCCATTATACTTGTGAATGTACAGTAGGTCTGACGAGATAGGGTTTGCTGAGACTGTGTGTGTGAGGCAGAGATAACCCCTCAGTAACCTGTATGACACTGAGTAGGAATAAAGATTTTAGATGATCTGCAAGTTTTTTGGATGCAGTAGACTCCCCCTTATTTGGACTTGTTGGGACCAGAGCTTAGGCTGGATAAACAAACGACTGGTTAATCAGAAAAAACTTACAAAATAATATTTATAGTTTATAAATTGGCTAGAATAACAAGATTTGTGTTAGTATACACTTTTGTAATGAATATGAAGTCTAAAACTCAAATGTCTGTCATTATTTAACCCAGAGGAGGCAGGAGTGTTCTCTGTTGTTTTTTGCTAGAACTATGGCAGAAATTTGAAGACCGGTTAGAGAGGCGCCGGATAAGAGGGAGTCTACTGTATATTTTATTTATTTATGTACACTTTGACTGGATTAGTCCCACTAGGCCTGTCACATCTTTTCAGGGGAGACCTGAGTTGTTATTCATAATGCGCAGGAGAATATTTGCCAGGTCACCAAGGAACTTCCCATACTGTTTTTTGTAAATGCCATGAGATCTTTTCTCTCTTTTACATCTGCTTGAGCTGTCACCAACTCAGGTAGATGGGGCCTCAATCTAACATCTCATTCCCTTGATTTTCTTGGTAAGAAAGTATTGTGAGCATTTAAGTTGTGTTAAATGTTCAGACAGATTCATACTTAAGGGGCAAGTATACTCCATAATTAGCATAATGAGTACGGAAGACAGTGGAGTGATCATATCTCTGGACCTGGAAGAAGCCATATTTAGTAATAAGCTGTATATTGAAAGAAAATTTTCTTAAAAAATGGCTTTTTTTTTTTGTTCCAATGTGTGGGATTTTTATTTGTACGAGACTTGTTTTGCAAGGATCTTACCCCATTCTGTTTACAAGAAGAAAGCTTTGAAGTTTGGCGCCCTAGCACTTGCAAATTTCTGCCATTACCCCAAGTTTAAAATGAAACTTCTGTCAGATAACCAAAAGTTTATATGTTTGCATTTTATTGTGCTTTACTGAGGTCTGGAAATTGAGGCTGTCAAAATGACATACTCCTTAACCACAGTAAAGAGATGCTAAGCTTGCTGCAAATGAGGTATGCTGCCATGAGCAAGGGAGATTGTTTTGAAGACCTACTAGAAGGCACTGGTTGGATTTACTCAGGTATTTATCCATTGCAGTAGACTTTATTAAAGATGGGGCTGCTTTGGTAAGTAGTCCTCCGTCTATTATTTGCTAATCTTTCTCCATATACTACTATGAAAGCAATATTTCTTGAATGAAAATACTATTTTTTCATTATCTTTATGCAAAGTGCACATTCATTTCAAGATGCATTTTATTAAGCAGTAACCTCCTTTGATATGAGAAAGCAGCTCTTTCAAGTTGAGCCACAGTTTACCAAGAAATACCTTCTACATGCTGTTGTGATGTTTGACATTGTTGCTGGAAATTGTGGGGGGCTAAGAAAAAACATTTTTGTTTTTCTAAGTTTGAAATGTATTGTTTGAAATGTTGTTAAACTGTTTCATTTTCTCATTTGTACAGATTTTTTATTGTGTTTAAAGTTCTGCAACTGATGAGTGCATGTAGCTTGCAAAATTTATTTTGTGATAAGAGTCAATAGAATTACATTTTTAATTGCTTATATAACTCTTTTACTAACAGAAGCTGATTTCACTTATGCATCAGTCTAGGTAATGTTTAGCATTTGCGTGGCATTAAAGAAGTGCTTGAAAATTATACTAATCTCCATTTTATGAGCATACTTGAAAGCCATAATAACTAGTAATTATAAGATCAGACTGCAGTCTGCAGAGCAGACTTTAAATTTACTTGAATGCTGTATACTTTGCCCTTTCTGTTTAAAAAAATGATCAGTCTTTAATTATTTTGTCAATTTTCATTGCAATGTCTGTCAAATCCTTTTCCTCAATAACTTATTTGACCTTTTATGCTGCATTACTTCTTATATCTAATTTTATGATGTACATTTAAACATGCACATAAAGCTGCATACACAGAAGGTTTATTATTAATTTTTATTGTAACTTGTACAGTGGGGAGTTTGCAGTAAATGTGTTTCTTTGATGGAATACCTTTTTTCTTTATTGCTTCCCCTGCAGGGCTAATCTCAGTGGCTCTTTTGTCTGTATCCACTTGGCTCATTTGTTCCACTGTCACAGTAGACTGGAATTTCTGGGTAGGCAAGAGCACCCATTTGTTCCTGCCTGAGAGTCCTCAGTGAGCTCATCCACTTGTGGCAAGAGTCCAGAGGAGGGGAGCGGGCCTGTCTTCCTGATCCTGCACTGGAGGCCTACCATTTCCCCACCAGCGAAGCTTTTCCCTCCCCTGTGCTGGCTCTTCTGAACTCCACTATAGCTTCTCCTCTGAGAGGAACCCTCGTCTCACAGAGCATCTTGCATATGGCAACATGGGCTTACTAGACTCAAGCTCCACAGGATTTGACACCTAGTGCTCCCATCATGTTTCACCAATGTGGTGAGATAGATCCACCTCCACCCCCCACCCCAGCCCAGGATGGGCAAGATAGCAGTGGCCATTCACTTCCATCCTCCCCTGCCAACTCTTACTGGTGCTTGAGGCACTATTCGAACTCTGTTCACTGATGATGATTAGGTGGTATACTTTTGCTTGGACCATTGCCGTTAGTAAACATGGATTTTTAACAGTGGTCACACATATCCGTTGCCTTTTATATTATGTTTAACCCAAGCTGCTGAAGAATGTTTTATGAATCTTTTTGTATGCCCCTTTTTCATTTTAATAGTAAACTGTAGCTTTTTATAGCTGGTAGGTTAGCCTTTACATGGACTTGTACCATTCAGATTGTGTGTGCCAGAATTATAGCATACAAGGTCAACTTTAAAAGTTTTATTTGCTGAAATGAGACAAGAGTGAGTACCAGTAAATATTAATGCAACACAACCTAGTTTGAACTGATTCTGAAACATGAATAAGAAGGAAAAATATTTTACATTTCCTGCCACCTTATCTTCTGTTTGTGGCCAAAGAAGCATGCAAGGTAGAGGACACTGAGCCTCTGCTATTTTTAAATTGTGAACCAAACATCTGGAAAGAGGGGGTACATTTTATTTAAGCAGTGGGACTGGTGCTTTAGGCATTAGAACAACTCGACAAATAAAACCTTCCCAGGCTGCTAAGATCCTCCCCATTTCCATTATGCATCACTCATGTCACACTCGTCAGTTCTTGTTTGTTGTGCTTCATAAGCTGTTCAGAAGAAAATGATCACAGTTTGTCTGTTTGGATTTCTGTTTTCTCTTTACATATAATAGCTTTGCCCCCCCCCCCCCAAAAAAAAATAAAGTATCCCTGGTCAGAAGTTGTTTACCTGCTTTTTGCAGTATTGGACCTAGTTTCAAAGTCAGGGGGCATCAAAGCATCTGTTTAGAAAGTGTGCCTCTGTGGTCAGGCTGTTTTAACATTTTTAATAAATCATCACATGACATGGGTACACATACATTAATGCAAAAGTTAAACAAACCATAGTAACATCATCTATATTGTTATTTTCATGCAGTGTACATAACTGTTTTTTTTAACAATTTTCATTTGCTCTTACCTTACATAAATTGCCCAGTTCATCTTTCCTTAAACCTCACTCCACGTCTTCTGTATGAACATTAATTCTGCATGTCTTGCTCTCATGAATTCCTTTTATATCTATGTAATGTTCTCCTTTCCTTTCTAAATATCCCACTTTCACTTCTTTTATCTCTCTTACGGTGTTTAGTTCCTCAATTACAGTTGTTTAGATTTTGATTGGCTAATAATTGCCTTTTTGGCATCTAAAACATTAAACTTGGTAGGCCTTTACTATGTCTAAGCAATTCATATCCTGTTTCACAGCTCAAGAGAATAATTTCCTTATTTGCTACCATTTCCTTCCCAACATTTCTAACAAAGTACTTCTGCAGGGAATTTTTAAAATGTGCCAACTCGTTAGATTCTCAAAAAAAAAAAAGTTACCTTTTTTTTTTCTTTTTACCCATCACATTTCTAGCTTTTGCTGTCTACCTGAAGAATCTCCTGAAATCTGTTTGGGGTATAAAAATAACTAAGGAAACATTTATATGGAAAAATCCCAGTCCCTCTGGACTTTGTTGTATACTTGGGAACCATACAGATGTCATTCCATTGTTCCTTTGCAAATTGCTTTTCCATTCTTTTTCCAATCTGTTCTTGCATACTCTGTTCAGTTCTTGTAGTTAAAATGACATATTTTAAATAACTAACGAATTATCCCTTTTTAACCACAGCTTCTGTTCTAGACTTAATGAAAATTTCTACCAGAGCTGGTCTTTCACTTAACACTGTTGTCTGTTATCAATCCCTGGTTGGAAAAGCAGTTTGTAACCTGCTATCCAAACTTCCACTTAGCCTCATTCCACTCCGTTTACATTTCCCTCCCTAGTTATCTGCTTCCAGTGCATTGGTTCCTTTGAGACTCCAGCCCCCATTGCCTATTTTTCGTACCTTACTTGCAGTCATCCTTATTGGTAAAATCTCCTTTCTCCATTCCAGTGTTGGATTAGTTCATTGGAAAAACTACTTTATGAATATAATCTGTATGGTGGTGGTTCACCTTAAGGATGTGCATTCAGAATCTTGTTTCTCAAACTCCCTTTATTTTGTCATCGTCTCTTCACACTTTAATTTCTAACCTTTTGCTTGAGTTATGTGTATTATCCTTAACTGTAGCTCTTGTGTTCAGGCTATCTTCTTGCTGACGAGCAAAGTGTACTCTTTTCAATGTGAGGCTTAGCTTTGTAGAATTCATTCAGGTTACACAAGTGGAGATATCATGAAAAATCCAGAACACCAGTACTTACGTAGGCAGTGTCTACTTCCATCCAGCCACAGCCTCTTTTTCCCATTTTTGCACATGGGGTCGGGTACTTCTCAGTTTGATACCGAGTCAGAAGAGCCATGTGGTTCTTCCCAAACTGCTGTTAAAAAAAAAAAAAAAAAAAAAAAAAAAGAAATAACTCTGTTCTCAACAAGTGTCTATAACTTCTTCCATTACTGCATTTAAGTCGTTAGTCTGTTATTGAAAATGTTTCTTCTTCCTGTTCAACCTCCTATAACAACTGTGGTAGATTCTTTCACAGCAGAATTGATAGTTATAGAATTACTTGATACTCTGGAGTCATTAATAAAGATTTCTTCTTGGTGGTGGTCGAGCCTGCTGCTTGAGTGGTTATACCCATTCAAGTTTAAACTGTAGACTCCTGACTACTTATGCAGTGGTCTGTGTTCTTCCCAGTTCCCCTGTTATTTTCAGAAAAACTGGCTGAAGCCATCCTTAAGCTCAAGACCACTCTGATCTGAGAATTAAGATATTTTTTTGCCTAGAACTACTTTTGCTCTGCTGAGTGTATCTTTGAGCTCATGAGCCCATCACCACCACATGTATTTTTTTTCAGGTGATGCCAGCTATTTAAGATGCTGATACCAGAGCTCCTACTAATGACACTGGCGTCATCCCAGACTATGTTCCCTCGTGTTGGTTTTCCTGACTCTAATGCCTCAAGAGCTTATTCTGTCAACATCTGGCTTTTCAGCATCTGTCCTTCCAGCATCAGTTTTGTCAAGTGTTGGTGTTGGGGTTTCTGAAGCTGTGTCTATGTGTTAACATTACGTGATGTATTTTATGCCAGCTCTTATGATGTCAGTACGGTCAGTGGAGGCAACTTTTTTTTTTTTTTAACTGCTGTTCCTTACAGGCCATTCAACCCCATAAAGGAACTTTCTTAACTGCATTGGGCTTTTTGCAGTTTTGTCCTTTCAGGCCCCCTGTCAAGAGGGGGTCTTTTGCAACAATTCCCTTATCAAAACAAAACATTGATTCTTTTGCTGACTCCCCAGTAGAGGATCCGGACAAGGCAGAAGAGGATAACTTTCATACCCCTCCTAAAGCCCCAATGTTTTGTGGATACATTCAGTTAATGCATCAAAAGGGTGGCTGACCAGCAGACTCCATACCCTCATCTTTAAAGGAGACTGCATAAGGTGTGTACGTTTGCATTGCCATCCTTCTGACCAGTACTTCCTTTAGTTGACATCCTGATGGTACTGCCAAGTATGCATAGGATATTGTGTCTTGCGCAAGTACCCAGGAACTAAGAACTGTTTAATGTTAAGTAAGTCGCTTAACCAGAAAGTGCACCTGGGTTGCCCCTGAAAGGGACACTTCTGAACATTTGGTTAAACAGGTTAGAAAGTATGTAAAATAAAACGCACAATGTGCCTTCCATCTGCTTACTGGGAGGACTGATCTGGGCAGAAACCTTCCAAGACCGGTAATGATTTCTCTGCAGCAGCCTTGAGAAAAGCTCCAGCTCCTCTTAATCATTCTGCCTATCTACCATATGGGGATTCCCATAAGATGGGTATGTTTCTAAAGATGGTCATCCATATTGTCAGTGTGGACATTGAACTATCTTATACATACGATACATTTACAAAATGGTTTGGTGGTAAGGGGTACCAGGTGTTGGATGGGTTGCTGAATAGGCCTTTGAAAGAGAATAATCATTAAAAGGTAATATTCAGGCCCCGACTTCTTCTAATATGATTAGTCTCATGGCCTGTATTTTTTTTTTTTTTTTTTTTTTTTTACATTTGGCAGAGGGAAGCATGTGGGATGCAAAATCTGGCACTGACCTACAGTGGCATTCCTAGCTCACCTTTCCATCCTTCCTTTTAGATTCTCTCCTATTTGTCAAAAAAGTTCAGGAGACCTAAAAATACTGGGAAATGGAGCAAGGCCTTTATTGCTGTGGTCAAAAAATGGCACCCTCCACAGTGTTCATACATTACAAAGCAGAGGAACCAGTATTGAATACACACAGCCACAACAGGAAGATGCTCGGAAGAGGCAATTCTCCTTTAGTCTAATTTTCAGTAGGATCATGGACCCTAAGATGGCGAATTCTGGGTACATGGAAGATGGCTGCTGTCATCACACAGGTGGGTAACAGCAGTCATGAGACCTTCCCCAGCTGCCACACTGTTGAGGTATTTGGGTTCACTTTTCTCTCCACCTGAGAGGTTGGCAGTACGTAACTAAGGACAGGTGAGTTTGAGAAATCGTATCACTTTTGTTGCTGCTAAACATTAACCCTTGTTAGCCTTGCTGTAAATCCTGCTCTGTCAAAAACAAAGGAATAGGGAAGCTGATGTTAAATCTTATGCAAAAAGAATATCTAACTTCATTAAGATTGGAGAGACCTCAGTATAAAGACAGACAGACTCTCAGAGTATGAAGAGTTTTATAACTTTGAAAGCCATTAAACACATAGTGCTTACACAGACAGTAGGCAGGGACAAGGCATCCCACTGAAGAACAAATGACTTAAAAAGTTGTTAAAATTCTTCACTGTGTTACATGTTTTGTTTCAAAATTTGGAAGAGTGTACTGTCTGACCATCTTTAAAGTGCTACTGGCTTGTTGTTGCTGTTCTGGAGTGGGCTAGCACTTGCTGCTGTTAAGCTCTAGGGTGAGAGTAGGGCTTAAAATGCCCCAGAATAAATTGTCCGTACCCCAACAGGGTAACAAACATTGTAGATCTGGTCCTCACCAACATGTCAAACAGATGCATTGTTGCAACTGTCAGACCTTCATTAGTTAAAACTGACCAAAGATCAGTCACCTTCGAGCTGGCACTAACTCTAGAACTCACAAAAGGTGAAATCGTACTAAAAAACTTCACCAAGGCAAATTATACCCATCTATGTGAAGGTATAAACGCATTCCAAGTCCCACCCCAAGCTGGAAGTGGTAAGTACACCGAAGGTTACACTAAAGCCCTGTACAGTCACTTGCATAAGTGTATAAACTTCACTGTACCAGAAAGAGTCAAAGCCAGAGCCCCAAGTAAAAACAAGCTGCCATGGTGGACATCCAGCAACAACAAACTTTACAATAAATCCACAAAAAGCTGCTGTCCAAGGAAATAAATGCAAGGCCCCAACAATGGAAAAGCACCCTCCTCAGCCTCAACAGGCTAATAAGACAACTTGTCAAATCCTCCAAGGACTCATTTGAGAGAAAATTAGGAAGTACAGCCATGGATAACCATAAGGCCTTTTACAGCTACATACGTAACCTAAAGAGTAGGACCCAAGCATGTGCAGAACTATTAGCCAACGATGTCACACACACTGACCTGATCCCACAGTGATAGACCTGCTAGTGGATAGCTTGGTGTAAATTTCACTCTCTTATCCCCTCCTAACTTGCAACAAATCTTCCCCCAAGCCCCTCCCCACACACACACACCCCACCCTACATATCCGAAGAGCAGGTCCTCAAAGCCTTGTCCCTGTCACTATAGTGCGTATCGTATAGACTTCTTATGGGAGTCTTATGCCTGGCCTACAGAGCAATCCAAGAGCCAGACCTAATGATCTTGCTGCATATCTGTAAATCAAATGGGACTAGGGCTTAGCCATTCCAGGGACCCAAGTATGGCCTACGACTTAAATAGGACATGCTGGAGGGACAGATTTATCTCCCAGTGGCTGCCGCTTCTTTGGAACAAGCTACCAGTTCACGTGAAACAGAACACCTCTATGATTCTGTTAGAGGAACTTGGACAAGTGGATGGGGCACCGTAAATTCTTACTGGGGGTAGAGACCACAACCCTCCTGGACATGAGCAGTCATCACTAAACGCAGTCTTTGGTACAATTTTATAAGCTAGTTATGTTTCATGTATGTAAACATTTAGCATTTTTGTTAAAGAGGAAGGCAAAAATAGACATTAAAGTCTTCTACACTTCTTAAGTAATGTAAACTGTTTCCAGGACTGTAGGTTAGCTGCACAACAGGATGCAAGTTTAGTTATTTTCATAAGAAATATTACAGGCAAACAAAAACTAAACTTCTACTTGCCCCTAACTTCTGTTTCAAAACAATGTCAAAAGCTAAGGTAAAAGACTTTCTAGGCCAAATTTACTTTTCCTCTGCATACACTGATGGTATAAACAACCCCCTGACTACAACCCAAGCAGCCTGATCTGGTTTAGTGGCTTAGGTGCTTGATGGCACAGGTGTTGGAGTATGGGCATGCTTAACCTGGAAGGAGAAGAGCCAGATGCACCTCATACCTAGTTCCCTTGGAATAGGGGCTAGCTGTGATCTAGGCTGGGATTGCTGCTTACCATGCCCCCATTGATAGCAGTAGCCTTTAAATAGATGTCTGGGAGAGTGCATGCATGCCATCCATTTTGGGGCCATTATTGTTTTCCTATATTCAGCCACTGTAGTGATGTGGTTAACTTGTTCCTCTGTCTAGCAGTTGGGGATAGGCATAAAAATAGCTTCCATTGCTGGGATGCTGGTGAGAGCATGGTTCCATGTCTACTTGTGTGATGGATTCTTCAGATGGCTGTCGCTTTAGCAAATCTATATGATTCCCCACGCAGGAGCTCTTCTCTCACTGCTGGGTAACAAATGGACTCTAGTCCATTTGGGTGAGATTTGATTGCTGGCAAGCAGAGGGGAGAAAAGTAGAAAAGTGTCTTTTACTTTAAATGTAAATTCCACATTTTCATCCAAAAATACTTCAAATAGACACTGTACTTTGATATCCTCTTACATGTATTTTGTACTATTTACTTGTAACTGGCATAATTCCCCCTAGTTTTAAATGTGCTCACTTAAAAATCACTACACCAACCTCTATGACTGACTACTCTCCAATTGCCAGTATTAGCCCTTTAGCAAAAATTCTTGAAAAAAATGGTCTTTAAACAGTTATTAGAGCAAGTATAGCAATATAGCATTTTACATGCAGCATGTGTTTTAACCCACATGTAGTATACATGCTACTGTTTATAGTCTTCCCATCCAAATTAACACAAGCATGGATCAAAGACTTTAACAAGTACCATATTCTTGAATGTCCAGTACTTGTTTGAAACAGATGATCATAATATTTTACTGCAAAAGACAAAGGTGTCCCTCATGGGGTCTGTTTTAGGGCTGCTGCTGTTCTTTTTATTAGTGGTCTTCTTTCAAATCTGCTCTTAGTTCAGAGGATTACAACTCTGAGCTGTTAACCAGCTGCTTCCTGTAGCCAAGGGTACATCGATACTTTTTATCCTCTTTTGCGTGTTGTGTGACTCTGAACAAGTCAGTCAGCTTGACAGTGTTCCTGGGTGTTGCTGCAGAAAAGGGAAGCATGCATCTAGTGGACTTACTTGGTTAACAAATGTTTTAAAAAAATTACTTTCCCCTTCTTAAGGTTAGAGCGTCTTCTGTGTGGAGGCATACGTGAATGGGGCGTGCCTTCGTTGAATGTTGTGCGTCAGGGCTGGTAACCAGGTACATAAAAATCCACTGCCAATCATTAGCGGACCAGAGTTCTGCTGTGGCGACCCCTAACCGGGAAAAGCAAAAAGACACAAACAAATAGTTTTCTTTAAATGCATCAAAATCTGAAAAAATAAAATCAAATTCCCATGTCTCACACTTGCCTGTTTTTCAACAAATATGTTATGGTCTTGCCCAAAAAAAAATAGAAAAAAAATTAACCTATGATTGTATGTGCAGTTTTCATTATTAAATAAGCTTAATCACATTATGTTTGTTCACAAAGGCAAAATCTGTTTTGGCAAGGATAGTCTTGGGCTAGAAGCCTTTTTTTTTCCCCTACTGACTAGCAGCACACATTTGGTCTCTCAGTCTCTCTCTCTGTGATGATCACATTAGTTTTGATACACACGTACATAGGGTATGGTAAGGCTTCCCATTGTTATTCAGGAATAGAAAATGTAATCTCTTTCCCTGACCCCCACCCCATAAAAATATGTAAATCTACAGAGGCATTTAAGTCCTTCCTGCATTTCTACTTTTTGTCATCCTGGAATTAGAAACTGTGTACCATTAGTATGTCCACTTTACTTAGCCATATAAAGCTGGTGCTGAATTTGTTTTAGTAGGCATTGCTGATTAAATAATCTGTGAGGTACAGTCCATGTTTTGTTTTATTACAACCATAAATTTGCTATAATTATGCTACAGGTGCTATAATCATTTTCTTCAGAAATAAATCTAAAATTATTCAGCCACTGCATGAAAGTAAATGTCACCCTACATTCTGATTTGGGTAATGTATTTCAGTTTCTGTATGTTTTATTCCTTTTGCATAAAAAGATTAACTTATAATGTACATCATAAATGATCTGTCCTCTTAGCACGCTAAATCACTGCTTTCCATAACTGCATTTATTTAACTAATCAGGCAGATGACAGGGTTTGAAACTAATGTTTAGCTAAGCAGTGAGTAAATGTACAAACAGAACATGGTAACTAGTCCATATGTGTGCAATCCCATAATTAGCCAAGGCCAGCATGCAGGTCCTTTATGAACGACTTCTGAGAAGGAAATGCCAGCGTTTCCAGAGAGGAGCCTTTATAGGTATGTCTGAAACTTTTTTTTTCATTTTGTTTTATAGTAATAATAGTAGTAGTAGTTGTTGTAGTATGAGAAGCAGCACAGTTCTCTTAAACCCGAGTTTGACATTTGCCTACCATATAGAATCGTGTATTAATACAAATGTGTGTCTGCATCTTCCCCAGAAGAACCCTTTCTGAAATGCTTAAAGCTTCTACCCTGTGAATAAGAGACTACTTTTATCAATAGCATTATAGGAAGGTCCACATAACCATTACAGCTTATGTTGCATTACATAATCCATGACATCCTTTTCCTTCGACTTAAGAAGTACTGCAGGTATAATAAACGTAATGACTTTGCAACTTAACTATAAAGCACAGCACCTTTACTACCAGAAGTAAAACATAGAAGGTTGTCTTTGTCAAAATTCATCGCTGATTGAGAAATTTCCAAAGGTATTAAGATGATGACCATCATTCTCACTGCTGCAGTAGCCTTTAGGCTGTATCCTGGCCAGAGTACAACTGACCAGCTTCACAAAACTGTGGCTCTGTCCCACACCTTCACTCTGACTGTTGTTTGTCAGCCCTAATGAGGGAAATCAGCAGTCATAGTGCAGGTTTCTTCAGTATTTTCTTGCTGTCTTGTGAAAAAGCAGCTCAGAGGCTTCACAGGAGCAGCAATCGGCTTACAGCTTAATTTGTAGCATATAAATCCCTTGTTGGGAATGATTCCCCACTCACCACAGATTTGTTGCTCTTTAAAAATGTGTATATTTTTATTTTGTGTCTGTAAGCATTGCTTCTCCTTTAAGAAATCTAGTATTCTTTTTAGTATTGGAAGTTTCCTGCCAGGAACTGCCATTTTTGATATTTAACTAATGGGAGCTTTTTAGAGTGAAAATATGCTGCTTGTTTAGGAAGTTTAGTATAAGGAAATGGTTTGAATGGGCAGGAATAACTATGGGGTATGTCAGTGCTTGTATACACTTTGTGACAACGTACATGCTATTTTTTTTTGTTAGAGACATGCAATGTTATACATTTGAATGCCAGAAAATTTTGAACAGAAACTGAAAATGTCCATTATCGCATTCATGAGGAGCATGGAGCGAAACACGTTATAAAAATTATTTATATAATTATTTAGTATCATTAACATTTGCCTATGTTGGTGAGATTCAGCATAACATCCATTATTTTCATATCTGTTATTAAAATATTAACCCACCCAGTTTAATGACCATACCATTTTAACAGTAGAAATTTCAGCTCCTTCCTTTCTTAAGTAAATGTTTGTCAGAACACATCACAATGCAAAAGGTATTGTAAAACAATAATAATAGTTCAGACACAGCACTCACAGGTATGAGAATGCTATAAAGAAATTATTTAGGTTCATAGGTTTATACTAGGCTAATCTGCCCTAAGGCATTTATAAGCCTAGCCCAAAGTTTTGTGGCTTACGCCACCCCTTATATGAAAAAATACTGTGCCCATTAGTTTGTTGTGCCTCTGTCAGCAGTGACACAGAGATGATTCCCGGGGTAAACCTACGATCTCCCATCCACAGGTCAAGATTTCTCTTGAACAGAGCCAACGAGGTGCTCTGCCTCACATGGACCGGGATTTGGTGTATTTGAAGGGGAAATACTGAAAAATACCACAGCTGTGAATATGAATATGCATTCATTGTAGATGCTTATGTTTTTTTAAAATATAGCCAGCGTACAACTTCCACATTAGGACAGAACCTGAAAAATATTAATTAGTGGCTGAAAGCTAATAATGAACTTAAGGACAGCATGGTCATCTTCAGGAAAAAATGCAGACTAAAATGTGGTGAATGACCCTTCACTACATTTGCATAGTGCTTTAACAGTTTCTGTTGTAAGCAGGAGGTGAAGTTCTTGAGATTACCATGTACAAGTCTGCATTCATGAAATTTGCTAGATGCTCATAGTGTGACTGATTTAAATGTATTTGTAACAGATATTTATTAAAATCTTATCCTGACCTCATATTGTAGACTAGAGAAGAAAAATATTTAACTACTGTCTAAAAGTTGTTTTTTTTTCATAGATATTCCAAATCTGTTTAGTTTTATTACCATTTATGTTCTGCTGGTACATTCCCTCAGGCTGCACCTCTGTTCTCCAGGAATACTGTACCAGTCTAAATCCCGGTGTAAATTTGTGAATACCCATCCTGTCATACAAGTTATGTTTAAAGGAAGGTACTGACTCATTCTTTTGGGCGTCTGTGAGTTATAAACCTGTGTATTGTGTATCTGCTGGTGAAGATTTAGGTCCTTGGTTCTAGTAGTGCTGGGGCTATTGGACTTGCAGAGGTACAGGAGGATGTTCATCGTGTTACCCTGCTGCAGTCATCACACTTGGGTTATCCTGCCGTCAGGCGGTCCCGCAGTCGGCCAGAGTTCCAAAGTCTTGGTCCGACGTCGGTTGCTGTCGCTTCCTCCCTGATGTCAGTGCGCCAGGGGTATATGAGGCATCCGACGCCATTTTCTTAAGTCTTTCTTGCCGCACGGTGCCCGAAGCAAAAGTAGTTCGCAAGTGCCGGTCGGCCGACACCTGAGATTTTCAAATCGAATTTCAGTCCGAAGTCTTCAATAAAGCTAAGTACCCTGTTGGGGAACCTTTTCTTGCCTCAGTCCGATGTCAGAAAAAGTTAACAATTGCATTTCTTGTGGGAAGCAAATACCTCATAAGGACTTCCATTCTTATTGTATTCCTTGCCTAGGCCCAGACCACGACATCACAGGTTGTCGGTTTTGTGCTAGGTTTAATAAACGAGCTATCAAACACCGTTTTGACTTCGCACGACATTACTTTGGTAGGAAATTAATTATATCATGCCGTCGAAGCAGCCGACTACCGGCATGCATAAAAAATGCAAGGATAAGGACAGGCAGCCTAGAACCAAGCCAGACTCCGAGGCCTCTGCTGGGTCTGTTGCCAGTTCTCTGGTTTTCAGAGAGGCGCCTACACAGCCCCTGACGACCGTGGAAATGGAACCCCAGACAGCTTCGGATTCTCGAGCGGAGTGTACTAGGCCGTCACAACCATCTCATTAGGCCCTTCTGACACCGGAGCAATAGAAACGCCTTTGGTTTCAGAAGGTGTCTTCAGACCGACTACACTCACCATTAAATCTTATACTAAGCTAAAGACTCCATTAAAACCAAAAAAGACTGTACATCAGTCTCCTGTTCAAGGCCCCATGCCTAAGAAACAGATGCTTAAGATGGCTGAAGATTTGATTACCCTAATCAGGGGTTCCCATCCCCACCTTGATAAAAGGCCAAGACAAGAGGAGGTTTTTGCTTCCTCTGACCAGGTTTCTGTTTCCTCAGATTCTTCTGAGGAACAGAATTACACTTTTCCCCCTTATGAAGACTCTGATGCTGAAGACTCTATTCCCTCAGCATCTCCCCCTGAAGACTACTCCTTTGGGGAAACTTTACATACCATGAGGGAACATTTCCACTGGGAAGGCCAGGACTGCTCTGATTCTAAGAAAAGGCTCCGAGAGTTTCTTTTACTACCCCAGCACAGACCACTTGCTATCCCTCCAGTTTTAGATATTGTGGATGATGTTTACTTAGAGTCTAGTCTAAATCCAGACTCCCTACCTCCTGCTCCAGCCAAACCAGACAGATACTACAGAGTACCTGACACACACAGATTCCTTTATAAAAGCCCTCTGGCTGACCCAGAAACAATTTCCCAGGGTCCCAAAGGGGCTAAAGCTTCTATGGCTAAAAATCCTGTACCCTCTGAAAGGGATTCCAGAGCCCTAGATAGATGGGGAAAGAAGATGTATACCTCAGCTACTCTGGCTATGAGAGCATTAAATTGCCAGTTTCACATGCTGAAATATCAGCAATTCCTAATGTCTCAATTAAAACAAAAAATGAGCACACATTCTGAACAGGCTGAATTCAAGGAAATGCAGGATCTGTTGCATGCAGCTGAACAGGTGGGCAAACATACTTTACAATGTGGATTTGATTCATTGGAAGCTTCCTGTAGAGCAGCTGTTACTGGGTCTGTCATACGCAGACATGCTTGGTTAAAAGAACAAACCCTACCTGATCATGTTAAAGCAAAATTATTGGATGCACCTTTACAGCAGGATGTCTTATTTGGTGTCAGAGCAGAAGAGGTTTTAAAGAAAATGGAGGATAAGGCAAAGTCTATGCAGACGGTCAAGGATTTTTTTACAGGTACAGCCCTCTCGTTTCAGCAGAAATTGGCCAACAAAAAACTGGTCCTTTCCAGCTTCTGACAGACCACAGAGGGGCAAATACAGATGCCCAAGGGGCAGAGGTCAGTCACAAGGCCCTTACAAACCTCGCCAATGGGGTGCCGCAACCCAGAAAGGAGGTGAAGACAGGCCCCAAGCTAGCAGAAGACAAACACAATGACTCAACCCTTCAACTACCAAGCAAATCTCTCTTGGCAGCTCCCTTGGGAGGAAAATTAGCACTTTTTGCAGACAACTGACACATCATCACAAAAGACAAATGGGTCCTAAACATTGTCTCACAAGGATACAGATTCCACTTTCATACCTTGCCAAGGATAAAAGGAATGCCAAACCTGCCACCAAATCAATGGGCAGAGGCACAAAAACAAATTACAGCTCTCATGGATATGAGAGCCATTCAACAGGTACCTACCTATACAGGAGCAAGGACAAGGATTTTACTCGAGACTCTTTCTAGTCCCCAGAAAGGACAAAGCATGGAGACCCATTCTGGATCTTTCAATTCTGAACACCTATCTGCAAGTACCAAACTTCAAGATGCTAACACTACAGCAGCTTCTTCCCATCCTGGGCAAGAAGGCTTGGCTAGTAACGTTGGATCTCAAGGAGGCATACCTGCCAATGTCCCTATCAGACAAAATTGCAGAAGATACCTCTGCTTCATTGCAGGTTCAACCCATTATCAATTCTCTGCACTGCCCTTTGGCTTATCTACTGTGCCCAGGGTCTTCACAAAATGCCTGGTACCAGTAATTGCATACTGCAGACAAAGAGGAATTCAAATATACCCATACCTGGATGACTGCCTTATTCAAGCAGAAAGCAAGGATATTCTTTTAAAACATCTAGCATTTGTCAAACACCTTCTAAGTTGCCTAGGGTACACAGTAAATGAAAAGAAATCAAAACTAGTGCCCTCACAAAACATAATATTCCTGGGTGCCAGCTTGAATACAAAGGCCCAGATGGCTTACCTCACGCCAGACAAGCAACAACAGCTGACTCAATACTTCAAAATAATGGCAACAAAGACCCAACTCCCTGCAAGAAAAATTCTACAGGCCTTGGGATTGATGGCATCTTGCATACTACTAATACCATTTGCAAAACTGCATATGAGGAAATTACAATGGTACCTGAAAAGTGTATGGACTCAGCACAGCCACAGCTTGGAAACAATGATACCACTCATTCCCTGCCTTCAACAGGAGTTTCTATGGTGGGCACAGGCATGTCACCTTAACAAGGGTCAGCCTTTCACATTACCCACAGCCAGGAAAACTATGACAACAGATGCATCGGACTATGCCTGGGGAGCACACATAGCAGGACAGTGCATCCAGGGCAAATGGACTACAGATCAAAGGCATCTGCATATCAATCAAAAGGAAATGCTAGCAGTACAGAATGCCCTAACAGCTTTCAAGCACCTCTTACTCCCAGGACAACTAATAATAAAGACAGACAATACCACAGTAATGTGGTACATCAACAAGCAAGGGAGCACCCATTCCTACCCCCTACGCAGGCAAGCAATGACCTTGTGGAACACAGCACTGTCTTACCAAGTTCAACTACAAGCACAATTCCTGCCAGGAAAGAAAAACACATTGGCAGACTATCTAAGCAGAAACATCATGGATCCCCACGAGTGGAAACTGGATCCACAAGTATTTGCAATGATAACTCAAAAATGTGGATGCCCAGACATAGATCTGTTTGCCAACCCCCAAAACTACCAACTTCAAAAATTTTGTACAAGGACATTCCACCCACAAGCTTGGAAAGTGGATGCCCTCTCATTCAGTTGGAAAACATTAACGG
This sequence comes from Protopterus annectens, assembly GCF_019279795.1. Lineage (NCBI taxonomy): Eukaryota > Metazoa > Chordata > Ceratodontiformes > Protopteridae > Protopterus > Protopterus annectens. The sequence goes on along the minus strand of NC_056730.1, from coordinate 367,255,535 downwards.
TGTATGCCTTTCCTCCACTGCCTCTTCTAGTAAAGGTGCTGCTGAAAGTCAGATTAGAGAGGCCACAAATGATACTCATTGCACCAGACTGGCCACACCAGCACTGGTATCCAATTCTAAAGAACATGGCCCACAGCCCATCATGGATTTTACCACAAATTCCTCACCTGCTCACCCAGCGAGACAATCAAATTCTACACAGCCAGCTCAAGACTTTAAACCTGGCTACATGGCTAATTACCTAAACAATCAACCAACACCTCTATCCAAAGCTGTTATGGATGTCATTCTGGAGGCCAGGAGGCCCAGCACCAGGAAAACCTATTCAGACAAATGGAAAAGGTTTTGCGCTAAAGGCCAAAATCCACTTGATCTAAACATTTCTCAGATTCTACAATATTTAACTGAGATGTTTCACAAAGGACTTTCCTTTTCATCTATTAAGATCCAGGCCTCAGCAATTGCAGCTCATTACAACACGGATCCTCCTTTATTTTCACATCCACTCCTAAGACAGTACCTCAGAGGGGCTAAGTACATAAGACCACCCAGGAGAGCACCAACACCTACTTGGGATCTCAACTTTGTTCTGGAAAAACTTACACTGCCACCCTTTGAACCAGCTTTCTCAGCTGATTTAAAGTTTCTTTCATGGAAAACTGTCCTGCTGCTAGCAATAACTTCAGCTAGAAGAGTCTCATAGCTACTGGCACTAATGGCAGTGGAGCCTTTCCTCATTTTTCATCAAGACAGAGTCTCTCTATGAACTAACCCTTCCTTTATGCCAAAGGTGGTATTCAATGTGGCCCTAAACCAAACCATTCCATTTGCCCACCTTTTTTCCAAATCCCCAGAACAAAGGAGAAAGACTCCTGCACTCTTTGGACATTCACAGACAACTACGTTACTACTTGGATAAAACTAAGGCTTTCAGAAACTCTGACCAGCTCTTTGTAGCCTATGCTGCAGGATCACAAGGAAAAGCTATCTCAAAACAGACCATTTCAAAATGGATAGGGCATTGCATACGTTTCTGCTACACGCATCATGGGAAACCGGTGCCTGCTAGCATTAGGCCCCACTCCACCAGGGCTACAGCTACATCAGCATCCTTCCTCAGGGGGGGGGGTGCCAACCAAGGATATTCTGGAAGCTGCAACTTGGAGTTCAGTGCACACCTTCACCAAACACTATCACTTATCTCTGTATTCTAAGACAAGAGCTGGCTTTGCCACTGCAGTTTTGCAGGGCCTACTAGCTTCTTCTAACTCTGTTTAACTCCACCACCCATCCTTAGCTTTGGATTTCAACCCAAGTGTGATGACTGCAGCAGGGTAACACGATGAACATAGTACAGTTTTGTACCTACCATAAATGTAGATGTTCGAGTGTTCACCCTGCTGCAGTCCACGTTATCCTCCCTCCATCCCCTCTGAACTAGCTGGACTTATAGGATAGAAAGGTATGGATACTACCTCTGTGGTGTATTTGCTTGTGACTGAAAGTATTGTTTTATTTTTACATGTATATTTTTATATAGCAATATGTATTGCCTACCTACTGGGGGCACCTGACATCTGGGGCAAGAAAAACTGAAGAAAATGGCGTCGGATGCCTCTTGTATACCCCTGGCGCACTGACGTCAGGGAGGAAGCGACAGCAACCGATGCCGGACCAAGACTTTGGAACTCTGGCTGACTGTGGGACCGCCTGACAGCAGGATAACCCAAGTGTGATGACTGCAGCAGGGTGAACACTCTAACATCTACATTTATGGTAGGTACAAAACTGAACTTTTCTGTAACCACGTCTGTTATGGAGCAGTATGCGAGACAAGAGTTCTATAAGACACTTAATAAAGGGATAGAGCTTCCAGCCTCTCTTGTTAGGTCAGGAACTTTAAGTCTTTGGTCTTTTTGGTTAAGATCCCTTGGGGTCCATCTAATTGGTTGATGCATCTTTAATGAGATATTGGGACAAAGGGGGCTTTGTACTCAATAACTGCTCTGATCAATGCTAAATGTAAAGGAGTGATTACCTGTTTAGAACCTGAATATATTCCTTTTGCAGTTAGCTGTGCTAAAAACAAAATGGATTTACTGGCCATGTCGTTATGGTCAAAAGAGAGGGAGGGAGAGTTACCAACCCGAGTTCCTAGGTCCTTGACTGCATTTTCGTTTTGTGGTGTGTTGTCTGTATAGAGCTGTAGCTCAAAAGGTCAGTACACATTTAATTGAAAAGTTTTTTTTATGTAAAAAGGAGAGAAATCAAAATGAGTGAAAGCTTATCTGTGTGAATCACACGTGATTGAATTAAAGTTGTATATATTGTAGGTAAGTAGGAGTGTGCAAGAAAAATGAAAAAGTGGTGGTTGTGTTGATCTGCACAACTTTGTTATAGCAGTTGGTGTGTATGTGCAAGTGTTCACAGGAAAGGATTAGGTGAGGGGATAGATTGTGTGTTGTACATTTTTGTTTTTCTGTGTGATCTATGCCCTTTTGTCTTTTGTAGCGATACTGTTAATGAGATGGGTTTTCGTAATATAATGTGTAGGGGTAGTGTTAGGGTTAACAGACAGTGAAGTAAGGTGGTGGAGGCATCATAGAGATTGTGTCCTTTAGACCCTTGTACAAGATAAATACAACAACAACATGGTAGTTGTGCATGTGGGAGTAATTGAGTTGGAGTGAAATCCCTGATGGAGATGCAGAGACACATCTGTGAGAAGTCTGTCAATGTCAAAAATACTGGGAAGTTCTTGATACTGACTGGAATGATGCCGTGGTACAAGGGAAAGATGACTGGCTTCAACAATTGGCTATGAAATTGGTGGCATTCTAGGGGGAACCGAATATGTAGCTGCAGAGAACAAGATGCTTGACAGTCCTTGCTTTACAGAGGATGGTCTGCATCCTGCGTTCCAGGGCTTCCACGTACTTAGTTAAGTTAAAGCCTTTGTTGGCCTTATCTAAAAGTTCAGTTAATGAGCATTCTAATGTAGTAAGCACATCCATATCAAAATAAGGGACTGTGCCGTGTGCCTTAAGTTTAAACAAGGTGTCCGATCTTGAAGAACTTCTGCATTTAGAAGACAACCATGTGTATGTATATATGTATGGGTCTACCTTGACCCACCAAAATTATGTTTCTCTGAAGTGTAATTTTGTGACCTTGTTTTTCCGAAAGTGCATTTAGCCGAAAATGCACTTTTGTGAAAAACCAAATCAACGAAAAGCGACCGAGGTTGTTGTTGTAGACACTCATTGTAGTGCGATTTTGGAGTTAGAATATATAAGTAACGGGGTGTGGGTGAAGGGGGGCTTGCCCCGTGCATAAATGTTTTTAGTGTTGACATTTTTTTTTTTTTGCTTTTCCTTGACTCTGTTTTAATAGAATATGTTTAATAAACTTTTCTCAGCCTGTTAATATGTCATCTTATGCACAGATATATTCCCATGTTGCATTGTTCAGAACATGAGTGTCTTTTCTGTCTGCGTTCCCGATCACGAGCACGAGGCCTGTGTCGTTTGTCAGGCGTTCATTCCTAAAACACTCCGCAGTTGTCTGTCTGCCCTTAACATGTATATGTATCTTGAGAATCGGAGACTAAAGTGACTTAACAACTCACTGTGGAAGGAACTTCAGGTCCATCGGGTTAGCCCCCGAAGAAAAAGGTGAAAAAAGTAAGGCTTGAATCTTTGGCTGCACCTTTGATCCCAGACGTCCCTCTTGAGGCCAGTGAAGGCCCAGAGGTACGTACGGTGTTTGGTCCTCCTCCTTTGGTGGGTACCGATTTAGAAGCTGCTAGGGAGGGTTTCTTCAGCCCATCCACAGAGGTATTGCAGACGTCTGCTTTGAATGGCAAGGGTGGAACCATGGCTCACTGAGTCCGACGTTCCTCGGAGTACCTCTTCTGTCTTTTCGATTGAGGTCTTGCCAATGTTGGGGCCAGAGCCTAGGCCTACTTTGGCCCAACCATCCAAGCCTAGGGTAGGCCTTCCACTCAAAAGGAAACACAAACAAAAGCATGTCTCCCACACAGGACCCTTCCTTAGACTGAGAGGCTATTTCTCAAGGAATCTTGAAAGCCTTTTTGGCACTTAGGCCTTCCAGTTTGCAACCTCCTACTCCAGCATCCCCTCTTTCCCCTCAACCCAGGAATGCTGCTGTTAAACAAGAAGTCTGTGAAGAAGATTCATCTTCAGATGAGTCCCTGGCCTACTGCACTCAAATCAACTCTCCTCTGCGTTATGCCTCCCCTGAAGTGTATTGTAATGGTTGAGACTCCATTGAAGAAGATATTACATTTGGAGAAACCATGTCCAGAATGAGGAATTTTTTCATGTGGGAAAGCTCACAGGTTTTATTTGTAGAGGTCATAGTACCTCTTTTGTACTTCTGAAACCTGGGAGCTTTCCTACTTAGGGAATGAGTAGTCATTCTCCACAAACACACTGCTGCCACTTTAAGTATTTTGTCCTTCTGCCACAGTTTTGTCAGAATCAACTCTTCCTGGTAGGATTGTATCTTTACTATTAAAGGTCTAGGTTGCTTTCTCATAGCCAGGTTTGAAGCATACACACAACTCCTGCTGTGGAATACCAGTCCAGTTGCTTATTTGTGCTTCCAGCTTCTCTGGTACAGCTGAAATTCTCAGGATTTTGCTATGTGCTGTGTTCTCTAATTCTGTTATTTTTTGAAACATCTCTTCCTTGAGTAGTCTCCAATTTATCCAGCCTTTTCTTTATTTCAACCTCTGACTTTTGCAGCTTTATCACTTCATCTGAGTATCTATTTAAAGCTTCTTCCATTTTTCCAACCTTTGTTGTTTGTGTTGATGTACTTCATCAGTGTTTCATTTATTTTAACCAGCTCTTTGTGCAGTTGTCTTATATCTTCCTATAGGTTACCGGAAGTCATGTATGGAGGTTGCATTGTTTTTTTCTGAACAGTTGCAGAACTTTCCGCAGTCAGTGTTTCTTCCTCACTTTTTGTAGTTGATTTTTTCCAGATGCTGTGAAGGGTCTATATTACCATATCGAATGGTTATAATGCTGAACGCTTATATGAGCGAATATTAACAAGAACGAACTTCTGTTTTTGGGGTCGCGGTACAGTGAGGTTTGGAATATTTGCCCTTTCCTCACTGTAGTGCGACCTCTGAGTTGGAATATATATTTACCGGGGGGGGCACAGCCCCCCACAATACCAAGTTCGTACTCGGGAATATTCGTTCATATGAGCATTCGGCATTATTACCATTTCATATGGTAATATAGACCTGCACTGAATTTCATTTTTCCTGGCATAAAGGCAGTGCACTTACTGAAATTTACCCATAAACACAAAAGTCTACTAGTCTTCTCTGTTGAGTTTCTGTTTTCACATTGGGAGAGCTAAAATTAAGCTGTTACTCATTGTGTAGCCATCTTGGAAGTCCCATGTTTCATGCTGTTTAAGATGTATCCAGGGATATTGTCAGGATCCATCTATGCAGTATTTTTGGCTTTTGATAGCAATTTTAGGACTTGGTCTTGTGGGATAGCTGAAAGCGAGCCAATTTCAATTATATCTTGATGGGAAGACAGAGGAGAGAGAGAGTTAGAGTAAAAGCTAAATTTATTGGCCAGCAGGTTTGCTATAACTTCAGCCTCATTGTAGGTAACGTTGTTCACAATCAGTTCAACGCATTGCTACATTCTGCTTTTGAGATTATGAACAAAACTGAAAAATGCCTTATCGTCTTTCCCTTGGGTAGCTGTTTCAGTCATAGTCGTGGCTTTGCTGGATGTTAAGCTCCTGAGTTTGTTTATTTCAGTGACAAGGGCTCTATCATTGTGGGAATTACTCTTATTTTGGTCAAAATTCTGTTTCTTTTATTATAATGCTTGTTGATATTATGGCTCCACCTTGTGGATTTGTTTCTGGGGTTCATCCTGCACTTGTTCCTGTGGAGTACAGCTGCAACTGTGCAGCTGTTTACATTCTTGTATAATGTGCTGCTGTGCATTTCGGCATATTCAGTGGAGTTAACTAGGATTGGTGAGGATTTGAAGGTTTCCAGTATAAGTGTATTAATTAGGAGTAAGTAGTTTGTCTTAAAGAATTTTTTTAAAGAAACTTCTAAAATTACCTTGGGTGGAAGGAATCTGTGGTTTCAGATTTATTTCAAAGGAAACTGCTTTATGGTCAGATAAAGATACGCAATGGATGGTACAAGATCCTCTCATATTAGTAAGGTCAAGGTACAAGATGCTATTTCTTATGTTAATCTATGGGTGTTGATAATGTTAACAAAATTCAGCAAAGCAGTAGCTGTATTGTGATGAGTACAGAAGTCATGATGGGTTGAAGAAAAAATCTGGTTATGGGTTAGATAGTCGAGAAGATCCGTATGAATACGTAGGTTCATAGGTAGGTACTAGGCTATTGCCACTAGGGCCTATATAAGCCTAGGCAAAAAGTTACCCTGGCTTTTGGCACCCAAGAAAATTCTTTTCCTGTGCCCCTGTCGAGCAGAGCCACAGAAGTGATCCTCGGGGTGAATTTCCTGTTTCCCATCCAGTCATCAAGATTTTTCTTGAGTGCTAATGAAGAGCTTTATTTGATATGGATAAGGTAGTTTGTTCCAGAGTATAGGAAGTCTCTGGGACAGGAATCTATCCCTCCAGCATGTTCTGTTTATTGTGGTGACAAGGTTTTGGTCCCTAGAGCATGTAGCTCGGAGGGATTGGGATTTCTTTAAGTGGAGCATGTCCAACAGTTCTGGGTTTAACATAGCTTTGTATGTTAGGCAGAGATCGCCTCTGAGTAGCCGATATGCGACGGAGTAAAGCTGGAGTTTTTTGAGACTGTCTGCGTAGGGCATCTATTTGAGGCCGGTAATCCTATTTGTGAGGTACTTCTGCGGCCTTTCCAGTTGTTGTAGATGCCCTGTGAGGTACATACCAAAAGGGCCGTTGTACTCCATAATGAGTCTAATGAGTGACGAGTAGAGGGGAACAATGACCTCTTTTTTTTCCTGGATGGGAAACCTTTTGTGAAGAAGTGTGCCACATAGAAGGATTTCCTGACTACTGTGGCGATGTGATTATCAAAGGAGAGACTACTGTCCACCTGTGTCCCAAGGTCTCATCATACTTTTGGTGTTAAATAGACTATCGCCTATATGGTAGTTCATGGGTACAGAGCTTTTATCAGAGGGGATGACGGTGCACTTTTTGGCATTGAGCTTGAGGCCATGGCTTTGACACCAGGCATCTGTCTCAGTGAGGCCCTTTTGTAGGATGTCCACATCATTAAGAGTTTCAGTTGTGGCTCCTAGTTTGCAGTCATCTGTGAACTTCATTATCCAAAGATCTGCTGTGTTAGTCTGTACGTCAGAGAAGTAGATACCAAACAGGAGAGGACCCAGGAGTGAACCCTGTGTTTACTCCACTTGTCACTGGTCTGAAGTCGGATTTGGAGTTTGCTACATTCACAGTGTGGGTTTTGTCAGTGAGCCAGTTGGCAACCCATTTTGTGACATAGGGATTTATACCTAGTTTAGTGAGTTTATCTATAATTCCAGAGTGGGGGATGGTGTTGAAATCCTTGGCGAGATCTAGATAGGCTGTGTGAACCACCTTACCCTCATCTACGGCTTTGATGACTGCTTTGAAGAAGTCTGTCAGGTTTAGGAGACATGATCTGCCTTTTACAAACCCGAACTGGGTGGGGTCCAGAGTTTGGAGATTACCAATGTCTTTGTTTATAAGTTCCATGATGATACGTTCCATGGCCTTGCAGACCAGGCTCGTCAGGCTAATGGGGCGGTAGTTCCTGGGGTCCGTGCTGGATCCCCCTTTTTGGAGTGGGATAACCGTCGCTGTACGCCATTCAGTGGGCACAAAGCCTAAGGTGAGACTATGATTCAACATGGTACTTGGGTGTGGGGTGCCAGTTCATTCTGTAGTTCATGTAGAACTCAGCCTGGGATGTTGTCAAGTCCCATGGATGTTGTGTTCTTTGCTTTGGAGAGTGTGTTTTTTACCTGTGCAGCCATGATTACAGGAACTTTGCATTCTTCCGGTATAGAGATGGGCCCTTTAGGGGGTGAGAAAGGGGTAAAGTTAGCATTGAACCTATCTGCCAGGATATTGGCAATATCAGTTGGTTCTGTATATTAATGCCATTGTGCTGTAACTGAGAGCAGATCTGATTGTTGACATTGAGATTCTTGACATAGCTATAGAATGCTTTGTGGTTGTCTTTACAGTCACTGGCAATTTTGTTTTCATAACTAGCTTTGGAGGATTTTATGAGGGAACTCAGCTTCTTACTGAGGCTGACCAGGGAGTTCCTCCAATCATGGGTTTTTACTCTTTTTTGCAACAGTTTCTTTCTTTTGTTGTAGAATTTGTTTATGGCAGGGGACCACCAGATTGGCTTCCTTTTTTTTTTTGGAGGATAGCGTCTTAGTTCTGTTAGGGATAGCACTGTCCATGCACTCGTGTAAATGCTAATGAAGTGCATTTGTGTAGGATTCAACAGTTGTACCTCTATTGTCCGTCTGCATGGGTGTCGTGATGTTTGCCACTTCTGTCTTAAGAAGCGTGAAGTTGGCTTTGGAGAAATTGTTTATGGTGGTTTCCCTAATTGGGGGGTGGGGGCGGGATGTGGATGTCTAGTGGTTTAGCTTGTGGCTGGATCTGACCAACGAGAAAGTGACCTCTGGTATGGAACACCGGTCACCCATGTTGGTAATGATCTGGTCTAGGATATTGCTGCCCTTGGTGGGGGTGTGGATAAGTTGATCCAAGGCATTGGAATCTATGAATTCCAGAAAACATTGAGCAAAAGAGTTGGTACATGAGTAGTTTTCCCAGTTAATGGTGGGGTAGTTGAAATCGCCTATTATTATGGTGTTGTGTTGTACCCTAATATTTTCCAGTGTATCAAGAAATGAGGAGTGGGATACTAGGGGCATGGTGGGGGATCTGTAGCAAGCTACAATTTGGATTGCGGTCTTGCCCAGAGTTAGTTGCACTTGGATAATCTCTGATGCATTATGCTGAACAACAAGCCTGGAGGTGTGGATATCCGTAATGAATATGTTCACGCCTCTGCCTTTAGTGTTTCAGTCCAGGTTAGGTGACCGAAAGGTGTGATATGAATTATAGCCTGGTAATGCAGGGGTGCTCTCTGGAGCCTTGAACAAGGTCTCTGTCACTGCACAGATGTCGATGTTCTCCATTTTGAGGAGTGCCTCGAGTGAGTGCATTTTGAGGTTTAGACTTCTAGCACTGTGTAGCATTACTTTCAGATTGTGGTTGCTTGTACCTGTTACGGTGGTGAATTTGTCATTTGAAACTTTCCTAAAAAAGGCACTATAAGGGTGGCAAGAGCCTTAGCCAGTGTCCGGAATCCCAAAGACGACAGGTGCAGGCCATCTCTGGCAAAGCATTGTGGTCTGTCGATCATGTCATCCCAGGCAGACAGTTACTGGATCCCCTTAGAATGACACCAGAAGCTTAGCCAGTTGTTGAAGTCACTCATTCTAATGATGTTCGTATTTCACTGTTGCAGCCATCACATTTGGGTTATCATGCCAGGGTAGCCCTCATTCGGCCCAAATACTAGAGGCTTAGTATTTCTGCGTCGGTTACTGTCACTCCAGGACTGATGTCAGGTCGTCAGTGGTATAAAATCAGTCAGCTGACACCATTACATCAGTCTTTCTTGCCGAGGAGCCCAAAGCAGAAGCAGTTCGCAGGAGTGCCGGTTGGCCGCTACCTGAGTTTTCATTTCCGAATTGAAGTTGAACTCTTCTAAAGCTAAGTTCCCCATTGGGGATCCTTTTTTCTTGCTCTAACCGATGTCAGTAAAAGTTAACAATTGTCTCGCCTGTGGAAAGCAAATACTGCACCTAGACTTTCATTCTTACTGTGTCACCTGTTTAGGCCCAGACCACAATGTCCCCCACTGTCACTTTTGTGCTTTGTTCAGCGCCAGAGGTATGCATCATCGGGCCCTTATTGTAGCTAGATATTTTCATGCTCAGTCCTCGAATTCCGATATGGCTTCGGTAAGCCATCCGACTACCGATCTTCCGAAAAAACGTAAGGATAAAAACGAGAGACAGACTGCACAGGTCCAAAACTGCCGACAACGCTTCTGGTAAGCTAATTGCCAGTTCTCCGGTCCTCAGTGAGGTGCTTTCGCAGTCCCTGATGCCCACTTCTGTCGATTCGCAGGCCGCTGCTGGGACCCTTTCGGAGTTTGGTATGCCATGAGACTCTTCTTCGACTAAGGATCCTGCAGATGTCTCTACCTTGGATAGGCCGGAGCCGCTGAGCAGGCACCGGCTTCCGAGGAAGTACTTCGCACTACCGACACGCGACACAGACCGACAACTTCTTTCGCGTCTTCAGTTCTTTCTAAAACTACCGAGTTTCTAAGGCCCAGAGTACAAACCACACCCAAAAAAACAATGACCCAAGCTCAGGCACCTGCTTCCTTGCCTCAATCTCAAATGCATATGTGACGACCGTGCCCTGGCCCAGAAATCAAGGAGCCTCAATCCTCACCACTAACAACAGGGAGGTTGTCTCAGAAAAGAAAAGGATAACTAATACACACAGTAAAGTACAATTTCCCTTAAGTGCACACAGAGATCACAGTCAGTCTGGGGCTGGTTGCTCCTTTTCTCACCAGGTCCCCAATAAGACTCCCCACTGGCACAGCTATAGGGTCCAGGTCTCAGCCTAGCTGGGCAAGCTAGAACCTTCAGTACCCTTTCTGTCCAGCCAGTGCTTCGTGTCCCTGCCAAGTAGCTGACAAAACACACACACACTTTGAGATAAGTATTTATACAACTTCACAGACACTCCTGGGAAAGGCTGACACAAATTCTCCAGCTGTGCCCCTTTACCCAGACCATATGGTAGTAATCCCTGCAACCACCCAGCTAATAATATCAGCTACTAAAATGCCCTTAAAAGGGTGTCCAATTATTACTGTGCAATATTATAATCCAATGGTAGTATGACTAACAGTCAAGGCTTACTTTAGAGTGGCCTATTACAATAACATCTGTAAATATGCAATGTACTGTAGAGCTTATCCCTACACAAACCAGCCACAGGTAGAAGGTTTTAAAAAATATTTAATAATAAATAATTAAAACACAAGACAAAACTACTACACTACAGAGATATATAAGAGTTCAGAGATCACACAGAAACGTAAAATAATACAGTAGGACAGGTCTGATTTCAAAGAAAAATGCCCAATTAATTTTTACTAGCTTTAACCATTCCTACAAGAAATCACAGTGCTAGAAACTTGCACGTGAGCTTAGGCAGAGTGCAGAGTTAGATATCCAAGATCAAAATGCTCACAGTCTCTCACTGAACAATAGTTTTTAAACACTAACCAACAGCTCTGCTGAGGCCTTCCCTCCCAAATTACATAATTTTGACACTTAGGTTTTCTCAGGCCACAAACTGCATTATTTAGCAAGCTAACACCTGCTCAGTAAACAACAATACAAGGCATTTCACATATACACTCTAGCAGAAACCAGAACAATAAAGCACCATCCACATGTAAATTCTGGTCATAAACTTTAGCCTTAAAACAATGGGCATGAAACCTTCATCCAGACTCACTGGAGCCGAATTTTAACATGAAAGGGTCACAACATGCTTCACTGGGCCAGTAGAGTGCAATGTTGTCACATATTTTGCAGTTCCACATTTCACCGTATTCTTTTACACTCAAGAAAACATGCCTATATTTTTACATTTACTTACAAATGCCAGACTTATAGATCAAATTCTATTTGACTAGGCTGGCAGCTTTCGCCCATCTCTCCCCAATCGTCACAGCTTAAAATGGCGGAAGACCTTATTATGCTTATTAGGGGAAGCCAGGCTACCCCTTCCAAAAGAAAGAGAGACTTGTCCCCAGTATTTTTATCTGAGCAGGAGTCCGATGACTCTGATGCATCTGAATATGAAGATCTGCAACCCCTCTCTGCTTATGAGGATTCTGATGCAGGGGAATCCATTCCTTCTGCCTCTCCACCTGAGGATTTTTCATTTGAGGAAACAGTCATACTTTAAGGGAGCATTTCCAATGGAAATGTCAAGACTATCCACAGTCAAAAAAGAGACTCAGGGAATTCTTAGATTTACCACAGCACAGAGCTTTGGCCATTCCTCCTGTCCTGGATGTTGTGGATGATGTTTTTATAGAATTCATTTTGACACCTGAAACCCTTCCACCTTCTCCCAGGAAACCTGACCGGTATTACAGAGTCCCTGACTCTCTCAAATTTCTTTTCAAAAATCCTACTGCTGACCCAGAGGTCATCTCTCAAGGACCTAAAGTAATTAAAGCAACTTCAGCTAAGAATCCCACTCCCCTCAGATATGGATTCCTGCGCTTTAGACAGATGGGGTAAAAAGTATGCACCTCTGCTACTCTTGCTATTAGAGCATTAAATTGTCAGTTCCACACGCTGAAATATCAGCAGCATACCATGGAACTCCTCAAACAAAAAATATCTTCCTTTCCTGCTTGTGCAGAAAATAAAGAATTACAATAGCTAATGCAATCTGCAAGTCAAGTAACTAAGCACACCTTGCAATGTGGCTTTTACGTCCTAGAAGCATCTTGCAGGCCGGCTGTTACTGGTTCTGTCCTTAGAAGGCATGTTTGGCTTAAGGAACAGACCTTGCCAGACCATGTCAAATCCAAATTATTGGACGCACCCTTGCACAATGACAACTTATTTGGCACCAAGGCAGCGGAGGTCTTAAGATGGAAGAAAAAGCTAGATCTATGCAGACACTTAAAGACTTCTTACATGTCCAGCCTCCGAGATTCAGTAGGCATTGCCCGTCCAAGCACTGGTCCTTTCCTGCTCCCTCCAGGCCATCTCAGCCCAGACCCAGTGAAGCAGACAGCAGCCCTAGGGAATGCAGAGATCTAAGCAATGGAGTTCCTCCTCTTCAAAAACAGGGAGTGCAAAGCCACCCCCTTATGGTAAGAACTCACAATGACTTTACACCTCCACCCCTTACCTCTGCTCACCTGCTTGTGCCCCTAGGAGGAAAACTCTCCTTCCACGCAAGCAACTGGGCCACTATTACCAATGACTGATGGGTCCTCACCATAGTGTCCCAGGGATACAATTTTTTTCCCACACTCCGCCAACCCCAAAAGGGTTCCCAGAACTTCCTCCAAACCAGTGGGCAGAGGCCAAAAAGGAAGTCCATTTCCTGCTCTCCATGAGGCCAATCCTGCATGTTCCTGCAAAACAGATAGGTCAAGGTTTCTACTCCAGACTCTTCCTGGTACCCAGAAAAGAGGGGACATGGCGCCCCTTCCTCGATCTATCCATTCTAAACACCTTTCTGGTGATACCAAAATTCAAAATGCTCACCCTCCAGCAACTTCTACCAGTGCTTTCCAAGGATGCTTGGTTAGCCACCCTAGACCTAAAAGAGGCCTACCTACACATCCCAGTCAGGCAATCTTGCAGGAAATATCTTTGTTTCAGGGCAGGATCTATGCACTTTTAGTTCTCTTTATTTCCCTTTGCCTTATCCACTGCTCCCAGAGTTTTCACAAAATGCCTGGCTCCCACCATTGCTTTTTGCAGACAAAGAAATATTCAAATTTATGCGTACTTAGATGATTGCCTGATTCAGGCAGATAGTCAGGAAAAGCTGTTACAACACCTGACTTTTGTAAAGGACCTACTGACCTCCATGGGGTATACTATCAACGAACAGAAATCAAATCTAGTCCCCGCACAAAAAATTGTATTTTTGGGAGCAAGCCTGGACACAGCATCCCAGATGGCATTCCTTACTCCAGAAAAGCAAGCCTACTGGACAGGCTACTTCTCTCAACTAGCCACCAGAGCCCAGTTAACCGCAAGGAAAATCCTGCAAGCTGTAGGGTCCATGGCTTCCTTCGTCCTACTCATTCCATATGCCAGACTGCATATGAGGAAACTACAATGGTACCTAAAAAGCCTTTTGTATCAACACTCTCAAGACCTGGAAACTCTCATACCAATGATACATTGTCTAAGGAAAGATTTTCTTTGGTGGGCAGCAGCTTGGATCCAAAAGAAGGGACTTCCCTTCTCACAACCCCACGCCGCTCAGACCCTCACCACAGACTCATCAGACTATGCCTGGGGTGCACACCTGGATGGCAGGTGCATTCAGGACCAGTGGAACCCAAATCAAATACATCTGCATGTTAAACAAAAAGAGATGTTAGCTGTTCAACATGCCCTGACAACCTTCAGACCCCTACTCTCCCTGGGGCCTCTACTGATCAAAACAGTCAACACCACAGTGATGTGGTATATCACCAAGCAGGGAGGGACTCACTGTTATCCTCTCTGCAGGCTCGCCAAGACCCTTTGGCACACGGCCTCAGCCATGCAACTACACCTGCTAGCACAATTGCTGCCAGGCTCTCTAAACTGTCTGGCAGATAACTTAAGCAGAAACCTGCTTAGACCCACACGAGTGGCAGCTAGACCACAGAACCTTCACCCTTTTAACCCAGAAATGGGGCACCCCGAAGGTCGACCTCTTTGCCTCCCACTCTAATCATCAGTTCAGAAAATTCTGCACCAGTGAACCTCACAGCAAGGCCTGGAAAGTGGATGCTCTGTCCTTCCAGTGGGTAAACCTCTCAGTCTGTGCATTTCCCCCTCTACCATTCATATCAAGGGTCCTGCTAAAAATAAGGGAGGAAAAACTGAGGGCAGTCCTGATTGCCCCAGACTGGCCATGCCAGCACTGGTACCCACTGCTGTGCAGCCTGTCAACCCTGCCACCATGGCACCTACCACAGATCCCAACACTGTTGACCCAGGGGAATGGAAAATTCATGCATCCTCAGTTGCAGACCCTCAACCTGGCAGCTTGGCTTATTCCCTGACCACCCTTCAAGCTGCCAGCCTAAGCAAACAAGTCCTAGATGTTATACATGAGATCAGACTCCCCAGCACTAAGAAATCCTATGCTGACAAGTGGAAAAGGTTTTGCACCTTGATCCTGGCTAAGGGAGCTAGAATGGCACAGCCCTCCCTACCTCTCATCCTGGATTACCTGGCATACCTAGGACACAGGGTTCTATCCTTATTTTCCATTAAAATTCATGCATCTGCCATCTCTGCTCATTACAGCACAGAGCCTCCTCTCTTCTCACACCCTGTCATCAAACAGTTCTTAAGAGGGGCTAACAAATTAAGGCCACCCAGAAGAGCTCCTACTGCAGCTTGGGACCTTAGCTTTGTGTTAGAAAAGCTCACCCTACCCACCTTTGAACCTGCAGCTTCAGCAGAGTTAAAATTTCTCTCTTGGAAAACAGCCTTGCCTCTGGACATCATTTCAGCTAGAAGAGTATCAGAGCTACAAGCACTCATGGCTGTAGAGCCCTTCATCATTTTCCCTGCTGACAGTCTCTCACTCAGGACTAACCCATCTTTCATGCCTAAAGTGGTGTCCAGTGTGGCTCTCAACCAATCCATACATTTGCCCACCTTTTTCTCTAACCCAGAAAACAAGGGGGAAAATATTCTGCACTTTCTAGATGTGTACAGACAGCTCAGATTCTATTTGGACAGGACTAAATCTTTCAGAAAAATTGATCAGTTGCTAGTCAGCTTCGCAGCAGGAGCAGAAGGCAAGGCCATATCCAAACAAACAATCTCTAAATGGGTAGCACACTGCATCCATTTCTGCTACAGACAGCATGGAAACCACCCCCAAAGGGGGTCAGGACACATTCCACCAGAGCAACCCCCACCTCTGAAACCTTTCTCAGAGGGGTCCCCACCAGGGACATCCTGGAGGCTGCAACAATGACATCTGTTCATACCTTCACCAAGCATTACCACCTGCCTATCTTTTTCCAAATTGAGGGCAGGCTTTGCCACCGCAGTCTTGCAGGGCATCTTAGCCAGCCCACAGTCTTCTTGACTGCCTGCACCCATTTCTTCAGCTTTGGGAATCAACCCAAATGTGATGACTGCAACAATGAAACACGAAGAACATAGTACAATTGTGTACGCTTGCCATGAATGTAGATGTTCGAGTGTATAAACTGTTGCAGTCCTGGTTTCCCTCCCTCCATCCCCCTTCTCTCTCTCTCTTCCTCTCTCCTTACAGGGATTTTTTGGTATTTACTTTCTACTGGTGGTGTTCTTCCACCATAACCTAGCTCCTTATTTAGGGCGCTCCTGACAGTTAGGGAAAGAAAAACTGATGTCAGCTGCCTGATTTTATACCAGTGACGACCTGACGTCAGTCCTGGAGCGACAGCAACCGACGCAGAAATACTAAGCCTCTGGTATTCGGGCCGACTGAGGGCTACCCTTGGTAGGATAACCCAAATGTAATGACTGCAACAGTGAATACACTCTAACTCCTACCACCCAACACTACAACCTGCAAGAGATGCACTTACATAGCCACACTGGAAGCAAAGCTCTCTCCGGTCAAGACTGTGCTAGACAGTCAAGAGGAGAAGACTAACACCTTCATTACACCTCTAGCAACTCATAGCCCTTCAAAACCCACACCATCAACTCTCACACATAGCAACACTAAACCCACGTATGCGGAGGCCCTTAACATTAACCTGCCCAAGCAACAAGGACCTCCGAAGCCAAAAGCAAACAAACACCAGTCTCAATCAAAGTGACACACAGCTCACAACATCAGTGTGCCACCCAACAACAGCCCCTAAGGCAAGACAAAATGTACCCAACACTTTAGTCATAGGTGACTCTATAGTCAGGCACACTGATGTCCCACTCACCAGCCTGAACAAAGAGAAAATTAGTCAGCTGCCTGTCGGGTGCCAGGATCCGCCACATAACGCATGCACTCAAGTCACTCCACAACAAGTACAAATACGACTCTGTCATTGTCCATGCTGGAGTAAATGACTTGAGATGTACCTCCCTGGACTACATGAAAAGAGACATGGAAGAGCTCTTGGATCTTGTGACCCAGGCAGGTATGACCCTTGCCCTGAGTAGCATCCTGCCTTCACCCAGAATGATACCACAGTATAAGGACAAAATGATTGACTTCAACAATTGGCTAAGCTTCTGGTGTCATTCAAAGAGGATCCAGTATTTTTCTGCCTGGGAAGACATGATCGACAAACCATGATGCTTTGCCAGAGATGGTCTGCACCTGTCACCCCTGGGATTCAGGTTACTGGCTAAAGCTCTTGCCAGCCCTATATTGCCTTTTTTAGGCAAGGTTCAAAGGATGAAACCACCACCGTAACAGATACAAGCATGCAAAATATGAAGGTAATGCTACTCAATGCTAGAAGTCTAAACCTCAAAATGCACTCTCTCGAGGCACAATGTAGAACGTAGATATCTGTGCAGTGAATGAGACCTGGTTCAAGGCTGCAGAGAGCACCCCTGCAATACCAGGCTACAATTCTTACCACACTTTTCGGCCACAAAACCAAGACTGAAACACTAAAGGTGGAGGAGTGTCCATATTCACCAAGGATATTCACACCTCCAGGCTAGTTGCCCAACACAATGCATCTGAAATTCTCCAGGTGCAACTAGCACTAGGTAAGACTGCAATACAAATTGTAGCTTGCTACTGATACCCCACCATACCCCAACATTCTCACTACACCTTCCTAAACATACTGGAAAATATTAAGATACAACCAAACACCCTAATACTGGGTGATTTCAACTACCCTGCCATTAATTGGGAAACTACTCTGGTAACAACTCCTTTTCCCAACGGTTCTTGGAATTCATAAATTCCAACACCCTGGATCAACTAATCCATTGTCCCACCAGGGGCTCCAATATCCTAGACCTGGTCATTACCAACATGGGAGATAGATGCTCCACACCAGTGGTCACCCCCTCATTGGTCAGGTCTGATCATAAGCAAATCACCCTTGACATTCACATCCCACCCCCACCCCCCAGTAAGGAAACCTCCTTAAAAAACTTCTCCAAAGCCAATTTCATGCTATTGAAGTCAGAAGTGACAAACTTCACAATACCCACGCAGACGGGATCTGGAAGTTCGACTGCAGAATCCTACACTAAGGCACTGTACGAGCACATCCACTCGTGCATGAATCGTGCCATCCCAAATAGATCAAAGATGCTCTTCTCCAAAAAAAAAAAGGAAGCCAATCTGGTGGTCCCCTGCTATAAGCAAACTATACAACAGAAGGAAGAAACTGTTGCAGAAAAGAGGAAAATCCCAGGATGCAAAAAACTCCCTCACCAGCCTCAGTAAGAAGCTGAGATCCCTCATAAAATCCTCAAAAGCTAGTTACGAAAATAAAATTGCCAAAGATTCCAAAGACAACCACAAGGCATTCTATAGTTATGTCAAGAATCTAAATAGCAATGCTCAGATCTGCTCTGAGCTACAACAGAATGGCATTAAATATACTGATCCCAAGGATATTGCCAATATCCTGGCAGATAGATTTAGTGCCAGCTTCACTCCCCTCTCACTCCCTAAAGGGCCCATCTCAATACCAAAAAATTGCCAAATTCTGATAATCACAGCCACATGGGTAGAAACCGCACTCTCCAAAGCTAAGAATACAGCATCCATGGGACCATATGACATCCCAGGCTGTGTACTATATGAACTACAAAATGAACTGGCACCCCACCTAAGTGTCATGTTTAATCATAGCCTCACCTCAGTCTTCGTGCCCACTGAGTGGCGCACAGCTACAGTTATCCTGCTCCACAAGGGAGGATCCACCTTGGATCCCGGGAACTACTGTCCCATCAGTCTAACAAGCCTGATCTGCAAGGGCATGGAACGCATTATCATGGAATTTATAAACAAAGACATTGGCAACCTCCAGACACTGGACCCCACCCAGTTTGGTTTTGTGAAGGGCCAATCTTGTCTCCTGAATCTGATTGACTTCTTCAAATTGGTCTCAGGGTAAGGAGGCCACACAGCCTATCTGGACCTCGCCAATCCTTCGACACCATCCCCCACTCTGGAATCATAGATAAACTTACTAAGCTGGGCATAAATCCCTACATCACTCGATGGGTTGCCAACTGGCTTACTGACAGAACCCAGACTGTAAAAGTAGCCGACTCCAAATCCAGCTCCAGACAAGTGACAAGTGGAGTACCTCAGGGTTCAGTCCTGGGACCACTCTTGTTTGGCATCTACTTCTTTGAAATACAGGCCAACACTAAGGGACTCTGGCTGACAAAGTTTGCAGATGACTGAAAACTCGGAGCCATTATTGAATCCCCAAATGATGTGGATATTCTACAAAAGGGCCTTACAGAAACAGATGCCTGGTGCCAGAGCCATGGGCTCAAGCTTAATGCCAAGAAATGTATAGTCATCCCCTTTGGAAAAAAACATGTACCCATGAACTACCACATAGGTGGCAGGACACTAAACATCGAAAGTGTGATGAGAGACTTAGGGACACAAGTGGACAGTGGTCTCACTTTTGATAACCACATTGCCACAACAGTCAGGAAATCCTTCTACGTGGCACACCTCATCACTAAGGGCTTTTCATCCAGAAAAAAGGTCATTGTCCCACTGTACTCATCCCTCATTAGACCCATTATCGAATATAATGCCCCATTTGGTATGTACCTCACAAGACATCTGCAACAGGTGGAAAGGCCACAGAAATACCTCACTAAAAGAATCACAGGCCTAAAGCAGATGCCATATGCTGACCGTCTAAAAAAACTCCAGCTATACTCTGTGGTATATCGTCTACTCAGAGGCGATCTCTGCTTAACATACAAGGCCATGTCAAACCCTGAGCTGTTGGACATGCTCCACTTAAAGAAATCCCAATCCCTCAGAGCCACACGCTCCAGGGATCTAAACCTTATCATCACAATGAACAAAACATGCTGGAGGGATAGGTGCCTGACCCAGAGACTCCCCATACTCTGGAATAGACTGCCCATACATGTCAAGCAGAGCACCTCATTGGCCTTCTTCAAAAGGAACCTTGATGATTGGATGGGAGATGGGACATTTACCCCGGGGATCATGTTAGTCGCCTTGCTAGACAGGGGCCCAGAGAAGTAAATATTGTGGGAAAAATGTCCAGGGAATTGTTATGGCTAGGCTTGCATAGGCCTTTGGGCCGATAGCCTAGTACCAGCCTGTGAACATCTACATTTATGGTAAGTGTACATAACTGTACTTTTTTGATAGGGTTGATAAGATGACAATTGGCCTGTAGTTTAAAAAATCTATATTGATTCCACCCTTGTCCAGTGGAATAATGAACAATTTTGTCCATAACGATGGGACTTTATTTTCAGATATGTATCGCTTTATCAGAATAGAAACTGGATATACAGTAGCCTCAGCTGCTGTTTTAAAATATTCGCTAGGTAGATTGTTAGTGGGCAGTTGTAACAGGCTTTAATTTTTTGAGGATTTGCTTGATGGTATCTGAGGGAACTGATTGAAAGGAGAAATGTTGAAGGTGGTTATTTGAATAGTGACATGAAAAGCTTGATTATTCACCTGGTTGCTTAATGCCTGGTATTATCTGTGTAAAGTGAATTTTGAATTAGTTGCCCATGCTTTCATTTTGTTTCTCTGTGTTTCATGTTGTCTGTGTAGCTTGTCCTGGATTTAACAATTTATTGACTGAGAACAGTTTTGGATTATTAATGTGTTTGTTTTGATCGGTTGAGTAATATTTTTTTTTTATCTTTGGTGATAAATTTTTGTTAGATTTTTTTAGTTGTGTATATGTTTGTAAAGTGGGAGCTGTTTTATTTTTTTGCCCAGAGTTCCGCTGTGGCGACCCCTAACCGGGAAAAGCCGAAAAGACAAACAAACAAACCTTCCATCCTTTGTCTGTTAGCTTGTTTAATTGCTAAGGATATCTACGGGGCAGAATTGGTTTTGACTGTTTTATCCTGAAGGGGTCTGATGTGTTTAGCATAGCTAGGGAAATTGTAATGAGTTCAGACAGCTTCAGCTATGGAGAGAGTCTATAGTGACTCCCAGTTACGGAGATGTAGTGTATTAATAAAAAGTGTCTTCTTGGAAAGTAGCAAGTTGTTTTACCAGGTTGTAGTTTTGGGGCTGTTGCTTTGATACCTTGTGGTGTAAACTGGTACGTGATCACTTATGTTGTCTGATAAAGTTCCATGGGTTGATATTTTATTTGGAAAGGAGGATCCAGTCAACTGTCGATTGTCTGGCTGCGGCTTTATGTTTAGGATTGCAACTAAAATATCTGTCAATAAATATGCTCCCAAGGAACATTATAACAGAC
The DNA here is from genome assembly GCF_019279795.1 of Protopterus annectens. NCBI lineage: Eukaryota > Metazoa > Chordata > Ceratodontiformes > Protopteridae > Protopterus > Protopterus annectens. Next base: position 367,234,202 of record NC_056730.1, on the reverse strand, counting down.
TTAACACCGACATTAAAAAACCTCATCAGACTACAACCGCAGCAGTCTGGTTTTTTAAAAATTAGATCCTCTCAAGTGAAGCAGGTAAACTTTTTCATAAAGGTAACAAAAGCAATTGACAGCAATCTCATTGTACACCCAAATTACCTTATTTGGTTTAGGCATTCAATATGGTCATCCATGCTAACATATGCAGTAAATTAAATGTGTTCCAGATAGACCCGTATGTAATAAGATGAAAAGTTGACTGAAGGACAGAATCCACACAGTGCAGGTGGCAGGAGCCATGTCAGAGAACATTAAGGTGACCATTGATGGCCTGCAGGGGTCAGTGCTGGAACCATTTTTATTTGATAATTACTTCCTTAACCTGAAGACTAAAAAACTAAGACATACAGCTTACCACGTTTGTAGAGGAGTGCAAACTCTGAGTCATTGTCAAAATCTCCCTGTGACACTGAACTCCTCCAGCAACAACTTACACTTATAAATGCCTGGTGTACTGAAAAATGGCTTAAATCGAGTGCTAGAAAATGCAACATTGTCATTTTTGGCAGACAGACTGCCACCCTCCCCCATCCCCAGGGTTTATCATTCTCTCTCATTTGAACACCAAGTTGCAACAATTGTTAGGTAATCCTTCTGCTTGGGGCAGTGATTGCCAAGGGAATATCATCCAGCTCTAAAGATGTTATTGTCCCCTTGTATTCTGCACTGATCAGACCAATTATAGAATACAGTGCCCCCTTTGAGATGTACCTCACCAGACATATCAAACAGTTGGAAGGAAACCAGAGGCTGCTGTCCTCCTTGTTAGGATCCTCTGAGATCTTTCCAAATAGTTAGAAAGACTCCAGAGTTTCTTAACAGTGATGATCACAGGCTTAAAATTCCCAAGCTGTTAGAAAAGGCTATAATTAACGGGGGAGGGATGAAATGCTCCTGAGGTTCTGTCCTTTGGGTTGGGAGGGTGGCCAAATGGTTAAGGTGTTTGCCTTACAAACACAAGGTGCAGGGTTTGAGTCTCACAAGGGATAATTTGCTAGGCTTAAAATGGCTCACAAGGGCAGTTAGCCTAGTGCTAATCTATGAACCTAAGCATTGTTCCTCTTGTTTTGTGTCTTGTAGGCTTCTTAAAGGAGATATGTGCCTTGCTTTCTTAGCATTTAGGGACCCAGAAGTCGAGTATGTCTTATACTTTCACAAATCAACCATTCTCAAAATTACCAGAACAAGGAATCTAACCTGCTTCGGCAGGTCAATAAAACAAGGAGGACAGACAGATTTGTTCCTTAGCATCCTCCATCCTCTGGAATCGAGTTCTCCCCGTGAATAAAGCATTGGAGTACACAAATCTTCCTTCAAATTTGACCTAGATAATTGGATTCGTATTCATAAGTTCAACCTGGGTTGATTGACCCTAGCCCTCCTTGGTGGGGGTATAATATAGGGTATAAAGCGGCAATATGTAATGGTTACAAGACTCAGCGCCCTTGAACTTTCTGTGATTCTTAGGTAAAAAATATGATGATTACGGCTGACCATATAGTGTCCCATTTGGTCGCTTTCTTACTAATGGCCATGGCAAAAGATGGCATCTACACTTCCTCAGGAATGTTGGAAAGCAAAAAAGTACACACCAGGAGACTAACGTCATCTTACAGTTGATTCATACTCTTTTTCTTTATTCCTACAGCAGTAATCTAAATGTTGTCACATCTTCTGTTGTGGTGAGCATTCTGTCACAACTGTATGTTCTTCCTGTAGATCAGTGCTGCAGTCAACACTGTAGGGAACTCTGACACAAGCTAAGGTCCGACGTCCAGCCTGATTGCCAGAAGTGGACATCCTTCGACCGTGACCAGGCTGATGTCACCTTACCTCAGATGTCTTCACATACCTGGTATATAAATGGCATCCATCCATGCCTTTTTCAGTTCTTTCTTTCTTTCCATGTTCTTTTCCTGTCAATAGAAAGTGTGGTTATAAGTTTAACAGTCTAGGCCTTTGACCAAAAAGCAGGGAAGATAAGTACTCATGTGGGATCCTTTCTTCTAATCTTATCTGTAGTCTGTATTATGCTTTAAATGAACTTGTCCTGGATTTTGAGGTAGTGAATGCCTAACATGTCCACTGCTGGGAAAATAAACATGTGATAGCAGACATTATATAACACACAAGGACTTTCAGAGTAACCGTAGTTATTACTTTGGTCTAGACCACAGTGTTAGCAAATCCCACATTTGCATGGGATTTAAACCCAGTAACTGTAATTATTGCCTTGATCTAGACCACAATGTTAGTGGATCCCACATTTGCCTGGAATTAAGCCTACCAAACTTATCTTACCAACCAAGAAGCTCTCGGCCATCGTAGGTAGACTGCAGAGATGCATTACGGTGATGGTGCCTATGTCACCCTCAAAATGAAAAGGAAGGAGAGAGGTGAGGCTTGAAGGAGAAGTTCGGGAGACCCAGAATCTTATCATTCATCATGAGGCCCTTGGTCTACAGATGTTAGGTTTGAGGAGGCACTTCAGTAGCCCAAATTCTGATCACTGCAGCAGCCGACACTGCTCACGATATTGCTTAGAAAGCTGCCACACCATTGAGAGTCAGCATATTCCACTGGACTGAAGAATCACCTAAGCAACAGGCAACAGATAATAGGTGTACAAATGGTTCTCTAAATTATTGACAGAGGATACAAAACTCTTATGGAGATGCCTCAAAAAAGAGGTCTGTCCTTATTACCAGTGGACCAGTAAAACATGTTAGGCCCCATCATAACCGAAGTGCTTGCCATAGGTATGATAAAGGCCATATACTACAAAACAGTAAAATAAACTGTTTTACTGAAGGCTCTTCCACATCTCAGGAAAGAATGGTCCTTGAACCTCATTTTAAATCTTGCAAGAGTAAAACATGTACCTAAGAGTGCCTAAATTTAAGGAGTTTGCATTACATGCCCCACTTCTTGACCCAAGTCCTTATGTGTCCTTGTTACTCCAGATCTCAGGGATGCCTACCTCCATGATGCCTGTCTCCTGATTCTCATTTACAGTGGTCTCAGACAGTTTTGAAGATCCATGGTGGGGAGCCACCATTATCAGTTTACTTCCTTGCCTTTGGTTTAGCTACTGCACTCAGTGTTTTCACAAAATGTCTAGCCCCTGAAAGTCTTAAACTCCTGTTCCTCTCCACAATAATCTACTTCCATATTCCCTGGTGAGTGCATTGCAGGCAACTTTGGAGATGACTGAAACGGTGATCCGCAATAAGAACTTAGTACAGTGGTGTAGATAACTTAGCTTAGTAGTAGATGTTTGTGTGGTCACTGTTGCAGTCCTATTTCCCTGCCTCCTACCCTACTGTGCCATTAGGTATTTGAGGGTGGGTACCCACTTCCCTTCCTTTCACTATTACTAGTATTCTGCCTTGTCTCATTTCTTGTGCATTCACCAAAGAGGACCAGAATTCACCCAGTCTTCAACCATTGTACCTGGGCTTTCAGGTGCTAAGGACTGAAACTAGGCTGGCACTGACACGAGGTGTATGAAAGAACTTAAGATAGTATGGATGGAAAGCACCTTTCTACCATTTATGTAAAGATGCCTGAGGTAAGATGACATCAGTCTTACCATGTGGGAAGAAGTTAGGAGGGAGGACGGACAACAGACCTTCGACTGCAGCAGAGTTCTCTTCAGTGAAGTTTGCAACATTGACCACACTTGACTGTCTCCTGTTATATTGAGTTGCCTGCACAACTCTACTTTGTGAATGCTCTCTTTGTTACTGTAATGTTAGATATTCCATTAGGACAAGTGGAAATAATGCACTGCTCACTGTTTTGTAGTTAAGGGAACTAGAAAATGTTCCATGGATGTATACAATAAATACCCTGAGAATCTTTCTCCAGCAGTGACTTGGAAGAAGAAGAAAAAAAATGTATATGTAAGTGTGTGCTTATATGAAAAGTAAAACAAAGGGTTAAAAGATAACACAGTGAAATCATTCAGTAAAAAAACTCAGATTCCACTAAGTGAAGATTCTTTAGTGTATGATCGTGTAAAACTCCTGTAGTGGAGGCCTGTGGGATATATGCAAATGACCCCTTAACATTATATATGCATAGAGATTTAGAACTTATCTAAACAATCCTGCATGGGTTTGTGCTTGATTGTGCAGTTGCCTGGTAAGAGATTTATTTTGATTTATATTTATGTTTACTATAGTTTTTCACTGTTTGTAGGAAAAAAGAAATTAATAGCTTGTAGACCAGATTTACCAGAGTGTTGGTTTGTAATTCATTTATCTTTACTATTAAAAAGAGTTGTGATTGTGAGCAATAGTGATCAGAAGCTACTGCATGCATAGTAAAGGAATTCCAGCTTTTGTGTGACTTGCACAACTGGTACGGTCAGAGCAATGATTTTATTTTACTTAATTTAGTATTTAGTTGTACAGTGGATATAAAAAGTGTACACATCTGTTAAAATGCCAGGTATTTGTGATACAAAAAATGAGACCACAATAAATCATTTCAAAACTTTTCCCAGCTTTAATATGATGTATAACTTGTACAATTCAATTGAAAAACAAACAAATCTGTTAGGGGAAAAATATAAAAAATAAAAAAAACGTACAATAACTGGTTGCTTAAGTGTGCACACCCTTAAACTAATACTTTGTTGAAGCACCTTTTAATTGGTAAATAAACATGTTTAAAAAGAACAGCTGCAGATGAAAACAAGTATATCTTCTAGAGTTCCAAATTAAATTCTTGCAGCAAAAACAAAAATATTAATACATTTTAAAAAAATGTGTAAAAAAATATATATTTTATATATATATATATATATATATATATATATATATATATATATATATATTTATATATGTACCTTAAAATATTCTGTACCAAGCCAGTAAAGTCAATGTAAAGCAACTTTGTTTTAAGTTTTCGTTCATTTATGCTCCAGTTACCTCTTTAACCAATTTCAAGTAATGGGTAAGGTAAAGTGTGTCCCAGCCCTTAGAGGATAGAGTGGAGAGAAACTGATTTTGTAAAAGATGCCAGCCTATTGCAGGACACTGACAGTTTCAGAGCAGTTCATCTATGGAACATCTTTGGAATGAGGAAGAAAACCTATTTGTGCAGATGCAAGGCATCTCTCTGCACCATCAGCAACCCAAATGATGTTCATCGTGCATACAGCTGCAGTCATCACACTTGAGTTTTCCTGCCGTCAGGCGGGTCCTCGGTCGGCCGAAGTCTAGGTCCGGCGTCGGTTGTTGTCGCTTCTTCCCTGACGTCAGTGCGGCAGGGGTATAAAAGAGGCAGCTGACTCCATTTTCTTCAGTCTTTCTTGCCGCGCGATGCCCGAAGCAGAAGCAGTTCGCAAGTGCCGGTCGGCCAGCTCCTGAGATTTACGAAAAGTATTTCAGCCGAAGTCTTCTTTAAAGCTAAGTACCCCATTGGGGAAACTTTTCTTGCCTCAGTCCGATGTCAGACAAAGTTAATAATTGCATTTCTTGTGGGAAGCAAATACCGCATAAGGATTTTCACTCTTACTGTATACCTTGCTTAGGGCCAGAGCACGACGTCTTGTCCTGCCGTTTTTGTGCTAGATTTAACAAGCGCACTATTAAGCGCAGGGCGGAATTCGCCCTTCATTATTTTGGCAAAAAAATTAATTATATCATGTCGTCGGATATACCGACGCCAGTTTTAGGCAAAAAACGCAAGGATAAGGACAGACATCCGAGGCCTGCACCGAGTACTGACACCACGCTAAGGCCGACTACCGGCTCTCCGGTTCTCAGCGAGGCGCCTACGCAGCCCCTGACTACCGATGAAATAATTTTACCGGCGACTTCAGTACCCGAGTCAGCTGGTTCCTCGGTCTCCATTCCCACTGCAGATACCGACGCCACTCTTGGTGGAGAACCGGAAAGTTTAGCGAGGCCTGCCAGTTCTGAAGGCGTTTTCAGGCCTACCACCTTCTCTATTAAATCATTCACTAAATCTAAAGCTCCAATGAAAATTAAAAAACAGGGTCCTCAGACTGCCTCTCAAGGCCCCATGCCTAAAAAACAGATGCTTAAAATGGCTGAGGATTTGATTACACTCATCAGGGGTTCTCATCCCCCTCAGACAAAAGACCCAGATTGGAGGAAGACTACCCTTCCTCAGACCAGGCTTCTATTGCCTCTGACCTTTCTGAGGACCAGGATTACGCCTATTCCCCATTTGAAGACTCTGATGCTGAGGAGTCTATTCCCTCGCCCCCCCCCGAGGACTACTCTTTTGGGGAAACCCTGCATACATTGAGAGAGCACTTCCACTGGGAAGGCCAAGATTACTCAGATTCCAAGAAAAGGCTCAGGGAATTTCTGCTGCTTCCCCAGCATAGGCCCCTGGCTATTCCTCCTGTCTTAGATATTTTGGATGATGTGTACACAGAAGCCAGTCTTAATCCAAACTCTTTACCCCCTGCCCCTGTTAATCCAGACAAATATTACCGGGTTCCTGATTCTCACCAGTTCCTTTATAAAAAGCCCTACTGCTGACCCAGAAACTATTTCTCAGGGTCCCAAGGGGATTAAGGCCTCTACTGCTAAAAACCCTTTACCTTCAGAGAGAGATTCCAGAGCATTAGAAAGGTTGGGGAAAAAGGTGTATACATCAGCCACTTTAACCATGAGGGCATTGAACTGTCAGTTTCATATGTTAAAGTACCAACAGTTCTTGCTGTCTCAGCTGAAAAGCAAAATGACACAAACAAAACAACCAGCTTTGAAAGAGTTGCAGGATTTGTTGCATGGAGCAGAACAAGTGGGGAAACATACCTTATAGTGCGGTTTTGATGCTTTAGAAGCCTCATGCAGGGCTGCTGTCACGGGGTCTGTCATACGTAGACATGCTTGGCTCAAAGAGCAAACCTTCCCAGATCATGTCAAAGCAAAGTTATTAGATGCACCACTACAGAAAGATGTATTGTTCGGTGTTAAGGCTGAGGAGGTACTAAAGAAAATGGAGGAAAAAGCGAAATCTATGCAAATAGTTAAAGAATTCTTGCAGGTGTAGCCTCCACGCTTCAGTAGAAACTGGCCTTCCAAAAATTGGTCCTTTCCAGCCACGGACAGACCCCAAAGGGGTAGATACAGACGCCAAAGGGGTAGAGGACATTTGGAAGCAACTACTTGGACCGAGGACCCGCCTGACGGCAGGATAACCCAAGTGTGATGACTGCAGCTGTATGCGCACTCGAGCATCTACATTTATGGTAGGTACAAAACTGTACTTTTTATTGGACGTGGCTTGCTGGTAGGGTTAGCAGGGAAGAATAGAATGATGTAGCTTAGTGTTTGCTTTCTTACTGCAGAGGCAGAGTATGGGACTTGACATGATTTTTATGACCTTTGGTGGAGACCAAAAGTCTCAAGTATACCAAAGGAATTAACCTCCTGATATTTCCAGGCACTGCTTCCTTGGGATTAGGGATTGTTACTAGCCATCACGAAATGAAGGCTTCCCTTGGCTTTTGAATTTCTGCTAATTTCCTTGCTCACCAGTCCTTAAATACGAGTGACCGCCAGATTCCACCTTTTGAGAAACAAGGCATTAAGGGGCTGTGTCTGGTATCAATGGAAGACAGCTTTTGGCAGCGAGTAGTAGAGGCGAGAGAAGCTAGACCGTTAAAAAATTGATTATTTGCATTAGCTGGGTGGCTTATGTAAGTGAATATGTACGTAAAGGAGTGCACTAAAAATAAGTAAGTATATTAAAACATTCTCCATTTTCAAACAGGATAAAATGCTGTCTCATTGCTAGCATAAAAGAGGTACTCAGCCTGTTATAAACTAAACCAAAATGTCAAAAACTAATTCAGACAGGTACACTGCATGCACAACCGTAACTGATTTTGTTTTCCCATCCTCCACTTCAACAAATATTCAAATGGTGCTGAAGTGGTAATGCATTTTTTTAATGCATTTAAGACAACAAAGAACCAAATCAACATGCTCCTTTTAAAGGCGGGAATACACAACCCATTTGGGATTAATTCCAAAACAGTATAAGCTTGAGGAAGCATGCTACCTGAAGCAGTGTCATGGCACTCAGTTTCCTAACAGGCATCTGCAGTTTTTCCTGCCATGTAGAGTAATGAAGAATTGCAGAGGCCTACTTCTAATTGCAAACCATTGGTCTGGACTGCAACATCACAGTGAACATTTACATTGGTATTAAAATATTGAACTAGTAGAAGTGTTGTCCATTGTAGTCACTGAGATTCTGTGTCAAAGGTGCAGCTCTCTGTATGCTTACACTGGTACTGCAGGCAGCATGCGGAAGAGCCTGTATACCTGCATTAATACTGCAGGCATACAGATGGAGCTGCTTGTGATCGTGTTCCTTCACCCTTGGCAATAGCCATGCACTTGTGATTGTGTTTTTCTTTTCATAGGTTCATAGGTTAGTACTAGGCTGATTGCCCTTGTGAGCCATGTTAAGCCTAGCCAATTATCCCTTGTGAGATTCAAACCCTGTACCTTGTTTGTAAGGCAAACACCTTAACCATTAGGCCACACTCCCAACACCAATAAACAGCCTCTGTAAGGCTCGAACCCAGGACCCTACACACCATAGTCAAAGTGATTTATCACTAAGCCATGTCATCCTTATCATACACAGGGGATAATTTATCTACTTTTTTAAGCAAAAGCTTCAAGTGTGCAGCACCATATCATGTCACCACAGTTGTTATAGTCCTGATGTTGCATGCATCACAGAATATTCTCTGTCATGTATTCATTATTATGGTTGACCTGCAGGTAGCACTGTGGGACAGCCTTGGATGCAGCATGGAGAGTTCTGCAACATTTGAATTACCCCAGAAATGGTAAGTAAGCTCAGTAACATGGAAAGTTTTAGAATAATTTTACCACTTCTTATCTGGCATGTGTCAGAGACATAAATTCTGATGCCGCTCTGAATTTGCTTTAGTAGGTTTGGAGTAGCATAGCAAGATGGAAGAGGAATTCCAGTATGCTGCCTCAAGCCTTTTGGATCCAGTTCTTTGTATTGTCAGTCATCATATTTCATCCAAACATATAGATAATAACAAGGGAAGTTTGGATGTATGCCATGTGGATCATCTTTGCAGTGTTATTTGTGACATATTGAAATTAGCTGCAGGCAGTATCCATCTGATCAGTTAGATTCTCAGAGAACTGTAGATGTCATGGCATGGTTTGATGACTCCACAACTCAGGGACATAGGGCTTGGAGAAAGAGGGCAGTCAGCCAGCACTGTCTTCATAACCCCCCCTCCACACACACACTTATTTGCTCTGTTTTACAGACAAAGCTCACAGTTGCTCATCTGGCAGTTTCCAGAAGTTCTTTGAAACCCATCTGTCCCATTGGGAATGCCTTCTTTTGTTGTTAACTGGTTTGAGTGCCCTTTTACTGGGAAGCAGTTTCTAGGTGAAACATTTTATTAACCTCTATGGCTGCTGACCATCATCCCTAGGAACTGACATAGCCCATTCATTCCTCTTGGTGAGGAAGAGCCCTCATTAGTCCATTCATTCCCCCTTGGGTTGACAGCCATGCACAGGGCCATTATCCAGGCAGTCATCAGGGTCTGTTCTTTGGCTCAAGGAGCATTTAATACCCTCACCAATGTCTGAGAGCTACTAGCATTTCTAGTCTTTGGAGGAGGAGCATGCAGTCTTCCTCACATGACTCCGTCCAACATAGATGGCTACGGAGCGGTGGTACATCTCCCTGACCTCAGGTTCCCACTGGATGTTGCCCAATTCATGAGCCAATCCACCTCCTTCCCCATAGGACCGATGAGTCATATGCAACTCACTCCCATTCTGTCCTGCTCCCAGTTTATGGAAACTTTTTTTAATCTGTTTCCTCTGACATGCATTGTAAAGGCGTGAAAAGATTTTGTGAGTGTAGATGCCAGTTCAAGTTCAAGGATTTACATTCTGACTGTTTGTCTTGTATGGGTGAACCCCAGCGCAAGGTAGACTGACAAACTTGCATAGGTTTCACTTGGGAAAACTCGTAGCAGTAGAAGAAAGCCATCTCCTCTTCCATGGCAGGCTGGTGCAAAAAAAACTAGATTCCATATTGCAACCACCAGAGTCAAAATAGATTTCCATTGCTATCACTTTACTTCTCAAGAAAAGTCATAAGAAGAAATCTCATCTCAAGAGAGGTTTTTGAGTTAGAGACTGCCTGGAAGAAAAACATGTCCAAGGATTGTCAGGCCACAGCAATAGCATCTGATAGGCCTGAGGATGCAGAATCCAGTGAGACCAGCTTCCATCCTTGTCCTACTGAGCCTTTATTTACATGGTAGGTTTGTTGAAGGCAGAGGTTGCCTTTTCCCAAAGCAGCTGTTTCAGACATCCACATTGATGTGATGGCTCCAACAGACAAGAAAGATTTGGCTTTTCTGACTCTAGTAGCGCATGTAATCCTCTATGCTGCTAAATTGGGCTGTCTTGTTAATTTGTTTTCCTAGAAGTTTGGATGTGTGAGCAATGCATGTCTGCTGTATATCAAGCCTTGCAGTCATGGTTAACCCCAGTACCAGGTTTTCTTCCTGTTTAGCAAGTCTTGCCCTTGCAGAATTATAAAATGCTGGCCAAAGATCATTTTGCAGTATAGTAGAACTTGCAGTAGGCATCCACCTGTACCCACTTTTCAGATTCTAAGTCTTGTACAAGGAGGAGAGGATTTTCCTTGCCTAGAAATTCAAACTCCTCTTCTGATGAAGAGAAACATTTAGAATAAACCACCCAGGAGGCCTGATGTCCTTCAAGGATGCATCTGCAGTCATCACATATGGGTTGTCCTGCCTCAGGCAGCCCTTCGGTCGGCCGGATTCCAAAGTCTGGGTCCGGCGTCGGCTGAAGTCGCCTCTTCCCCGACGTCAGAGCACCTGGGGTATAAAAGCGTCAGCTGACGCCATCTTCCTCAGTCTTTCTTGCCGCGTGGTGCCCGAAGCAGTTTGCAAGTGCCGGTCGGCCAGCTCCTGTAATTCAGATAAACCAAAGACTTCAAAAGCTAATTACCCCGTTGGGGACTCTTTCTTGCCTCAGCCGATGTCAGATAAAATTAGTAATTGCTTAACTTGTGGGAAACAAATACCTCTTAAGGATTTCCACTCTTACTGCCTACCTTGCCTAGGCCCAGACCACGACATCTCGGCCTGTTCCACCTGTGCTTCCTTCAACCGACGCACTCTAAGATGTCGGTCGGAGTTTGCAGAGGAATTTTTTGGGGCTAGTTTTGCTTACAAAATGCCGTCGGAGACTCCGACTTCACATTTAATAAAGAAACGGAAGGACAAGGACCGACACCCGCGGTTTCGGCTGAAACTACGGCCAGGCCTACTGCGAGTGTCTCGGTTTCGGCTGAAACAGAGTCCTTGGTACTACTGTCCACCGAAACCATACAACCGACAACCTCGGCCCCGGAGGCCACTACCGTCTCGGTTGTTGAATCTCCTTTGGAATCTGGTGTCCAGGAACCTTCCGACACCATTCCATTAGACAAAACTACACCAGCACGTGGTGCAGCCAGGCCTCCTGCATCCATGTCTATTAAGGCATTCTCTAGGGCTAAAGCTGCTAAACACTCTAAATCTATGCCTCCCAGGGTTATCCCTCAGGGACCCACTACAGGTTCTCAGATCCTTAGTCTACCAGAGGACCTTATTTCATTAATTAGGGGCTCTCAGCCTCATCCAGACAGGGGCTCTCAACCTCCTACTGAAAAAAGGCCCAGGGTTGAGCCCTCTGACCCCCTCTCCTCAGATGAGGCCTCTGATGGCTCTGCCCTCTCTGACTACCAGGAGGAGGCTTTTTCGGCCTACGAGGATTCAGATGCAGAGGAATCTATCCCTTCGGCCTCCCCTCCTGAAGAACTGTCTTTCGGGGAAACTCTGCACACTATGCGGGAGCATTTCCAATGGCAGGGCCAGGAATTCTCTGATTCCAGGAAGAGATTAAGGACCTTCTTGCATTTGCCCCAGCATAGACCTTTGGCTATTCCCCCTGTTTTTAATGTCATTGATGATGTGTACTCTGAATCTAGCACAACCCCTGACACTCTCCCTCCGGCTCCTGCCATACCCAATAGGTACTACAGGGTCCCTGAATCACATCTTTTCCTTTACAAGGCCCACTCTGCTGATCCAGAAACTATTTCCCAGGGCCCTAAAGGGGTTGCAGCTGTCACTACAAAAAACCCACTCCCCTCTGAAAGGGAGTCCAGGGCTTTAGAGCTATGGGGTAAAAAAGTGTATACTGCTACCCTTTCTATGAGGGCTTTAAACTGCCAATTTCATATGATACAGTACCAAGAATATTTGTTAGATGAATTGCATAAAAAGCTATCTTCACCTGAACCCCTAGATCGCAAATCACTTCAGGATCTGGTACATAACTCTCAACAGGTTAGCAACCATTTCTTGCAGTGTGGTTATGATGCATTGGAAGCTTCATGTAGGTCAGCAATGACAGGTGCAGTCATACGTAGGCATGCTTGGCTGAAGGAACAATCTCTGCCAGACCATGTTAAAGCAAAGCTTCTGGATGCTCCACTGGAAAAGCAAAAGTTATTTGGCTCCACTGCTCAGGAGGTCTTAAAGAAATTTGAAGAAAAGGCAAAATCTGTACAAACAGTCAAAGATTTTATGCAAGTCCAACCACCAGGATTCAGCAGAAATAGGCCTTCCAAGAACTGGTCCTTTCCAGACACAGACAGATTTCAGAGAGGCAAGAACAGGCGTGCCAGAGGTAGAGGGCAAGCTAGAGGCTCCTACAGAGGACATCAATGGCAGCCTCCCAACCAGAGAGGTAGTGCAGGGCCTACAACTGCTGCACAAGGACAGACTCAATGACTTTACCTTGACTCCGCCAACCAGGGCTCAATTGGAAGCACCTTTGGGCGGAAAGCTTTCCTTATTTTCAGAAAATTGGCACATTATTACAAGGGACAAATGGACACTACAAATAATAGACAAAGGATACAGGTTCCATTTCCACACATTACCGAAAAGAAAAGGCATGCCAGACCTGCCACCAAATCAAAGGGCAGAGGCTTTGAAACAAATCTCCAACTTAATGAAAATGAAAGCAATAGAAAGGGTTCCTCTCGCAGAACAAGGCCAAGGATTTTATTCCATACTCTTCCTTGTTCCAAGAAAAGAAAAGCAATGGAGGCCTATTCTCGACTTGTCCGCACTAAATACTTGCCTCATTGCGCCAAAATTCAAAATGCTGACTCTGCAGCAATTCCTTCCCATGCTGGGCAAGGGGTCTTGGCTGGTAACTCTGGACCTCAAGGAGGCATACCTGCATGTCCCTATCAGACAAAGCTGCAGAAGACACCTCAGATTTCTTGCAGGTTCAGAGCATTATCAATTCTCAGCATTGCCCTTTGGCTTATCTACTGCGCCCAGAGTATTCACGAAATGCCTGGCATCAGTAATTGCACACTGCAGACTTCAGGGGATGCAAATATACCCGTATCTGGACGACTGCCTTATACAAGCGGACAGTCAACAAATTCTGGTAAAACACTTGATTTATGCCATCTATCTTCTTCAGGCCTTGGGATATACAGTCAACATGCACAAGTCAAGACTTGTACCATCCCAAAGAATAAATTTTCTGGGTGCGGATCTAGACACAACCACCCAAATGGCTTTCCTCACAGAAGAAAAACAAAACCAACTACCGGATTAATTCAAAAACCTGTCAAGACAAACTCAGCTGACTGCAAGGAAAATCCTGCAGGCCCTGGGTTACATGGCTTCTTGCATTCTTCTGATTCCTCAAGCAAGGCTACATATGAGGAAACTCCAATGGTACCTAAGGAGTTTATGGACTCAGCACAGTCACAGCTTGGAAACTTTGATACCACTCATCCCATGCCTTCAAAGGGAATTTCTGTGGTGGGCTCAAGCAAGCCAGTCAAACAGGGGTTTGCCCTTCAGCAATCCAATAGCCAGCCAAACCATTACAACGGACGTTTCAGACCACGGATGGGGAGCGCACATGGAAGGAATATGCATTCAAGGTCTATGGTCACAAAAAGAGCTACGCATGCACATAAACCAAAAGGAAATGCTGGCAGTGATGCATGCAATTGAGGCCTTCAAGTTATTTCTACATCAGGGCCACCTGCTAATAAGGACAGACAACACTACAGTTATGTGGTACATAAACAAGCAAGGGGGCACCCATTCCTACCCTCTTTGCAGACTGGCAATGAATCTATGGAAACTTTCCTTGACTCTCATTATACATGTGCAATCCCAGTTTGTACCAGGAAAGGACAATATACTGGCGGACAGCTTAAGCAGGAGCACCATGGATGCACACGAATGGATGCTGCACCCAGACATCTTCCATCAGATAGCACAATCATGGGGGAGACCGGACATAGACCTCTTTGCCTCCCCACACAATCATCAGCTGGAGAAATTCTGCTCAAGGACATACCACCCACAATCATGGAAAGTGGACGCCCTCTCTTTCAGCTGGAGAACTCTAACAGTGTATGCATTCCCACCTCTTCCATTAATGACCAAGGTCTTACTGAAGATCAGGGCAGAGCAGCCAAGAGTGATTCTGATAGCTCCGGACTGGCCAAGACAGCACTGGTACCCATTGCTAAAGAGCATGTCACGGACAAAACCATGGCTTCTGCCACAATGGCCGCTTCTCCTGACGCAGCACAATTACCAAACTCTGCATTCCAACCTGAAAACATTACAACTAGCTGCCTGGAAAATACCTTGACTCATCACCAGGATAAGCTATCCAAGAGAGTGAAGGATATCATCATGGAAGCTCACAGGCCTTCCACAAGGAAAGCATACTTGGCAAAATGGAAAAGATTTCACACCTGGAGCACATCAAAGGGCCTAGATGCAACAGTTATGAACATGGCACATATCCTGGAATATTTGGCAGAAATGCTCCACAATGGCCTGTCTTACTCTTCCATTAAAATTCATGCTTCAGCAATTTCAGCAGAGTACAATACTGATCCACCCGTCTTCTCTCATCCTCTGCTAAGACAGTTTCTAAGAGGAATTAAAAACATCAATCCTCCAAGGAAACCACCAGTGCTTACTTGGGACCTTAACTTTGTGTTGGAAAAACTAACGCTGCCTCCCTTTGAACCAGCAGCATCTTCAGAACTACAGTTCCTCTCTTGGAAGACTGCCTTCCTTCTGGCCATAACCTCAGCAAGAAGAGTATCTGAGTTACAGGCCCTCATGGCAGTACAGCCATTTCTTATTTTTCATCAAGACAGAGTCTCATTGAGAACCAATCCTTCATTTATGCCAAAGGTGGTATCTAGGGTCTCATTAAACCAAGCTATTCACCTGCCTACCTTCTTTCCAAATCCACAAAACAAAGGAAAAAAGCTTCTGCACACCCTGGACATACACAGACACTTGCGCTACTACTTGGACAGAACTAAAAATTACAGAAAAACTGACCAGTTGTTTGTAGCATATGCAGCTGGTGCACAAGGAAAAGCAATTTCAAAACAGACAATTTCAAAATGGATAGGGAATTGCATTTCTTTCTGTTACTCCTTTCATGGAAAAACTGTACCAGCTAACATTAGACCTCATTCGACCAGAGCCACAGCCACCTCCACAGCCTTCTTAAGGGGGGTGGCTACCAAGGACATTTTAGAAGCTGCTACATGGAGCTCCGTGCATACATTTTCCAAGCATTACAACTTACCTTTATATTCCAGATCCAGAGCAGGCTTTGCTACGGCAGTCCTGCAGGGCATTTTAGCTGCACCATCCTTTACATAGATCCTCCACCCCCAGATTGGCTATGGTATTCTACCCATATGTGATGACTGCAGATGCATCCTTGAAGGACATAGTACAGTTTTGTACCTACCATAAATGTAGATGTCCGATAGGTATGCATCTGCAGTCAGGTTTACCCTCCCTCCTTCCCCTCTGTGGTATTTCTTGGGTACATTCCCCTCTCATAGCTAGCTGGGGTTATCTATTATGGTGTATTTGTTTTTATATATGTATATATTTTTTTTTTGTGCATGTTTGGAATTTATTGCATTTCTCCAAATTTAGCCTTCGTTAGAGGGCACCTGGCATCTGGGGCAAGAAAAACTGAGGAAGATGGTGTCGGCTGACGCTTTTATACCCCAGGCACTCTGACGTCGGGGAAGAGGCGACTTCAGCCGACGCTGGACCCAGACTTTGGAATCCGGCCGACCGAAGGGCTGCCTGAGGCAGGACAACCCATATGTGATGACTGCAGATGCATACCTATCGGATATCTACATTTATGGTAGGTACAAAACTGTACTTTCTCTTACACACAGTATAGATGATGAGGAAATGCTTTCCTCAGGTTCTCCACTTGAGGACCTCTCCTGTGGAGAAACCTTTAACTTCATGTTGGAACATTAATCATGGGAGGTTATCAGTGACAAAAAAGGGGATACCTAGACCTGTTTGATCTGTATTTGCCCTGTTGTACCTCTATTATTTGAGGATTCAGCAATTCTTTTGTAGGGGTTTCATCAAAACCTGATTTATAACTACCCATGCCAAAGAAACTTGAAATATTCTGGACAGTCTGGTATACTTCCCACTGCCTTTATAAGAATTTGATGGTGGACCCAACCATGATTTTTTGGTTGCATCCATGTGGTCTGAATTAGTTGTAGGGCCCAGTATCTTCCAAAATGATAGAGAGTAGAGTATTAGATAGGTTTAGGAAGACTGCGTGTACCCTTTTGCTACCCTTACCTTAAGTGATATTAATTTTCAGAACCACACAGTAAAATACCAAGGACAGATCCTTAGAGTGCAATGATGAGACCATGAAAGTCTAGGTTTCCATGCAGTGAATTGAATACCATGTTTTTAAATGTGGGCGTGAAGTATTAGATGTAGAAATAAAATCAGGAGCAACAGGACTCCAACCCCTCCCTGAGGCTGTCTCTGAGAAGAGGACAGCTGCTTTAATGCACCTGCAGAGGGAAACTGCCTATTTGAAAAAAAAATGGTGGAGAAATGAAAGCTAGTAGAAACCATCAAACAGCTGATTCTTTCTCCCACTCCCAACTACAGCAGAAGTTATCCCTCTAGTAATTGGCATTTCTGTTGCCGTCAGATCAGGAGTCAGCAAGCCAGACTGAAGAAAAACTTTGAAAATCAAAAGTGGCAAGGTAAGAAAAAGGAAGAATGAGGGTGGTCTGCTAGCAGCAATGTGACATGACCCTCTGATCAGTAATGACTACCACAGTGTTCCTTTCTTCCTGTGAATTCAGACTCTCTTTGAAAAGACAAGGAATTAGCATATGCCAGTTAGTTGGCCTTCTCTCTCAGATATGATAAAGATGATGAAAAATGCTTCACCTGTGCCCCTATAGCCAGTTATCTCTGTCCATCTCTTTTTTTTGGGGGGGGGGTGGCTGGCTGTTTCAGAAGCAACTGAGTGAATATTACTTCAGAATAATGGTTCCTGGCCATCATCTTTTCAGGGTACAGAATAGCATTCAGTGCATTTCCTTTTTTAATGGGAAGGCCTCTCTACCAAGGGATCAGATCACACTAGTCTTACCTCTTGATAGATAAACTGTCGCTACAGGAAGCAGTAGAATGTGCACATCCAAATGAGTAGGCTAAGAAATACTTCTCCAGACTTTACATAATTCATAAGAAAAACGTATTATGAATGCTTATTTTGAATCTTTTAAACCTAAATCTTTTCTTAAAATTTCTGAACTTCAGAATGCTTATCCTGCAGTCCTTTCTCCCCTTATTAATACCAGGAACATTCACTGTAATTTTGAACTCTGAATCTTAGAGATGTTACTTACATGCATCAATATTCAAAGAACAAAAAAGACACTTGAGGCTTACAACAGAGGACTACCACTTGCTGATTACCTTCTTACTGATCTTGTTCCTTTGCTGAAATTCATAAGGACAAAGGACATTCGTATGTTCCCATACTTGTTCGACTGCCTTCTGCGTACCCAGTTCTAGGAGGGACTGCAGGATATGCCTTTACCTCTGGAAGTTGCACTTCTCTTTAAATCTTTCTACTTCCAGTTTGACACCCAGTATTTCCAAGGATTTTCTGGGGGTCATGCTGAGCAAAGTACTAAACAGAGTCTTGTCACTTAAAAAGGTTACTTTCGTACAGGATATTTTCCTCTGGCAGTTACACAGAACAGTCCTCACACCAAGAGAATTTATCAGGTCCCTAGACTGCATGACATTCATCATTCGTACAGTACTTCTGGCCAAACCTTGTATAAAAAGATTCAGTGGTGTCTGAAAGCAAAAATCTTAAACCTTGGAGAATGAGGTTCTGGTATTTACTTGTGTGTGTATATGTAGGCTAGCCACCCAGCAGTGTAAACCTTGGCTTGAGATGATTGTCAAAGTGGTAACGACACACTGGCCCCATGTGCAAAATAGGAAAAGGGGTTGAGGATGGATGGATACATACAGAGAGAAAGGGAGTTCACTTGGTGGGATTTCCCAAATATTAACCGAGGTGGGAATGCGTTTTAGGAACCCCTCCCCTCAGCAGTCACAGTCAGACTTTGACTGCAGATGCTTCAGACTTACCATAGGGGAACACACCTGGAGCTTCAAGGTACAGAGTCAGTGGACCCCATTTCAGGGCAAGCAGTATATAAACATCAAGGAATTTGTTACTGGTCATAATAGCTTTAAAGGCTTTCAAATAGCCTGGGGAACTAGCAGTCCATCTGACACCAGGCAGTACAACATTCACGTGGCCCACAGACAGAGAGTAATTCATTTATACCCCCTGTGCAGACTAATTATGCAGGCATGGAATAAGCATTGCACTCTGACACAAATGTCAGGGTCACATACATCCCCTTGCAGCCAGAGAACACAGCAGACACCCTCAGCCAGGAATGGCATATTAAAAGAGCTGTTTTCAGTAGTCTAGCAAAAAAATATCAGTTGACAGACAGAGACTTGGTCACTTACATGGATAATCTCCAGTTTCCATATTCCCTCTCAAGGTTTCTGGGCAAGAAGACATGGCAGATAAATGTGTTCTCCTTCCCATGGTATAACCTTTTCCTCTATTCATAAATACCCCCCAACTTAACACTTCTGCTCTTCCTCTCCCTACTGGGATTTTGTTTTGTAGCCTCCCCCATCCCTCCCTAGTGCCTGCTGACAGTCAAACTGCCTATTTGTTCATTATCATTGGAGCTGAAAAACAGTTAGTGGCATTGCCTTCATGCAAGTAGCCATGAAGCTTATTTTCTGTTTAAAGCCCTAATCTCTCCTGTGTAGTGTGTGTATTTGTATTGGGCTTAACTTATGTCACTGTGGGCCATTGTGCTTTCCTGTGCATGTGCATTCTTCTGCACTTCTGCCAATAAAAGCTATTGCCTTCATGGCTTGGTGAACCTAAAGCATGACCCTGGACCTCTCCATGTATAACTGCCCTTTTTCACAGGGATGGTGATATAGGATGACCCAGTACCCCTCCTCCCCTAGGATAGGCACCCTTATCCTCCCCATGCTTGTTCCAGCAGATTTCCGAGACACCAGTCAAACTCAGATTGCCTTCGTCATGGTAGTTTACCTCTATACATGAGTGGAACTAACCGTTGTAGCAGTAATTTTGGAATCATTGAAGCCAGCTGCAACTGCTTCCCTCAAATACTTCTGGAAGACAGCACTTCTGGTAGGTTTAATATATTGTGTAGATTTCAGAGTTGCAGACCTTAATGTGCAGAGAACACTTAATGGTTTCCAGAAAGATACAGTGAGCCTGAGGATCAACCCCTCCTTCATGCCCACTTTGGTGTCCGAGATGCTATTTAACCAGAATATTCCCCTGCCTGTTTTTCTGAAGCCTTAAATAAAGGTAAAAGAATATTGCTTCTGTTAGATATCTACAGGAAGCTCAGGTATTGCATAGAGAGGACCAAGTACATTAAACAGACTGAAAGAAATTTGTCTCTCTTCCACAAGTAAACAGAACAAGCCAGTCACAAAATAAACCATTTCTGAATAGTTGTAAAAGGGCAGTCTGCTCTGATGTGGAAAAAAAAGACATAAAAAGCCTTCCAGGAACAGGGAAAAGCACTAGTCTACCAGAGCTGCTGCCACTCTGGTAACCTTTTTTTGGAATATATCTGTCCATAGTATCTGTGTGGCCACTACCTGGTCCTTCAGTCACATATTTTTCAGGCACTAATAAGCTCCGTATCTAGTCCAGAATCAGCGCAGGGTGTGGTACTGCCATCATTAAATGTTTTGTTTGAGTTTCCATCTTCCGTAATGGAAATTGCTTTTGCTAAATACTGCTACAGTGGAAGTCCGTACTGCTAACATATGTGAGTGTACTCACCCTGACAGTGATGTTTGAGAGGGATCACCATTACAATGTTAGCTGCCACTCATCCTCCCCTGTACAGCGCCCCCCCCATCTCTATTGCACCACAGAAACGAGTACCAGGAGGAAGATTCTTCCATGGACATGCTCTACCTGAGGTAGGTGATTAAATAGGTAGAAACTCGTGAACATTGTTCAGCATAGTTATTTTTTCCATTGATTAAAAAAGGCACGGGAGCTCTCTTAACTGGGCAATATTTCCCTTTCCTTCGGTGACAAAAAAAAAGAGAGAGATCATAAGATGTGCAAGCTGACTACTCCCTTAATGTGAGGTGCACACCAGTGTCCCTGCTCTGGTGAGGGTGCATTCTGTGACATGATGTCCAGTGAGTTCTCATATTCTGCCTGATCTCGCAAATGTCATCTGTGGCTAATTCCTGTATGTCATAAATGTTGCTTCAGCAGCTATCCTACATGAGCATTTTTTGTCACTGAGAGTGTGGTCACATAACAGTAGTTTTGTCAAGCCTCCCCATGTGTTGTCTGAGTCTCCCACCTTTTCCTGGCTCTCCCAGTCACCTTTAAAGCTCATCGTAGATTTTACACACTATCACTTCCTCAGGTTATGTATTCCAAGTGTCTTCTACCTGTCTGTGAAGCTTTAATTTCCAAGTCTTCCCACTCCTTTTCGTGGCCACTCATCTGCCACCTTTAACAATCAGATTTTTCAGTTCTACATCAGTCATCTGCTTTGTTTCATTGATGGACAACAGTCATATATGTGTGTATATATGTATGTACATACATACATACCTACATACATATATATATATATATATATATATATATATATATATATATGTGTGTGTGTATATATATATGGGTCTACCTGAAAACACCGACATGCAAAAACACAGACAACGAAATCACCGACACCACAAAACTGAAAGTTCAAAAACACGAAACTTCACATGCCCGACAAACCACAATCCTGACAGTCAACAAACAAAACAAATCCTCTGTCCAAAAAGCACACGCACAACACAAGCATACCAAAAACCTTACAAACCTACACTAAACCTTACAAACACAACTATCTACGCACTAACCTTAACCCTAAGGTCCGTCACTGTCGCACACTCACCTAACCCGCGCCCTAACCCTAACTCACTTAATCCGCCCCTAACCCTAAAGTCCATCACCACCGCATACTTACACACTAGCGCTCCTTTGACATGTCGGTGTTGTCAGCATCGGGATTTTCAACTGTCGGTCATCTCCGTTGTCGATCTTCCGGTGCCGGTGTTCTCTTTGTTGGCATTTCCAGCTTTCGGCATTATCAGGTAGACCCGTATATATATATATATATATATATATATATATATATATATATATATATATATATATATATATATATATATATATATATATATATATATATATATATATATATATATATATGTGTGTGTGTGTGTGCTAAACAGAGTATTCCAAATGAAACCTCACTACCACCTTGAAATCTGTAGAGTCCACATTCCTGGCACAGCATGCCACCTGCACTGTGTGCTTTGCACAATGGCCTTTGCAGCTCACCCCCTTACACTGTGCAGCAGGATCCAGCCATAGATAAGACCCAGTCATTTAGCTTCCTTTGATTGCCTTGTGGTATATTCTTTTGTTATATAATTACTCTAATTATCCCTTTATCAAAATGTATATTCTTACACTTGATATGTATTGAACTCCAGCTACCACCTCTGTATCGACCCTATCAGCTACAGTAAAAGATGCTGATTATGGACTTCTTTCCTTGACGTTTGCACAGATGTTTAGTACCTTTACTTGTCATGTCATTCTCATTCTTTAACCCAGGTGATTTGACTGTGCCACATGTCTTGAAAAGGACTGATCCCTACCCTGAAATCTAGGCATTTTATTAGTTACTGATTTCTTGCTTAACATATTCCTCCCTAACTGCAAAGTTTTGCCTTCTGCTAGCTCATTCTCCGTCAATCTCACCAGTGTGGGTCCCACCTGCATCTTTGATAATTTTTCCATTCTTTCCTTGGTTTCATGCTTCCTGTCTGTGGAGTTGTTGCTCGTTTCCGATTGCCTTTTATTGACTTGACTTACAAGCATTGAATTTTATTTTTATAAGTTCATACTAGCTGCCCTTGCCATCATGCAGGCAGCCATCAGGAGTGGTTGGAATTTTTTGTTTTAAATCCCTGTCCCCTTTGCACTCACATATTGATAGCCTATGGATGGGGCATGTTGTGGGTGCCAGTTCTGCTCCATCTGTTAAGAGAGGTAATGTCAGCCGGGCTGCCGTATCGACTCCCAAGAGGCATAGCAGAGTTGTTTCTCTGGTCTCTCCTAGGATGGGCAACATCTATGCTTCCTGCCTGTGACATCAAGTACCCAAGCCGCTATTGTCTGTGGTCACCTGGGCCATGGTCAGGACTTTATTCCTGTATGCCACCAGTGCAAGCTTGAGGATTTACATTACAAAATGAAAAAAATTAATGATACATAAAGTTAAACTTGTTAAGAGATCTCTTAAACTAGGGGATTTTGAGGTTATTCCTAGTAATTAGAAACGATAGCTGTGAAGATTGAGATGCTGGCAGATAGGACAGTTAATAAAACAAAGGGCCACTTGTCAGGGAGATACTACAGCACTCATGGATATATATTAAACAGTTTTGCTGCATTTTATGACTAGTTATATACAGCAGATAACACACAATCTGTTAGGAATGAAGAATTATTATTTTTTTAATTTCGTGTATTTGAATAAGTTTAATCAGTTCCAGTCAGGCTCCTTGACAAACTAGTTTAGATTAGAGAAAGTACAGTACACATTGGCCAAATCTGGTAAAGGAAAATCTCATGGCTCTGATTGGTTAGAGGCTAAGGAATTGTTTTTGAAAAATTTCACAGTCATGGCTAACTATATTCTTAATTCAAGCACCCCCCTGGTCCTGGAAGCAGGCAGTAATTTGTCCTTTTGAAACATGGTGCAAACAGTCTTCAGTTAGGCCTGTGTGTATTTGTGTGTGTGTGTCTATATATTTATATATAGCGAAAGAGGGGATTAGCTAAAATCAAATAAAGGTTGAAAGTATGATAATGGGTCATTTTACCTGCAAGACACTTTTATTTGAATTTGGATTAGTTCTAATTTAGCAACACTTATTTCTGCACATCTTTCTCTCAATAAACAATACTGGATAACTTCAAACTCGTTTGAGTCAGTTGTATGCAAGTCGCACACTTCATTGTGCAGATTATCTCTGTTGCCAGCTCATCAGTATCACCTGCAAATGTAGGGCATGCCTGCATTCTTTGCTGTCATTGTGGTAGTATGATAAGCTTTTACAAAAGCTTTTTCAGACCTTGTACTCTGCTGCATCACATTGTTATTGGAACTCTGATTTGAATGTTTCTTATTAATATTTGGAATTATTTGAAATAATATCACTGTTATTATTGATGTTTTTATTTTGTTTTCTTACATGCAATGTTTAGTTCAATGTTGGTGATCCATTAAAAGTCTGCAGTCTTCCTTGCTCAGAACATATAACAGCACTCAATGCTTTTTCTTAGTAAAATATGCTGTGCTGTAAACATTTGCAGATGTCTAAATTTTCTAGGTTATTAGCCAGCTGCAGGACAGAAATGTACAAAAAAGTTGAATAATTCACTGGGTACCATAGCTCTGAGCATGTCTGATGCAGTCTTAAAGAATTTCCTCATCTTTTATCCTACTGGCTGCAGTTCTGTAAACTGGCATTTTGCATTAACTTTCTCCTGTCATTTGTTAAATTTTCCACTTTTTTTACTTTGATTTCAACTGTTTTTTCAGAAAAAAATGATACTGAAGCTCGTCTTAAAGAACTATGTGATGAAGTAAAGGTACTGTAGTTTTTCTTATTGATTTTTGCCACTCTTGCCTTTGTTATTTCATCTTTCTGTTTTAGTAGTATCCAGGGCTATGTACATAATTCATAAAGTTATTTTTAAAACTTTGACTGTTTTTGTTGAATCATTTGTGGGTGTTAGGGAATTGCTGATAAACCATAAATGTTTTTTTCTTTCTTTCTACAATTACTGCTGCAGTGTTACTTATTTTTAACAGAATAAAAGTACTGGTTTGGTGGACCTTTTCATGCCATATCCAGGTCTTGTAGTATATGGATGGAGACACAAAGACACCATAGCAACATTTTATTCCATATTACAGCTGGAACACACTATGTACCTAAAATTACCTTAGGTACTTTAGAAGGAAAGATTGCTGACAACGTTTTTTTAATTTTTTTTCCCTAAACAGCTTGTGACTAGTAGTGTTGTAAAAACAGTCCAGGTTGTCTTGCTGACAAAGAAATGTTAGAATGATATTTTGATCAGAACATAGTATTCGAAGTAGCATTCTGACTGTTTTGAAAGTATTTTTGTGTGAGGCAAAGGTCCTCACACTCCATTGTAGAGAGCTGTGCTACTTGCACCCCCTACTACATATTCCTCAGCTCTGAGGTCATTGCATGTTAGTGGGGAAGAAAAAAATATTTCCTACTGCTTGTGCAGATGTTCTTCGTTCCCCATTGCTGCAGTCCTTACTATTGGGTAGTCCGCTGTCCAGTCGGCCCGAATACCAGAGTATATGGCTGACGTCGGTCAGGGCGCATTAGACTGACGTCAGTACGTCAGGGTACTAATGCGCATGACCGACGTCATATCCTCAGTCTTTTTTGCCGCATGGTCCGATGCAGAAGCAGTTTTGCGAGTGCAGGTTGGCGTTCTGAAATATTTCGAAACCGGAGTTTCAGACCGAATCAGAGTTGGCTAAGTACCCGTTGGGAACATTTTGGTTTTTCTTGCCTCAGTATTTAACGGATGTCAGAAAAAGTGAATAACTGTATTTCTTGTGGGAAACAGATACCTCATAGGGATTACCATACCTTGTGTATACCTTGTTTAGGGCCTGAGCACGGCGTTGTTGGATGCGCTCTTGTGCTAGGTTTAACAAGCACTATTAAGAGGAGGTTAGACTGTGCCAGGTTAGTGTTTGGGAAGCGTTGCAATTATAAAATGCCGTCGGATGCTCCGGCCGCTTCGTCAAGAAGCGCAAGGACAAAACAGCGAAGCCTAGGGTTGATGAACCCGGCAGTCCCGGACGTCGGTTCTTTAGAAAACTCAGTGGAGCCAGAGGTTTTGCCAGGAGTTTCTATGGAGTCTCAGGCTGAAACTTTACTGTTACAGGATGTGCCTTCTCAGGAGGTAGGCCAGGCTGAGGGGTCTTCTCAGGTAACTGTTCTTCCCTCTCTTCCCAAGGTTGTTAGAGCCTCTCCTTCTGTTGCCAAAACTTCTTTGAGAGGTAGGCCAAGTTCAGCTTCAGTGGGGGCTTCTCCTAGCATTTCGGGTTCTGTACCTAAGAAACATATGCTTAAAATGGCAGAAGATTTGATTACTATGATTAGAGGTTCTATGCCCCCTCCTGATAAGAGGCCCAGGGTGGAACCGAGTTTGATAGTTTTGAACAGTGTTCAGAGGCTTCTGAGTCTTCTGGGGAAGATTTGCAGGAGTATCCTCCTTATTCTGATTCTGATGTGGATGATTCCACTCCTACAGCTTCTCCTCCTGAGGATTTCTCTTTTTCAGAGACTCTGCATTCCATGAGGGAGCACTTTAAATGGGAAGGCCAGGATTACTCTGATTCAGGAAAAGGCTTAGGGAATTCTTGTTTTTACCCCAGCATAGGCCCTTAGCTATACCTCCTGTGTTGAATGTGGTGGAAGATGTTTTTGCAGAGGCTTCCCTGAACCCTGACTCTTTGCCTCCTGCTCCTGTTAAACCCGATAGGTACTATAGGGTGCCTGAAGCTCATAAGTATTTGTTTAAGAGTCCTAGGCGGACCCAGAAACTGTTTCTCAGGGGCCTAAAGGTGTTAAGGCCTCTGTGGTTAAAAATCCTGTTCCCACTGATAAAGAGGCAAGGGCTTTGGATAGGTGGGGAAAGAAAGTGTATACTTCTTCCACTTTAGCCATGAGGCGTTGAATTGTCAGTTTCACATGCTAAAATATCAAAATTATCTCCTTTCACAATTGAAATCTAAGGTGGATGCTTTGGCGGAAGGTATTGAGTGTAAAGAGTTGCTGGATTTGGTTCATGTGTCTGAACAAGTGGGTAAGCATTCTTTGCAATGTGGTTTTGATGCTGTACAGGCCTCCTCGAGGGTGGCTGCCACTAGTTCTGTTCTTGAGGCATGCCTGGTTGAGGGATCAGAATTAAGCTGAGCATGTTAAGACAAGGATTTTGGATGCTCCTTTACAGTCTGATGTGTTGTTTGGTTCGCCTGTGGAAGCAGTTTTAAAGAAAATGGAGGACAAAGCTAAGTCTATGCAAACTGTTAAAGATTTTTGCAGGTGCAGCCACCGAGTTTAGTAGAAATTGGCCTGCTAAGGGGTGGACATATCCTGCTTATGATTCCCAGTCTAGGGGTAGGTCTAGGCGTGGTAGGGGCAGAGCTCAAGGTTCTTTTAGGCCTAGAACAGGGAGTTCACCTGCTCAGACTTCTGGTGAGGGCAGGGGTCAGTCCTTTCGTAAACAGACCCAATGACCTGCCTTTTCAGCTACCAGTAGATTCTCGTCTGGTAGCTCCTTTGGGAGGAAGACTGTCTCTTTTCAAAGGAAATTGGGATTTAATTACTCAAGACAGATGGGTGTTGGATATCATTCACCACGGTTACAGGTTTTATTTCCATACAATGCCTCCTTTCAAAGGCATGCCAGGCGTTCCTCCTCCACAAAGAAAAGAGGCTCACAAGCAAATTTCTCAGTTACTCCAGATGGGGGCCATTCAGCCAGTTCCTGTATCAGAAAGGGGCCTAGGATTTTATTCTCGCCTGTTCCTAGTACCAAAGAAGGGGAACACGTGGAGACCAATTTTGGATTTATCTC
The DNA here is from genome assembly GCF_019279795.1 of Protopterus annectens. Classification (NCBI taxonomy): domain Eukaryota; kingdom Metazoa; phylum Chordata; order Ceratodontiformes; family Protopteridae; genus Protopterus; species Protopterus annectens. The sequence continues at coordinate 367,206,795 of NC_056730.1, read as the reverse complement.
TCCTCAACACTTATCTGGACATTCCCAAGTTCAAGATGTTGGCGTTACAACAGCTTTTACCTCTGCTGGGCAAAGATCACTGGATGGTAACTTTAGATCTCAAGGAAGCTTACCTTCATGTGCCTATAAGGCTAAGTTGCAGGAAGTATCTGCGGTTTCGAGCTGGAAATTCTCATTATCAGTTCTCTGCATTGCCCTTTGGCTTATCTACTGCCCAGAGTATTCACAAAGGTTCTGGCTCCAGAGATAGCTTACTTCAGGCTACAAGGAATTCAAATCTATCCTTACTTGGGCGACTGCCTGATTCTGGCTCAAGAAAAGGAAGACCTTCTACAGCATCTGGAATATGTTATAGCAGTGCTAAGATGCCTAGGGTATTCTGTGAACGAAATAAAGTCCAGTCTAGTACCCTCTCAAGACATGTGCTTTCTGGGTATGAGACTGAATACAGCAGCCAGATGGCCTTTTTAACCCCGGACAAACAAAAGAGTCTATCACTTTACTTCCATCAACTATCTCATCAGTCCGTGCTGACTGCAAGGACAGTCCTTCAAGCATTAGGGTTCATGGCATCTTGTATTCTGGTGCTTCCCAATGCCAAACTGCATATGAGGAAGCTACAATGGTATCTCAAAAATGTATGGACACAGCACTGCCAGGATTTGGACACTGTCATTCAAATAATACCTTGCCTTCAAAAAGAATTTTTGTGGTGGGCTCAGGAATGTCACCTAAACAAGGGACTCTCTGTGACCCGGCCAGAGGCGAGTCAGATTTTAACGACAGATGCCTCGGACATTGCTTGGGAGCTCATCTAAATGGAAAGTGGATACAAGACAAGTGGCCTGCCAGACTACAGCATCTACATATCAGCATGAAGGAGATGTTAGCAGTCCAGTTTGCATTAATGGCTTTCAAGGAGTTACTTCTTCCAGGGCAGGTGTTGATTCTAACAGACAACACAACCGTCATGTGGCTCATCAACAAACAAGGGGCATGAGTGTCTTATTGCCTATGAAGGCAAGCAATGATTTTATGGGAGACTGCGCTAAGCTTGCAACTAACTCTTCAGGCAAGGTTTCTGCGGAGCACAGAACTCCTTAGCAGATGTGTTAAGCAGACAAATCATGTATCCCCACGGGTGGAAACTGGATCTTCATGTATTTCAAAAATTGACAGTGTCATGGGGAACTCCAGACATAGATCTGTTCGCTTCTCCACTAAACCACCAGCTGCCACAGTATTGCACAAAGGGGTTTCATCACACAGCTTGGAAAGTGGATGCTCTGTCTTTCAGTTGGAAAAACCTTCATGTGTATGCCTTTCCTCCTCTGCCTCTTCTTCCAAAGGTACTATTAAAGGTCAGACAAGACAGGCCAAGGATGATTTTGATAGCTCCAGATTGGCCTCGGCAACACTGGTACCCACTACTACAGTCTGGTAAGGAAGCCTCCATGGCCTTTACCTCTGATTCCTCATCTGTTATCTCAGAAGGACGGTCATCTGCTCAATGTCAAGCTTCACTCTCTTCATCTAACAGCCTGGCATATTCTGTGTTGAAACACAGCAGGTCTCAACTTCCTCAACAAGTTTTAAATGTGATTATGGAAGCTAGAAGACCTAGTACAAGGAAAGTGTCATGAAAAATGGAAGAGATTTTTATTTTGGAGTACAGCAAAGAATTTGGAGATTTCTGAGCCTAATTTGAGTGTGGCTCTTCAATATCTTTCTGAGTTATTGGACAAAGGTTTGTCCTTCTCTTCCATTAAGATTCATGCTGCAGCAATTTCAGCTCACTATGATTGTGACCCACCATTGTTTTCGCATCCTTTGTTCAAGCAGTTTCTTAGAGGGGCAAAGAATATAAGACCCCCACGTAGAACTCCTACTCCTGCTTGGGACCTCAATTTTGTGTTGGAAAAACTTACTCTACAACCTTTTGAGCCTGCGGCTACTGCTGAATTGAAATACTTGTCATGGAAGACTGCTTTTCTGTTGGCTATTACTTCTGCAAGAAGGGTGTCTGAGTTGCAGGCCCTTATGGCAGTAGAGCCCTTTTGATTTTCCATAAGGATAGGGTATCATTACGTACTAATCCTTCCTTTATGCCTAAGGTGGTTTCTAGTGTGGCTTTAAACCAAACTATTCATTTGCCTACTTTTTATGCAGACCCCCAAAATAAAGGGGAAAAGATTTTGCACACTTTAGATGTACACAGGCAATTGCGTTATTATTTAAGCAGGACTAAGGATTTTAGGCAGTCTCAGCAGTTGTTTGTTTCTTTTGCTTTGAGTTAGCAGGGCAAGCCTGTGTCAAAACAAACTATTTCTAGGTGGATTGGCTTTTGCATTGCATTTTGTTATTCCCATCATGGCAAGGAGATTCCAGCTGGGATTAGGCGCATTCCACTAGAGCTACTGCCACTTCAACAGCATTTCTAAGGGGTGGCAACTAAGGATATTTTGGAAGCAGCTACTTGGAGTTCAGTGCATACTTTCTCTAAGCATTATCACCTTCCTATCTACTCTAAGTCTAGGGCTGGTTTTGCCACAGCTGTTTTGCAAGGCATGTTGTCAGCTCCTGCTTCTCTATGATTTGCCAGCCTCCCTTACCTCTGCTTTGGGATTCTACCCAATAGTAAGGACTGCAGCAATGGGGAGCGAAGAACATAGTACAGTTTTGTACCTACCATAAATGTAGATGTTCGAGGATCCCCATTGCTGCAGTCAATTACCCTCCCTCCTTCCCTCTGTGTTTAGGGGTGGTTGTGTAGGTGAGGTTACATGCTGATATTTTTGTATATATTCTTGTATATATTGTACATATTTTTGGTGCAGGTATTTTGGGCCTTGTCTTTTTAGGGTCTTCTGACATCTGGGGCAAGAAAAGACTGAGGATATGGCGTTGGTCCTGCGCATTAGTACCCTTTCGTACTGACGTCCGTCTAATGCGCCCTGACCGGCGTCAATACTCTCTGGTATTCGGGCCGACTGGACAGCGGACTACCCAATAGTAAGGACTGCAGCAATGGGGATCCTCGAACATCTACATTTATGGTAGGTACAAAACTGTACTTTTTGTCTAGTGCTTTTTTTCTCACAATTGCTTATTGGCAGTCACAAACTCTTCTATAAAGTGATAAGTAGGACTGTACCATGGGGGCTAGGCTAGGGCAAGTGAACACTCTCCTGTGTTTTTGTGCATAATCTTGTGCAGATTTGTGTAATGGTGAAATGTCCTTATGTACTGATCTTCCCTGCAAATGGGAAGGTACCCCCTTTTAAACATTTATGAGAAAGTACCAGCAGCACATCAGGTCAGATGTTTCATTTACACAGCTGATAATACTTAAAGAAAAGACTTTAACAAAGTGAGCCACAATATTTTGAAGAGGTTAAGGGGCTTTTGCACTGCTGTTGTTGCAGTTCATACTTCCATTTGGGTTTAAGATATTTTCAGATGTCCTATTTATCTTCAGGACAGAGGACAGTGTTTTTATATCATAACACCACCCAGCTACTGATGCAGTTTACAGGAAATCTTATTGCTATGATTTTGGAGTCCACTACAGGTCTTTAAAACAGTTTGTTGTAACACAGTTCATTAACTCTCCTTCCCTTAATTTCATTTACCTTTAAACATCTGAGTGGGGGAAACCCCTGGAATTCTCTCCCCTGTTTTGGAGTGAAATACCCCTGCACATTCCCCATCTAAAAAAAACTATTCTGTGATCATATCTTACAGTACATTAACCATTCATAGAGTAGCTTTCTACTGCTGCAAAAACTTGACAAAACATGTCTAGTAGATGCTTCTTTTTCCAAAACATACAAAGGAGTCCAGCTAACTTTTGGAGAATTATGTGCACATCCATTTGACAGACCATCTACTATCTGTACCTGCAGGAGGAGAATACCCATAATTTAGTTAGTTGCTCAAAAGGTTTATCAGAGAATCTACAAGTATGATCAAGTTATTGCTGGCCTGGAACAATTTGCCCAAATAATGACGTGTGTAAACTGAAAAAAGTTCCTTTATGTCTCAGTGAGTTTATTTAGAATGCATGAAGAAAAGGAGTTCCTCCACTGATATTATGACTCCAGAGATATGGTATCAACAGGGACCTAAAGAGCACTTTTTTATTTCAACCTTAACCTGTCGGTCTTCACCATGCTTGTAACTACAATCTGATTCCAGAGAGGTTCATTTGTAGGGTTCATTTGTAGTAACGCCATAGATCTGATGTCTGGGTACTGCTTGACTGCTGAAATATTCTCTGGGCTGATAACTCTCTCAACATCTCCCCACTGCATTTCTCCTTACTGATCATCACCAGTTCTCTTGAATCCTGCATAGCTTGAAAAGTAGAAGAAATGACCCCAGGATACCATACTTGTTTTCTTGTTGGTGTCTTAGGTTTGTTTCATCACTGTAAGTTGAGTATTTAAGACCTTCTAATCACATGTGTGCTCCGGTTCTTTACTGGGATGTTAGGATTTGACCGAATTTTCATCACATTTTAATCTGCTACGCCCAAGCCTGTGAAAAAGTGTTTATTTTTTGGGACAAGAGCATAATCCCTGTATATGTCTTGTTGGCTTCTTTTTTAATGATATGGAGACTTACTTATTGTCTAAGGTCTGGGTGGGGTGCACATTCAGTTGGCTAGCCTTTTGCAAGTAGCTACTCTTCCACTTCCATAATGAGTGGAGATTATCTGTAGTAGAGGTCACACAAATCATGTATTTTCAGAACCAAAGCATTCAGGCTTCATCCTTAATTATTTGTACAAAGGCAGAGATAAAGCCCTCTCTTATCCAAAAGTTGAAGTAGTTAAATGATACCACTGTCATATTCTAGTCATTACCTTTAACAGTTTTAGGATTAGTGCTAAAGGAATTCTTAGACTAGTGTGGAGCTCCCACAATGAAACTGGCTTCTCAATTTGTCATTAAACTAGTGGTTAGTAGTCATCCGGAGTAAAGGCCAGACCTGGCCTTCCCTTCTACCTCTCCTATAGTTTGACACTCCCTTTCTGTTCCCCCAAATAAACTGTGATTAGATTGGCTGCAGTCATTAAAGTTTACAGTTCAAGACACCTTTAAAATCTCATTATCCCCACCCCATGGTACCAGGACTCTAGGGGTCATTACTGGTCTCTGCAAAGTGACTAGTTTTCTCCCACCCCAGTGAAACTGATGTTGGTACCACTTCTATTGGTAGGTACCCCCCATCACTTTAACAAATTTTGGTCTCCAGTATTTACAGGCCAGTAGGCAGTTGTGCCTGGTTCTCTTCCTGCAGCACTGGATACCCAGTGTCTGTGTGTCACTCATGTCATCATTCCAGCTGATGTCACTGTTTGCACCATTGATCACAACTGTTAGTCTTTTGTACTGCTGGGACTTGTATTCTATATTTTTATTTTTACTTATATTTGTATACTAGGGTAGTACATTGATCAGTAGTGACTATTTGCAAGCACAGCTGGGGTCCGAGAGTTCCCAATGAAATATACAATATTACATGTAAAAAATCAAGTAGAAACAAATATTAAAAAAAAAAGTAGAAACATATATACGTCTTGATACTTGACACTCGTAGTGCAATCATTGCATCAGACAGTTCCTAAAGTTGTGGTTTCAACACTGTCATGCGCTGAATTTCATATTTCATTTCCTTCCATGCCTCAAACTAGAGCTTCTGTGTTGGATCCATCAGCTTTCTCTTAACCCACATCTTCCTTTCTACCCTCCTCCTCATCTCAGTATTTTTTGGATTCTTCGGACAGGTAATGGGGAGTTTCCTTCTGTTCCCCCAAGGTCTCTGGCCTCCTCATCAGAGGTCAGATCACATCAGCATAAAGGAGGTGAGAGCTTTCCTTTTAGCTCTTTAGACTTTTCATTACTTTCTTCAAGGGCCTCTCAAAATCTTCACAGGTAATACCACAGTGAATGTGGTATGTCACTAAGCGAGGGGGATATGATCCTACCTTCTTTGCAGACTAGCTCTTCAGGTCCTGGATCTAGCTGTCCAGTATCAAATGATTGTTCAGGCTGTCTACATTCCTTCAGAGCAAAATATAGTGGCAGACTCTTTGAGCAGGTCCAGTACACAGGCTTAGGAATAAATGTTTCACAGAGATGTGTTCCTGCAGATTATCCATCGGTGGGGTACTCCACAGGTAGATCTTTTTGCCTTCCCTTTGAAAAGACAACTTCCTCTTTTTGTACCAGCGTCCGAAGTCCTCTGGCTTGGAAATGTGGCTGCACCGTCTCTTCCTTGGAAGGGGATGTTTTTCTATGCCTTCCCTTCCTCTGATTTTGAGGGTCCTGCTCAAAATCAAGCAAGACTGCCCAAAAATCTTGCTTGTGACTCCCTTTGGGGCCAGTCAGCATTAGTTCCCCCCTCCTTCCTCACCTAGCCAGGGGCAGTCACCACAAGTTACCTCACAAGGGGGATCTTCTCACACAAGACAATAAATCTGTGATCCATCCTCACTTGTCTACTATTCAACTGATGCTGTGGGTGATAAGAGTTTTGATCCCTTTTAGGCACCTTTCTTTCTGTGGATGTCCTTCTGGTTCTGCAGGCGGCCAGGAAACTCATTACCAGGAAGTCATATTTGTCCAAGTGGGAGAGGTTTTCTGTCTGGTGAATTTCTTTTAATTAGGATCCATTTTCTGAGGGGATCCCTGTGGTTCTCTCTTATTTGTGTGAATTGCTCCATGCTGGGTTAGCATACTTCTCAGTTAAAGCTCACCTTTCAGTTCTTTCTACTAGCCTGCCATTGACTCCTTCTCTTGTCTCTAGGTTTGAGGTCAAACAATTTCTTCAAGTCAGTCTTAATATTGGGCCCCCCAGGAAGCCTATTCCACCTTCTGGGACCTCAGTTTTGTACTTGAAAAATTGACTCCGGCTTCTTTTGAAGCTGCAGCTTCGGCTTTCTTGCTACATTATACTTGGAAGATTGCTCTTTTGGCCCTTAATTCAGCTAAGATAGTCTCTGAACTCCGGGCTGTTATGGCTGTTCCTTCTTTCTTAGTTTTTCATAGGACAAGGGTGTCTTTTCATACTAATCCTTCTTTTATGCCCAAGGTGGTTAATGCATTTTCTCTTAGTCTGTTAATTTGCCCCCCTCCTTTCCTTCTCTGTAGTCTGCTAGTGAGGAGGTTCTTCCCACTTTGAATTTATACAGGCATCTCAGATATTATTTGGGTAAGACTAAGGCCATTCGCAAATCCTGAGAAACTTTGTTTCCTTTCATCCCAGATCTATAGCTTTGGCTGTTTCTAAGCAAACCATATCCTCCTTGATCTTTAAGGCCTTTTCTTTTTGTTATTCATTCTTCTCTACCTCTGTAAAGGCTCATTCATCTAGAGCTGCTGCTTTCTTTGTTTTTTTGAAAGGATTGGAAACCAGTTTAATCCTTGAGTCTGCTACTTGGATTTCAGTCCATGCCTTTACTAAGCATTATAAGTTGAAAAATATTTCCAGAGCAGGAGCAGGCTTTGCCAAAGCTATAAACAGTAAAATAACCAGCAAAAAGGTACCAATACTGTGCAATTGTTTGAAAAATAAGAATAATAAAAACAACGCACTAAATCAACACTGCTGTAGGGTAACTAATAGAAAAATAAGTGAGCGCTTTTGCGATCTCCAAATGGCTTCATCAGACTAATGCTCAATAAACATTAAACTTTTAAACAAAACCCATCCAATCAGAGGCAAATACATCTCAATCATTACAGATGTTAATTAACACTTTAAATTCATAGCGTAGTCAAAAAATTTTTTTTATTAAAAACAAATAAAAGCAAGCTGTCCTACATGGGTTTGTAATGGGCTCCTCTGGGCCTTCTTCCTCCCAGGTTTCCTGTTGAGCTTTTGTACTCTCCCTTATGTAAAGAATACTGCAACAATGATGTGGAAGGACATAGTGCAGTGGTATAAAGTTTTACCATAACAGAAGATGTCCTTCTCTTCACTGTTGCAGTATTCGCTCCCTCTTTCCTCCCCTTTTTGCTCTGCTCTCTTCCTGGCCTGGGATTATTTTCCTTTTTCTCCTTCTAGATGCAAATATTCTTCCTAGTTCCGAGGAATATTTTTTTTCTTCTGGGACTTTTTACTTTTGAGGTATGTGCATCTGTACACCATCTTTATGCACTACGCCTTGAGAGGGGTGTATATGTGTGACATACAATGTCTGTATATTCCTAAGGCTTTAGTATGCTGGCCCGTTGTTGGACTACCCTTGGCAGGGAATCCCTTATGTAAGTGAATGCTGCAACAGTAGAGAGAAGGACATTTTTGGAACACCTTGGAAGAGTGCAGGAGAGGTAAAAAGGCTTTGACCACTGTGGAAGGGACTCTGTGATGCCTTTTGATCCTATGACTCTTCACAATTCTAACTCCCACACCAGAAGAAGCATTTAGGGCGGTCAAACTTCAGGGAGCTCTGCTTCTTCAAGGTCCCCCTGTAAATTTGCTAGGAGACGGGCTTCATATGGGATTTTTCAGAAGACCTGATGACCTAGCTGGAATGCATGTGGGAGGTTGGTTCTCTGAGTTTGCAGAGGATTGAAAAATCATCTCCAAAATCTGAGATGTTAAGTTGTCCATCTCGCCTTCATTCTTGCTGGATGGGTTCGGAGCCGACCTCAGCTCCGACTCGGCCACTCTAAAAGCTCGAGAATTGGTTCCACCGGCTCGAGGCTCCCCTTATATCCCACAATGCTAGGTGGTATTACCTCAGATCTCGTTTGTCGCTACAGCTATCGAGGTGTGTTGCTTCAACCGGCTCCAGGTTAGTGTACTAAACAGTTTAAAAAAAAAAAAAAAAAAAAAAAAAAACTTAGAAAATCCCTTTTAAATTAGTTTTTGACTAGTATCCCCTTACTTTTAAAGGATTTTATCCCTTTTCCCGTGTTTTCTCTCTCTCCTTACCACAAGAACTTATCTGTTCTTCCCTTAGGCCTTCGGGCCCTCCCACCCCTCCTAGAGTGTGTGTGTTTTTTGTAGGGACTTTAAAACTATCTAGACTTATTAGTTTAAATTAGTTTTATTTAGTCAAGAGTGTAATCGGTGTGTTTGTGTTTGGGTGTGATTGCACTTGTTTTTTGAAATGTCCAAGGATTCGAAGGTCTCAGGCTTCAAGAAGTGTGACTCGTGCTGTCAGAAAATGTCTCTGACAGACGGTCACACTTCTTGTGTGTACTGCCTGGGACCTTTACACCTGCAGGACTCTTGTGCTGTATGCCATGGCTTCAGCCCTAGAGTCCTGCAGGAAAGAAAGAACAAGCTCATTTTACGGGGCTTGCTAAAGCCCGAGGGTCCCCGACTGTTTCTTGGGCAAACCTTCTAAGGCTTCTAGGTCTTGACTCCAGCTACTGAGTGTACACCTAAGACATCGAAGTCTTCTACAACATGGGCTCGGACAGGAGCCGATGAGACTCGAACTTCTACTTCTGTGGTTCCCTCGGCTCCGGCTGGAGCAGGTATTAAATATCTGAGTCGGCTCCGATCAGACTATCGGAACCGACATCTAGGAAGAGGTCCAGGACACCGTCCCTTGGCTCCGTTCATTCGGCTCCAGCATCTCCCTTGCTGTCTGAGCGGAGCCATAGATCTCACTCCTCTAGGTCATCGAGGCTTTCTGACCATGACCTTCAGAGGGTAGTGAGTCGACTTCTTAAGTCCGAGGCACTGGCCCAAATGCTTCAGAGCCCGACTCATCAGTCGATGCTTAATCCTATCTCTCAAAATGTTCCTCCTCCGACTCCTTTGAGCTCGGGCCGGGCGTTGGCCGAGACTGTGGTAGCGTCGGAGCCGATACAATTGTCTTCGGCACTGTCGTGGGCTCCGGTTTCTTCCTTTGGAGAGTCTCGGCGGACTTCCCTCGGCTCGAGGGTGAGTGGCATCGGACCCTTGTCCGACCCCACTCTCCCTCTCGGCGCTTCGGCGCTGGTGAGTTCGGCTCCGACATCGGCCTCGGAGCCATCGCTGTCGGTGCCGAGGGAGGTTTTCAGCTTTTCGGAGCGGGGACCTCTGGCTCTGCCTGACAGGGGTGCCGAGGTCATGCGGAGTGTGTTGGAACCCGGTTCAACTCCACAGTCGGCTCCGTCCGTCCCTCCCTCTTCGGTGCCTCAGGTAATGTCTACTCACTCCCTCATTCCAGACCGCAGAGAGCCAGCTCCTCAAGAATCCCCTGTGGGGATCTCATCCTCTTCCGAGGCCTCTCCTGAATTGGCAGGGGAGCCCCCTAGGAAGGGAAAGTGCAAGAGGAAGCACATAGACTCACCTGAGTCTGTCACCTCTGACACGGATTTAGAGGATTCTGAGGGTTCCCCCCGTTCCCCTTCTGAAGATGTCTCCTTTGCAGACATTCTAGAGATCTTGAAACAGAGGGGAAATTGGCCAGCCCTTAACCCTTCGGAGGATGAATCTGTGTATCTTGAGGCATTCGGCTCTCGCCCTTCCACCTCCTGGGTGTCCCCCCCTTTTGACCCCCTTATGCAGGTGGTAGCAAAAAAGGCTTGGGCGGCTCCTGACTCTGTGGACCCCACCCCAGGAGACCTTCAAAGTTTATTACAGCACCAGCAGATAAGCAATTTCTGACTAAGGGAGTTTCTGTGGATGCTATGGTGGTAGCTGCCGCCACTAAGAAGGAGCTAGCTGATCCTTCGGTGCCTGTCCATCCCCCTAACAAGGAATCTAGGTCTATGGACAGGTACGGGAAGCTTTCATCAGCGACCTTTGCTATGCGTTCGCTGAACTACCTCTGTCATTTCACTCGTCTTCAAAGGGACTTGATCAAGGAAGCGAGTGAGATGTTAAAGGATCCTACAGCTGCGGGTTTTCAGGACAAGATGAATGCTCAGCTGGCTACCCTAAATTCTATAGCTAACTCCTCCATGCGCCTCCTTTCATATGCGGCTGATGGAGCAAGCAGAGCCGCAGGGACAGGTGTGGCCTTACGCCGGCACGCCTGGATGCGGCTATGCAATTTTGCGGACCCCTTTAAAACGTCTTTCACTAATTCCCCATTTGATGGATCGTCCCTCTTTGGTCCTCAAGTGAAAGAAACCTTGACAAGGTGCGAGACGGATGGCAAAACTCTTTCTGCCGTCGGAGTCCGTTTTTCTACTCCTTCTAGGCCTTACCCCAAAGGCCAGAAAAGTGGAAAAATGTGGTTCCGCAAACAATCTCAAGGGACTTTGCCTGACGCAGAGGGGGGAACAATAATGGTAGACGTCGCCCTAGAGGCAGGGGGGGTCCGCAGAACCAGGGCAATCGAGAAACTTTTTCCGATAAGCCCTTCCAGCATCCCTGAGGTGTTGCCCGACTGTCCACCTTCGGAGGCAGTCGGGGGAAGATTATCACTGTACCCAGAAGCCTGGCGATCCCTAACTCAAGACAAGTGGGTACAGTCCATCATTTCCGAAGGCTATTCCATTCCGTTCTTTCGCATTCCAAATCAGTCAAAAAATCCCTTCCAGATGTTCCACCCGCTCAAAGGGATCAAGCAGCGTTGGAAATATCAAAGTTGCTTGCAAAAAGAGCCATTCAGCCAGTGCCAGCAGACAAGCAAGGATCCGGAATCTACTCCAAATTCTTTTTGGTTCCAAAGAAAACAGGGGACTGGAGACCAATTTTGGATCTCAGTATCTTGAACAAGTCTGTCAAGAAAACAAGATTTCGGATGGTCACGTTACAATCCATCCTACCCCTATTGGGAAAGGAAAACTGGATGTGCTCTATAGACCTCCAGGATGCATACTATCATATAAAAATGAACAGACGCTCCAGGAGATTCCTCAGCTTCAGGCTGGGAACCAGTCACTTTCAATTCAGAGCCCTGCCCTTTGGACTCACCACTGCCCCCCAGGTGTTTACCAAATGCATGGCAGTGGAGGCCTCTCACCTGAGACGTCAGGGATTCCAGGTGTTTCCATACTTAGACGACTGGCTCCTTACAGCTCCTACCAAGCATCTTCTTCTACTTGCCAGAGACTACACCTTTCGCATTTTTCAAAAGTTAGGTATCTCAATAAATTGCGAAAAGTCTGTTTTGTCGCCTTGTCGTGCTATTAGCTTCATAGGCGCAAATCTAGACACAGTCAACATGTCTGCGAGACTCACAGACCAAAGGATAGCAGACATACACAAACTGGTCTCCCTTCTTTTCCACAGCAACAGAGTCAAAGTCAGATTAGTCCTAAAAGTACTGGGGATTATGGCGGCTGCTATCCCTCTACTTCTATTAGCCAGATTTCACATGAGAATCCTTCTATGGATGCTCTTTACACAATGGTCGTACCAACAACTTCCGATGTCCCACACCATTGTGATAACGCAAGCATGCAAGAATCATCTTCTTTGTTGGATTTCTTCCCCTCAGCTCTTCCTAGGAAGACCCTTTGTCCCTCCCCCTCCGGTTGCTACTCTGACAACGGACGCCTCCCTGATCGGGTGGGGGGGGGGCATTATCAGGGCAGAACAGTCCAGGGCATATGGCAACCAGGCGAGCGCCACTTGCATATAAATGTTCTAGAGATGAGAGCAGTGCTTTTAGCGTTGCAAGCCCTTCAAGACTCTCTTCCCTTGGGAACGATAGCAATTCAGACGGACAACATGTCTGTAGTGTGGTATATCAACAAACAAAGCGGAACCAGGTCCTACCCTCTATGTCGAGAAGCACTCAGACTGTGGCAATGGGCGATTTCTTCTCAGCGGTTTCTGATAGCAACGCACATCCCGGAAAGTCCAATCTCATGCGGACAAATTGAGCAGAGCTATTCTCATGCCTCACGAGTGGTCTCTGAAAAATTCTATCTTGGAGAAAATTTTCCTCAAGTGGGGCCAGCCTTGCTGCGACCTTTTTGCTACTCCCCAAAACAGCAAGTGCAAAGATTACTTCGCCCTCTCTCCTCTACCAGGCCAGCCCAGCAGAGACGCTCTAGTCCAAGTTTGGCCCCGGGGACTTCTGTATGCATTCCCTCCCTTCCCACTGATCTCTCAAGTGATACAGAAAGCTATCGCTCAGAAGGCCTCATTGATCCTCATTGCACCTTACTGGCCTCGACAGGTTTGGTTCCCCTTTCTACATCAATTTCTGTTGGAGCAACCCTGGCATCTGGACCTAGTTCCAGATCTTTTGATCCATCAGTCGGGTCAGTTACATCGCTCCCTCCCTCTCTGAACCTCACTGCTTGGTTCCTCCAATTCCAACCTTAGCCAGGCTTCCTCAAATATCTCACTCTGTTCGAGATATTTTGATAGCTTCCCATAAATCTTCCACTAGGAAGATTTATCTTAGTAAGTGGAAACGTTTCTCCTATTGGGCTCAAGGAAGGGACATAGATCCTTTCACGGCTCCCATTCAAATAGTCCTTGATTTCCTAGCGAACTATTCCATGCAGGTTCGTCTCCATCTACTCTTAAGGTTCAATTGGCAGCTATATCTAACTTTCATGTGGGCATCTCAGATTCTGCCATCATGTCTCACAAGCTTTGCAAAGCTTTCTTGAAGGAGTTTTTCTTCTTAAGCCTCCTATAAGAAATCCTCCTCCTTCTTGGGACCTTAATTTAGTTCTCGCATCTTGCATTCTCCCCCGTTTTTTAGCTGCAGCTTCCTGTTCAATGAAATTGCTATCCTGGAAGACCCTTTTTCTGATAGCCATTACTTCGGCTAGAAGAGTCTCAGAGCTTCATGCACTCTGCAGTCGACCACCTTATCTTTTGTTTTATAAGGATAGGGTTTCCTTACGGACCAATCCATCCTTTTTACCTAAAGTAGCCTCTGCGGCAAATCTAAATCAAAACATTGATCTCCCTGTGTTTTCCTAACTATTCTAACAGGTCTGAACAAAAATTACATTGGCTAGATGTTCATCGACAATTAAGGTATTATTTGGATAGGACCAAACAGATCAGGAAAACTGACCAATTGTTTGTCTCTTATGCAGAAGGCAGAAAGGGCCTTCCAGTTTCAAAGGTATCACTCTCCAGATGGCTTACATCCTTGATTTCCTTTGTGTATGAGATTAGACAACAAAAGTTGCCTAACAGACCTAAGGCTCATTCAACTAGAGCTTTGGCTACTTCTATAGCGTTCCAAGACAGGCTGCCTATTGATACGATTTGTGCAGCAGCTACATGGGCTACTCCTCACACTTTCATTTCTCATTATAAGTTGGATTTAGCTTCTAGACATAGAGCTAACTTTGGTTCCACTGTACTCAAGAGTCTGTTCCGATAGGCCACCCGGGACAAGGTGCTAGGGACGCGGTCCCATCCAGCAAAAATGAAGGCGAGATGGACAACTTAACATATAGAAGTTATGTTCTTACCATAACGTTCCATGTTAGTTGTCCTCTTCTCGCCTTCTTTCTTGCGTCCCACCCTCCTTCCCCCTAGCCTGGACAGACCTAGAGGAGTTTGATTGTGACCTTTCTTCCTACCACCTCTATTGTATATATGTATATACTATACTATGTATATATTCCTTATGAGGTTTCAGGTCACCTTCTTCCTTTATTTTTATAGAGGTGGGTTTTCCCTTTTCCAGTAGTTCTGGAATTATTTTTGGCTGGGCCTAGCTTACAAACGAGATCTGAGGTAATACCGCCTAGCATTGTGGGATATAAGGGGAGCCTCGAGCCGGTGGAACCAACTCTCGAGCTTTTAGAGTGGCCGAGTCGGAGCCGAGGTCGGCTCCGAACCCATCCAGCAAGAAAGAAGGCGAGAAGAGGACAACTAACATGGAACGTTATGGTAAGAACATAACTTCTATTTCTAGACATGGTCTGAAACTACCATGCCCTTGATGGCTTTGTTTCTTACCTTTGGGGAACCTACCCTAACAGAATAGTTGGCCTCAAAAACGTTCCTGCAGCAGGTTCATTGTCTGATTCTTAGTCAGGCTGTGGATCTTTTTCTTCTTTTAGAAAAAGAAAGGCAGTATTTTATTCCTGTCTCTTTCTCATTCAACAGAGGGCAAGGGGGATTCCACCCATTACTAGAACACTGCATTTTCTAAAAGTACATTTTTAAGTCAAATTTCAGATGATGACTCTTCAAAGGGTCATGCCCTTGCTTCTTCAAGGAGCCTGGATTTTGTTGCTTGGTAGCATGGATGACTCACGGACTAACATTGTCTGCGAGTTACACAGGAAATTCCCTTGGTTCACTCTGACTACCATAGTAAAGAGGAAACTAGGCACCATATCCCTTTACCTGCTGTATTGTTCTTTGTCATGAAAAATCCACATGGAGACAAGTCTTCTCATCTAAAGCATCATCCAGACCATTACACTACTACAGCGTCAGCTGTGTATTACCACAACCCACAGAGAAAAAAGACTAACACCCAGAGCAAAGCACTAAACCACAGCAAATAGTAACGTACTCAAGGGGCTCTGATGAAATAAAAGACATAATTAAACTGGAACATACTCCTAAGATAACAAATCTGTTTGTCAAATCCTGGACATATAACCTACATTCACATACAGACAAAGCACAAATATAAGGTACTGGCTAGAAGCACCATCACAGGCGATATCGACTGTCACACCTGGTACATTTCCCTCCATCCCCGTCATGAAAATGTTACTGTTCCATAAGCCACAAGAAATGCTGCCCTAACACACAAACAAAATTGTTACAGCAAAACCATAAATGACTTTAAACATTTTATCTACTTCACTAAATGAGAGAGTTGCTAAGTGTTCAGTGAGGGGAAAACCATAGTTGTCCTTAAGAAGCGCTTTACAGGATACACCTTTTGACATCACAAGCAGGTACAAATCAAGGGAGGTCCACCTGACATGCTGTCAACTCCAGCAGACATATGAAGCTCAGTTTCTATGTAACTGACCACATTCAAAGTGATCCCTTTGAAGGGAATAGTGAAAAAAGTTGATAAAAGTGTACTTGAATAAATTAGTAGTCACAAAACCTACAAATCACCGGGGCATAACACCCCCTGCTCTTTATGATGTGCAACTTTGCTCAGAAAAATGGACCACTAGGACTTCTATTAATTTGGAATGGACTTTGTATAGTTTATCATTTTTGTTTCTTTGGACATGTGTACATTCTTTATCTTTTTTCTTGTAATCCCCCTTGCCAGATTTGTTGAAACCCATCTGGCAAAAGTGCTACATTGTGGAGTTAATACAGCCACTGGCCTGAGTCGAGTTCTTGGCTTTTGAATTAGCGGTGGTTTTCGCTAAAAGTGCTACATTGCACTTCCATTGTTCTACTAGGTTTAATATTAATGTATTCAGTTGAAAGTTCACATTTTTATTTGATTCGTTGAGTATATCTTTAGAACTTTGTGTGGTGTGTGTATACTAATCAGCTCCTTAAATATGATATCACACTGCTTTTATTATTTACAGCTCCTGCAAATGGTAAATTTTCTTGAGTAAAAAGAGCTCCATTAACATTTCTGAAAAGCATTATAAATTGGTATGAAATGCTGAGATTCCTTTTACCCAGCCACAGTTCAATATTCAAGCATCCACCCACCAGTCATGTCTTAACTTTTTATGTTATTCATAACTTAACCATAAACACCTGTATCCACCAGTCAACACCCTGCTTCATTAAGTCCAGTGATTGACTCACTTATCCACCTGCCTAACCTATCACCCCACTCCCTTGTCTGACCAAACAGGCTCTGTTTGCTAAATAGGACTTAGGATTTCACCAGTCCACATTCTGCTTTAATTGATCCAATGATTGTCTCACTCATACAACAGCCTAACATATCACAACACACCCCTGCTTGACCGGTCAGGCTTCTCATGATAAATAGAACCAAAGATTTCACCAGTCATGCACTTCTCTCTCTGTTGCTTGTCTACTTAGATGCTAATTACAGAACTGATTTGTGAATTGGACCCTATGTAAATTCTAAATCACTCAAAATAAATCTTGTATCCAAACAAGCCGTTCACAAGGGTGAAAGTGAACATCGTCAGATCTTGGACTGGTGAGCAGCAACAGTTCTTTTGAAATAGTATATCTGATGTTGTCCTCCTCATTCTGCTTCATGTATGGGTCTCAAATCCACCTCAGCTACCTCCCACGGACTTGAACTTCCAGGCTCAAACTCCTCCCCTACCCATAATCCCCCACATCCCACCTAACCTCCCTAGCTCTTGTTTGACACCGGTATTCCCAGATGCGATTTTCCAGGTTCAAGTAAGCATTATCTTTTTTTTTTTTTATTATTACTTTTGATAACTTTGATAGTGGGTTTATTGCTTGGTGATTGATAGTGTATCTCTTCTCCTCCTCTCCTGTGTAGTTTTCGCCAACTCCCCTTGCAACATCTGCGAGGGATTGAACCCTGGGGCTTTGCAAGAGAGTAGAAACCGACTTGTTTTGAAAGGTCTTTTGCCCACTTCTGCTGTTTCTTCAGGGACTCAACCCCCTCCAAGCTTTCGCTCATCTCTGAAGCGAGGAAGAGGCGCTCTTAAGGAGCCAAGAGCTTCCTTGGAGCTGCCTGTCAAGGCTCCGAAGTTATTGGATCCGACCTCCCTGACGGATCTGATTGACCTAATGGCTTCGAGTGAGCCCTCCCACTTCGACTGTGCCTTCGGATCCTAGGTCTGTGGCTCCAAGTAGTCCTCATCGGATCCATAGGTCTCCGGATCCACAGTATTCAGGGATATTTGTCACTTCGGTGTCACCTACTTTGCCAGCAAAGATCCTTCAGACACCCAGACAGTGTCCTATTCCTATGTTGCAGTATTCTTGGTGTGGGAGTTCCTGCCTTCAGGTGACTCGTACGTCGGCTCCTATACAAAAGCTTCAGCTTAGCTGCTGCAGATTCATGGGACGTCACATGTAGGGCAATAAACCAGGGACCCTATGTATGATGTCTGCATACACAATCCTCAGAACCTTTCAGCCGCAGATGACTTTGCATTGTACGATCGCTCTCCAGACGTTGGATCGACTATAGATAAGCAACCCATTGGGTTTTTTGCATTTCTAATATTTTACCAATCTTTCACATTGCTTAGGCTTGGTTGTTGTAGCTTTCAGCTATTGTCAGGGAAGAAGGAAAAGTGCCAGTGCGGGCACCAAATTCCCCATAAGGACGCCCATGACAAATGCATTTTCTGCTTAGGCCAGGAACACGACCATAATGCCTGCCCTATTTGTAAATCTTTTGTTCCCAAGACCTTACGTAGCCGACTTGCAGCTTTAAATCTTTACTTTGAAAATCAGCACCTCAAACGGCTGGCTCTCGGGATGGATCTCACTTTGGAGGCCCCCCAAGAACCTCCGCATAAGAAGGCCAAGATGCCTAGGCCTTCATTGCCTGCCACTTTGCACCCGGACACCCCGCCAACTACCGATGTAGGAGTTGAGCGCTTGGCGGATCCATCGGCTCCATCTACCTCCCTCACGGAGGCTGCTGCACAGCTGACCACTGGCATGTCCACAGAGCTTTCTTAGACACCGACGCCTGTCGATATCGAGGGGGAACCTGATTTGGTGGCTCCTTCGACCAGGATCCAGACCTCAGATACAGCCGCTATCAAACCCGGCTCTAGACCGACTCCTAAGGCCACTCCAACCAAAAAGAAGCAGAAAACAAAACACACTGTTCCTGCTTCTGAAGCCCCTCCAGACCGGGAGGCCTTCACCTCTTCTCTTATGCAGGCATTCATGGCCCTTAGGCCTTCTGCCTCACCCACAACTACATTGCATCTGCTAAGCCCTAGACCTCCCTCTGCTTCTTCCATCCCCATTGCTCCCCTCCTTGAGGAAGAAGAACATGAATCTTCCTACTCTTCCTCGGATTAATCCATCTCTTATGCATCCCAGATTGCTTCTCCCAAGGAATATTATTCTCCTGATGATGATTCTGTGGAAGGGGATTCTCCACCTGAAGACATTACATTTGGTGAAACCATCACCAGAATGAAAGATTATATCAAATGGGATACTTCCCAAATGACAGAAACCCAAAAAAGATACTTTGAACTGCTGTAAGTGGAGTCCCCCTCCCCCACAGCTGTACCCCTGTTCTTCCAGCATACTTGGATACCCTTACTACAGCCTCTAGAACACCTGACTCACTGCCTCCTGCACCTAAGCGCCCAGACCACTTCTATAAGGTGCCAGAGGAACAAGATTTCCTCATAAAGCCACCCTTAGCAGACCCAGCAGTGATTGCCACTGCCACTGATAAACAGTCTAGGTTGTTACCTTCTGCCTCCCTATTGCCCACGGATAAAGATAGCAAATCCATGGATAGGATAGGCAAGAAGATGTACATTTCCTCCACTTTGGCCTTCAGAGCCATTAACTATCAAACACACATGACCAGATATGCCCTGGACTTAGTATCCCAAGCCACATCTATGCTGGCTTCAATCCTTGACAGCCCAATTAAGACAGATATCTCCTCCAAGTTGTCCTTAGCCCTACAAGTGGCTAGACACTCCATAAGATGCAGCTACGATGCTGCAGAAGCTTCTGCTCACTCTGCAGCGTCAGAATCTGCCCTTAGGAGATATTCCTGGCTTAGACTACAGAATCTGCCAGAGGACTTCCAAGTCCAAAATCTTGGATGCCCCCCTGGATCACAGCTTCCTCTTTGGAAAGCAATCTCTAGATCTGTTTAAGAATCTGCAAGAAAAAAGCAAAGAATTACAGGATATAAAACATCTCCTGATATCCCCTATACCCAAATTTTATAGGAACTACCCAGCTAAGACTACCTTTGTTAGGCGTAACCCGCATTCTGCTGCCTCCTCCTCCAGACCCAGAAGAGGAGCTAGAAGACATTCATCATCCAGGCCTACTGGCCCACCTCCTCAGCCTAGACAACCCTTTCAGGCCAGGGGAGGTCCTAATAATGCGTGACTGCCTTGCTCATCTGCCCCTCTCAGCTCGCCTTACCCACTGTCTCCCCTTTTGGCAAAAAATCACTACAAACCAATGGGTATTAACCATTATTCAAAAAGGGTACTGTCTATCCTGGAAACAAATTCCCCCTTGGAAGGGCATTCCATTCCCCCCAAAAAACAATGCCATCTCCTTCCACAAATTCTGTCAGACCTGCAGCAACCAGGCACAGCCAGTTCCCACAGGACAAGAAGGAAAGGGTTTCTACTCCCATCTCTTCCTGGTCCCTCGAAAGGACGGTCCCTGGAGACCCATTTTGGATCTCTCCTTCCTAAACCTTTACCTGCAAATACCCACCTTCAAAATGCTGTCACTTCCCACTCTCTTATCCCTCATACCCTCAAATGCTTTCATGGTCACCTTGGACCAAAGTTACCTGCACATTCCCATCAGGGCCTCACACAGATGTTTCCTGCATTTCTGTTGCCCATCCTCGCACTTCCAATTTACGGCCTTGCCCTTTGGTTTATCAACTGCCGCAAGAGTGTTTACAAAGTGCCTAGCTTCAGCATTGCCTTCTGCAGGATCCATGGAATGCAGATTTACCCATATCTGGACAACATCCTTATCCTAGCACAGTCCAAAGATTCCCTCTTAAGGCATCTACACTTCACTGTGTCCCTTCTACAAAGTCTAGGGTTCACCCCAAACCTCAAGAATTCCTCCCTGAACCCAGACAAGGGCAAGATATTCCTAGGTTGCAGAATCGATACAGAACGAATGAAAGCCTTTCCCCCACAGGACAAGGTTCTATCTCTAACTTCCCACTTCCAGGAAGTCTTGTTCTCCCAGACAGTCACTGCAAGGCAATTCCTTCGACTCCTGGGATTGATGGCAGCAACCATTCCCATGCTACCATTGGCCAGAATGCATATGCAAAAACTGCAATGGTACCTCAAAAATATCTGGTCACAACACCAGAATCACTTGGAACAAGTTATCCCCCTTCTTCCCTGTTTAAAGAAGGAAATCATTTGGTGGATCCAACAAGTACAACTAAACTCGGGGCTTCCACTGCAGCCCCCTCAACCCACACAAATGTTGCATACAGATGTCGCAAGACTCAGGTTGGGGAGCCACCTTGCACTCTTACAGAATCCAAGCCCAGTGGCAACCTCCCATGATAACCAAACACATCAATGTAAAGGAGATGACCGTAGTTCTTTTAGCTCTACAGACCTTCCTACCACTACTGCTACCAGGTCCTCTTCTGATAGTGACTGACAGTACCACTGTAATGTGGTACATCAACAAAACGGGGAGGTACCAAGGCATACCAATTGTGCAGGCTAGCCCTATTAATTTGGGACGTAGCATCCCAGCACAACCTATCCCTGCAAGTCAGTTACATCCCTTCACAGGACAACAAGCAAGCAGACCTCCTGAGTAGAACATCCTCTCCACAACACGAATGGATGCTGGATAGGACGGTCGTCCTAGACATAGTCCACCAGTGGGGCACTCCACAAGTGGACCTGTTTGCCTCCCCCCAGAACAGGCAGCTGCAGACCTTCTGCACAAAGACTTACTCCCCCCAAGCCTGGAGAGTAGACACCTTCAGTTTCATCTGGGAAGGGAGGCTCCTGTATGCTTTCCCCCCTTCCCTCTAATTCAGAAAGTCCTTCTGAAAATCAGGAAGGACAAACCAAAAAGCTTGCTGGTGACTCCCTACTGGCCAAGGCAGCACTGGTTCCCCCTTCTATACAATTTAGCCAAAGGCAATCACTACAAGTTACCCCACAAGGTGGACCTTCTGACACAAGACAAAGGAACTCTCCTACACCCACACTTGCAAATGTTATCTCTGACTCTGTGGGTGATACATTACTAACCCCATTCAGACACCACTATTCAGAGGACATGCTATCAGTCCTGAGGGAGGCCAGGAAACCCACTACTAGAAAATCATACCTTGCCAAATGGGAAAGATTTACTCAGTGGTGTCTGGGACAGGAAATGGACCCTTACGAGGCTGACACCCCCCTAGTCCTCTCATATATGTGTCAACTTATAAAGGGTGGACTTTCCTATTCATCAGTGAAAGTGCACCTCTCTGCATTATCAGCCTGATTACCTCTAGATCCTCCCTTGTTAGCTGGGCTACATGTAAAACTCTTCCTTAAAGGGGTTTTACACATCAGACCACCTAAGAAGCCTATTCCTCCTCCATAGGACCTGAACTTCATCCTGGAAAAACTCACCCAGCTCCCCTTAGAACCGGCCAATACAGCATCTCTACAGTTTTGTACTTGGAAAACAGTACTGTTAGTGGCTATTACCTCTGCCAGAAGGGTTTCCGAGCTACAAACCTTAATGGCATGCTCACCTTACACCATTTTTCATAGGGATGGGGTCACACTGAGAACTAACCCTTCCTTCATGCCCAAGGTAGTCAGTGACTTATCTTTAAATCAATCCAGTCACCTACCCAATTTTTTCCCCTCTCCCACTAACCAAGGAGAGATGATACTCCACTCCCTAGATGTCCACAGGCAACTTAGATTTTACCTGGAGAAGACTAAAGACATTAGGAAATCCAAACAACTCTTTGTATCTTTCCACCCCAGGGCAGTAGGCAAGGCAGTCATCAAACAGACCATTGCATCCTGGATTAGAAAGGCAATTGGTTTCTGCTACTCACACCATGGAAAAAACCCTCCAGTTGGGGTTAAGGCACACTCCACAAGAGCAGTGGCCACTTCCAAGGCCTTCCAAAAAGGCGTGGACACAGCTTCCGTTATGGAAGCAGCTACATGGTCCACTATCCACACTTTCACCAAACATTACAAATTGGACCAAATCTCCAAAGCATGCACAGGATTTGCCAGGGCAATCCTACAAGGCTTTGTAGAATCATCTTCTGCATCCGCCACCCTTTCATCAAATTAAGCTGTGGTACTCTCCCACACCAAGAATACTGCAACATAGGAATAGAAGGACATAGAATAGTTGTGTAAAATCTTACCATAATCATAGATGTCCTTCTCTTCCATGTTGCAGTATTCCTTCCCACCCACCATTCCCCCTCACTGACTCTACCAGTCTAACTGCTCCCTGATGCCTCTCTCCATTACAGAAGAGACTCAGGGCCTTATACATGTCACCTTTGGCAGCCTATCCTGTCGGGCTATCTCCTTTGCCTGCTTAGTTTCAAGTTCTGAGGATTGTGCGTGCAGACATCACACATAGGTTCCCTGGTTTATAGCCCTACGTGTGACGTCCCACACAGCTGCAACAGCCAAGCTGAAGCTTTTGTATAGGAGCCGACATACGAGTCGCCTGAAGGCAGGAAATCCCACACCAAGAATACTGCAACATGGAAGAGAAGGACATCTATGGTTATGATAAGATTTTACACAACTATTCTTTCTTGTCCTTCAGTGGCTTCTTCTAGGCCCCCTCGAAGCCTTTACCTGAACGTGGACAGGATGGTTAGATCAATTAAACAAGGCCCAGATTCAGATGGAATTTCTTGCTGCTCTGTGCCCTTTTGTTCTTCTCCAGTCTAACTCTAGGTTTCAGAGCACAGGACATTAGTGTCCCAAGGGATTTGGGGACAAATCAGGGGGCCTTTGTTTTCTTCTACTCCAACCATTGCCTTGACTGCCTCTGCTCTGAGGTGCTCAGATCAGAGCGTGTCCCAGATCCGGGATGTCTCGGTTGGATATGAGAGGAGAGGGTCAGCTCCACTGGTCTTGGGATTAGTCTCTCCCCTTTGGAGCTTTAGCCCTTGACAGTGCAGGTCCTATTCTGTCTGGGAGTCGAGGTTCTGGTGGACTGCCTCAGTCATCATCGGTAGCTTCGGCTCTGGGGGAGCTTGACGGGATCTCGCTTTTCAGGCATTGGAAAAGGCTTTCTCTGTCAGAAAAGTGCTGGACCCTTTGACTGCTGCTCCACCTCATGTTCCTCCTTGGGATCGAGGTCTTGGATCTATTATTCCTTCCCATGGTCACCCTGTCTTGAAGAACCTCCAGTCTGCTCCACCTGAGGGTGTCCCCTTCCTCTTCCAGCTGCTTCCCCAAGTATCCCACTGAAGAGATTCCACAGAAGAGGATGAGCAAAAGGAGGCACGTGGACTCCCCCTATGGAGTCCCCCACCAAGGAAGCAAATTATGATGAGGGAGAAGGGTCCCCTAAAATTCCACTGGATGATGTCTCCTTTACAGACATGTTAAAGACTTTGAAGGTAAAGGGTGGCTGGACTTCCAAAACCCCTTCTTTTGAGGATAGTGTTTTCTGTGGAATAAAATGTAGTGTTTTCTATAGAGCACATACAAGTCTCTACTGATAGTGCCATGGCATTATGTAAAGAAGTTTACATTCTCTGGTAAATAAATCAAAGTTTTGGTACATGTCTCTAGCACACAAATGAAAAGTCTTTGACATACAAGTAAAAAGTCTCTTGTGCACAAAAAGAAAAGTTTCTCAGGAAATACCTTGCAGGTAAACAAATTAAATATATATTCCTTAGCAATTCTAGATCTATCAGGACTTCCTCTGGCAACACTACATCTCCATACTAAGATCCTCTGTCTCGGAGCCATTTGCTCCATCCTCTCTGTGGTGTGTTACAGGAAAAATATCCACACTCGTCTGGACTCTTGAACACTGTCTTTTACCATACTGAAACACTGTATTTTACCATACTGATAGACTATGGGCCTTATAAAGAGGCTTGTTTCATTCTCTTCCTGATTACATGGAATTTCAAGTAGTTCCCTTAAAGTGACTATTCCTTAACACTCAGCTTGTAAGTGTTTCCAATATTTTAACTTGTTTTCTCTACTCAGATGCACCACATAACCTTGTGTTTAGTGTCTCTGACAGTTCTGCCTTTGCCCAGTGTTACCATCCAGTTTTGAGTAGCCAGTCAAACTGCTTGTTTTTGAGTTGGGAGAAAATGATAATGATTGTGCGCACACACTCACTCACAATCCACCCAGACACAGAGAGAACCTGCAAATTTTGCACACACACAGATGAAACTGTGCTCCCTGGAGGTGTAAAACAAATTTCATCAATGAGGTACCATGCTAGTGAGCTGGTTACAGTGGTTTGTATGTCATGTGGTACAGAGTTTATCTTGAGAATTCACATTTGTATTAAAGATTTCATGGAAGTTTGACCTCATCTGTTTCTATACTGTTTAAACCTCCTGCCATGATGCATTCCCCTTGAGTGTAGGAAGCCTAGCTTTACTGTTGCTGTGGATATATTTTCTTTTTTTTTCTGTCTTGCTGGCTATGCCACACAGTGAAAATGAGTGGCTCAGTGGCCAAGCAGTCCTAGCCTGACATATGATATGGTATGTTGTGAGGTGCAGAATATGAACCCATCTCTGGGCATGGGAATGAATACAATTTCAGAAGTGTGCTTGAGCTAGTTGTATTAGTAGAGGAAGGCCCAACAGCTACTCCCTGCTTAAAGCCTCTTCCCTACATCAGCTGATACAGTTAAACATCAAGCACATTAAGTTATTGGCCATTTCCTGAACTGATTTGTCTGCCTGCAACATATGAGCTACTGTGTTCTGAATATTGTTTTGCATGCAATGTGTCTTGTATTTTTAAAATATTTAGAATGTAATAGGTAGTTCTCCATGTTGCTGTTTGGTTTATTTTTTTACTCAACAGAATTGCTTTTATTGGCTTTAAAATGTACAGTGATTTATATCATGCTATGCCACTGATGACTGCAGGTTTGATTTTTTTTTTAGAAGCTGGAAAATCCTGATGAGCTAGCAGAGCTAATCAACATGAACCTTGCACAGATTTGCTCCCTTCTAATGGCCCTTTGGGGACAGTTTTTGGAGGTGGTGACTTTGCAGGAAGAAATTACAGCCCTATTAGCACAAGACAATCATACAATGAGAGTAAGTATTTCATTCAAGTATTTCATGAACAGGAAGGGAGTATTCTATTCAGTGCACATTTACTAATCCCAAAGTTCATTTCTCAATAACTGATAGATATTCATTTTTAACGCCTTTTTAATGCATTCATTAAATTGCAACCTAAGACATAGTCTTACTTACATTAATATAAAAGAAAACAAACCATACTAACATGTTTTTGGTTACATACACTACATGTTGCTTTTTTTTATAACTATCATCAGTCCAACATTACATAAATTGCTCAGTTTCTGCCTTCCCTTAAACCTCACTCCTCCTCCTGAACATTAGTCTGCATGCAGTGTTCCCATAATTTCCATTCATTTCTATGTACTTTGCTTCTTCCTTTTTTCTAAAGATCCCACTTAAGTTATTTTATCTATGTTACAATATTCATTGCTCCAAATATGGTTGGTTTAGATTTCAGTTTTCATTTTGTAGTAATTGCTTTTTTTTGACAGCCACCAGAATTAAATTTAACAAGGCCTTACTGTGTCTAGGCAATTAAAATCCTGTGAGCCAGCTCAAAAGAATCATTTCCTTAGTTACACCCATTATTTTTCACAGAGTACTCTGCAGGGAATTTTTAAAAGCAAGTGTGGTATAATAGTTTTATATATAGAAACATATAGTAACATGGATGAAGGGAAAAAAACATCCCAACACCCAAACCAAACCGGTTTCAGCTTAATAGCCTTCTTCAGTGGAATACAGACAAAATATAAATAATAGGACAAATAAAGCCCTTCTTATATACCTACAGACAAATGCCAAAATACCTCCTGTTGGTTAATTCAAAGGTATTCATTTAAACCAGGAGGAAAAAGCCCCCCAGTTTAATTATCCATTTCTTTTCTTTAACATTTAAAATATTATGATAGCCAACTTTGTCCCTGCAATTTCCTAATATACAGTCAATAATAGTAAATATAGATACTGCAGTGTTGTGCTTGCAAGTATGTTTGAAAAGAGCATTGGGCTGCCTTTTATTCCTTATATCACTCATATGCTCTCCAATTCTAAATTTGAGAGGTCTTGAAGTTTGGCCCACGTAAAACACAGAGCATGTGAAAGTGGCCAGATAAATTACCCAACTTGTACTGCAATTTGCCAAAAAGTGATGTTAAGTACTGTTGATGTGTTTTTGCTGGAAAATTCTTTGGTGTTATTCACCCTATGACAGTGAGAACAATGAACTCAAGGGACACATCCCACCAATATATCTCCTGTGAGTGTTCTTTGGATCGAAGCAGTTCCCCTATAATCAAACCTTTTATAATGGCTAAATAAGGAACCCAAAGTATGGCCCCTACGGAAAGAAAAAGAACATTTGTCCCCCCAAATGGTCAGACAGTCTATTTTCCGACAACAAAATATTCCAGTGCCTGTTGATAGTATGCATGAATGATTTAGTATTCCTGCCAGAAGTGGTGACAAATCTTATCTTGGACTGGGTATCCGATGGTTGTACCTGGTATTCCAGTAATTTGGCCCTATCCTGATTAGAGACAATTTGGCAAGCCCTACTGATGTCACCTGATTTGTAACCCCTATCCTTAAATCGATGAATTAAATCTTGTTTATAGTAATCATATGTTGAGGAGTTGGAACAAATCATTTTCACCCTCAAAAAACTGAGATTTTGGGATATTTCTGATATGTTGTGGGTGGAAGCTGGTGGCGTGCAGGAGAAAATTATACTGAGGAAATTTCCTATATATCTTAGAATCCAAGGTATTATCTGGATTTCTACTAACAAGGACATCCAAAAAGGTAATCTCAGTCATGCTGAAAGTAACCTTAAATTTGATGCCCCATTTGTTCTCATTGAGGTAGTGACCAAACTCCTGCAAATAAATATCATCAGACTTCCACACCAACCAACCATCATCAAGATAACGCCTCCAGATGTCATTCTCATTGATGTATAAATTATGACAAGGATCACAAATCAACTCCTCCTCCAGATATGCCATTGACAAATTGGCATAAATGGGTTCAAAGGAAGCCCCCATGGCTGTTCCTTGTACTTGCCAAAAACATTGGTATTGAAAGTAGAACATGTTTTTTGTTAAAATGTGTTCAGCCAGGCAGACAAGAAAAGTATTGAAACCTGGTTCATATAATTTAGATCTATCCAGCCAGTACTGTAGGGCTATCAACCCTGCCCAATGTGGGATGTTGGTATACAAAGAGGTGACATCCAGGGTACATAACAGCCAATCTTGCTCCAGTTGCATCTCCGAGATGATACCCAAAAATTGAGTAGTGTCCTGAATACAGGCTTGCACACAAGGTAACAGTGGATCTGAAGTAGTTAACTTCATTTTATCTGCAACCTGTGGGTATTCAGATCCATATCGGATCCGAGCCGGCAAATTATTTTCTAGCATCTGCTCCAAGCTCCTCCCCTACCCATAATGCCCCAACATCTCCTGCCTTCCCTCAGATCTCGTTTGCCGCGCCACAGTGAGCATCGTGGTCTCTTTGCTCTGAACTCGGGGATAAGTAAGTTGGGATTGTTCTTCCTATTTAGTGTGTCTGTGATCGTTAGTGTATCCTACCTCCCCCATTAGTATAACACTTGTTCGGTTCAAAAAAAAGTTTTTTTGTCTTGTACAGTTGCTGTTAGGCCCACTTTCCCTCAGCGTGTGTGTGTGTTGTATTCTTTCTGTAGGGAGTGACATTCAGTTTTGGACTATGGCTGATCAGCCTAAATCAGTCTTCAAAAAATGTACAGTGTGTGGCCACAAGCTCTCACCGGCTGATGGTCACACTCTGTGCGTAATTTGTTTGGGAGTACCCCATTTATCCACCCAGTGTGCTGTCTGTGCAGGTTTTACCCCAAGAGCCCTCAGGAATCGAAAGGCCATATTGGTCGACAAGGGTCTTCTCCCTGCTTCTATGCTGGATTCTGCTTCAGCCTCGGTCTCCAGTACTCCCACCAAATCTCCCACCCAGACAGGCACCCAAACTCCTCCTTCTTCTGGTGCTGGGGCAGACAAGCAAAAAGACAGAGTCAAGGACAGAGAAAGGCGCAGGGAGGATAAAGAAAGGAGGAGGGTTAGGCCTCACAAGAGATCCTCGGACAGGGAGCCTTTTCTTAGCCCTCCTTCTAAGACTTTGAGGCTATTTCTCCATGACTCCAATCACCCCGTTTCTCGCCGGAGCCACTGGAGTCTTCGGATCTGAGGCCTTCCTCACCCTCACTGTGCAGACCAGTCAGATCCGAGTCAGTTTCTTCTTCGCGATCGACTCGGAGCCTATCGTACTTAGACATAGACAGGATGATGCGGAGATTTCTTCAAGCCCAAATACAGATGGGAGTCTTGCCAGGCCCCTCTCCCTCCGGAAGGGGGGAACCTCCATGCCCTTTTTCCACCCCATCTCTCCTTCCCCAATCTGGGCGACTGCTTCGGGGTTTTTGGATCCGAGGCTCTTTTGGAGCTGGTAGCTCTATGCCAACAGTTCCTCCAACTTCAACTCCGGCTGTTATCTTGATCTCCTCGCATCCAGCTAGTTCGGATCCGGGTGACTCTTGAAGCCGTGGACAGGGAGTCGGACCCGAGGGAACGGATTCTTCTTCGGCTCCGGCTTGTTCGGATCCGAACCATTCCCTTGGACCTCAGGCTACGCTTGCTTCAGCTCCAGTCCCCGCTTCGGACCCGGGCAGGGCTTCCTCCTTGCTGGGTGCCAAGAAGGTACACTCTCCATCGGCGTTCGAAGTGGTGGAGAGGGTTCTCTCCCAAGGATTGAGACCCCAGCCCATCTCCTCTGATTCCACCCAGACCCTGCTGCATTTGGCATCGAATCCCTTCATCCTGTCTCAAAGGACAGCCCGTGCCAAAGGACCCCCAGGTTATTCCCTCTGAGGAACCCCTGCTGCTCACGAGTCCTCTTCAGAGTGTCCCACTGAAGAGGGCAACCGTAAGCGCAAGTGCAAAAGGAGGCACTTGGACTCCCCTGAGTCCATCACTATGGACGCAGACTTAGAGGAAGGAGAAGGTTCCCACAGGTTACCTCCCGAAGATGTCTCCTTCGGCGACATCATGGAGATTCTCCGCCAGAGGGGAGGTTGGTCAGCCCCAAAACCTTTTACGGATGAGTCTGTGTTCCTGGAGGCCTTTGGCATGGGCCCATCTACTTCCTGGGTGTCCCCACCAGCGGATCTCTTGGTGGACCTCTTCACCACATGGGCATGGAAGGAGCCTGACACTGTAGAGCCTATCCCCAAATGCCCTGACAAGATTCTGTCTCCTCCCACTGACAGACAACAGTGGTCTAAGGAGCCCCCGTTGACGCTGTGGTGATCACAGCAGCCACCAAGAAGGAACTAGCACAGGAGAGTTCCTCAGTCCACCCTCCAGACAAGGAGTCCATGTCTGTGGATAGGTTTGGGAAGCGTGTTTATTCGTCAGCAACTTTTTCCATCCGTGAGCTGAACTATTTGGCACATGTTATTCAGCTTCAGTGAAACCTTGTCTCAAAATTTGTTGAGTCGCCCCCAGAGTCCTTATCGCAGCAGGACAAACAACTGTTCTCTGCGAAAATGTTGACTCTGAAGTCTGTATCGAACACGTCCATGCGTCTCCTTTCCCACGCTTCGGAAGGAGCGGCTAGGGCAGCTAGGACAGGCGTAGCCATGAGGCGCCACACCTGGCTTAGGTTGTGTCAGTTTGCGGACCCTTTCAAGGCGTCATTTATTAATGACCCCTATGACGGTTCCTCCCTTTTCAGGAAGACAGTACGTGACACTCTTGTCCAGAGCGAAAAAGATGGGAAGACATTGTCTGCCATCGGGATCCGCTTTTCTAACCCTCAGCAATCCTTTTCTAGGAATCAAAGAGGGCAAAAGAAGATGTGGTTCCGGAAATCTCAGTTTTCCCGGGAGTCTCAGGACAACTATTCCCCCAGAGGCAGAGGGGGACAGGATCGACGCCGACCCAAAGGTAGTGGGGGTCCTAGGAATTTCAGGTCTAGAGAACCTTTTTCTAACAGGCCCGCCCAACAGCCCAGAGGGGTTGCCCAACTGTCCTGCTCTGGAGGCAGTCGGGGGGAGATTGTCATTGCACCCAGCGTCATGGGAGTCCATAACTGCAGATCGCTGGGTGCTACAAATAATATCCAGAGGCTACACTATCCCATTTGTTGCCCCACCGGGGCCTACAAGACACCTCCCGGATGTTTCATCCTCTCACAGGGAGGCTGCAGCTTTAGAAGTTTTAAAGCTACTTCAAAAATGAGCCATCGAACAGGTCCCCTTCGGCCAGTCCAGATTAGGCGTTTACTCCAGATTCCTTTTAGTGCCAAAAAAGATGGGGGACCTCAGGCCCATCTTGGACCTGTCAACCTTGAACCAGTCCGTCGCCAAACAAAAGTTCTGGATGGTCACCTTACAGTCCATTCTACCTTATCTCCGAGAGTGCGACTGGATGTGCTCGTTAGCCCTCCAGGATGCCTACAACCATATCAAAGTTCACAGAAGCTCCAGGAGGCTTCTTCGCTTCCGGCTGGGAGCCAGTCACTTCCAGTTCAGAGCTCTACCCTTCGGTCTCACCATAGCCCCCAGGGTGTTCACCAAGGTAATGGCAGTTGTAGCAGCTCACCTGAGGCTTCAGGGAATTCAGGTCTTTCCGTACCTGGACGACTGGCTCTTCACTGCGTCCATCAAGCGTCTTCTGTGTCTGGTCCGAGACTACTTTCTTCTCTTGGCAGATCGATTGTGGATTACAGTCAATGTTTACAAATCCCAGTTGCAACCAGTACAAGTTCTAGACTTCATTGAGGCACGGATAGACACTTTGCAGCTAAAAGTTTTTTTAACACCAGAAAGGATCTTACATCTCAGGTGTCACATAGCTCAAATAGTGAACCTCAAATTTCAAAGGCGAGCGATGTTCTCCAGGCTCTGGACTCCATGGCTGCCTCTATATCTATTCTTCCTTGCGCATGCCTTCATATGCGGGTTCTTCAATGGACTCTGGCGGTCCAATGGTCTTGGCTAGACCTGCCCATGGATTTTCCAATCAGGATCAGTCACACCTGCAGGACGTCCCTCCTTTGGTGGCTGAGTTCACCGCAGGTTGCAGCGGGACGCCCCTTAATGTCATCCCTAGTCCAAGCCACAGTGACCGTGGATGCCTCCCAACTCGGGTGGGTGGACACTGGGAAGGACAGTACAAGGCATGTGGTCCCAGACAGAGACCAAGTTGCACATAAATGTTCTGAGATGAGGGCAGTGCTTTTAGCGTTGAAAGCCTTTCACACTATCTTCCCTCTTGGAATGATTGCAGTTCAGTCAGACAACATGTTGGTTGTCTGGTATGTCAACAAACAAGGGGGAACCAGATCTTATCCCCTGTGTCGCGAGGCCATGAGAGTGTGGGAGTGGGCAACTTCCACTGGTCAGTTTCTGATTGCAATGCACATCCCGGGACACTCCGACATTTTAACGGACAGATTGAGTCAGGCTATTCTGATGCCGTACGAGTGGTCTCAGAAACAGTCAGTAGTGGAGGAGATATTCCTTGCATGGGGGACAGCCTTGCTGCGATCTCTTCGCATCTCCTTCCCACGTGAAGTGCAGCGAGTTCTTTGCTCTGATTCCCTCCCCAGGGGATGCCCCCAGAGATGTTCTAGTCTATGTTTGGCCCCCCCGGGCTTCTGTATGCTTACCCTCCGTTACCACTCATTCCAAAGCTCCTTCAGAAAGCTTGCTGACTGGGGTGCAAAGTGATTCTCATTGCCCCATTCTGGCCTCGCCAAGTTTGGTTTCCCTTCCTTTGGTCTCATCTTTTAGCTCCTCCGTGGATTCTGGATCCCTGCCTGGATCTAATCTCTCATCCTTCGGGTGCCTGCCCGCCCAACCTGGACAGCCCCAAGCTGACAGCTTGGTTGCTCCAGTTCCTTTGATTGCCAGGACTCCCGGTCTTTCATCCCCTGTAAAATGTATACTAGTGGCCTCTCTTAAAGCTTCCACTAGGAAAGTTTATTGCAGTAAATGGAAGCGTTTTTCTACTTGGGCCTCTCACAGGAACCTGGATCCTTTTACAGCCCCTGTTCGGGTGGTCTTAGATTTTTTGACTAGTATCTTTCAGCAAGGAACTTCTCCTCAGTGAAAGTACAGTTGGCAGCCATTTCTAATTTTCATGTTGAGCAAGATAACATTGCCTTAGCTTCTTCTAGACTGTGTAAGGCTTTTCTTAAAGGCACTTTTCTTTTGCGCCCTCCTGTCAAAGATTCGGTGCCGCCTTGGGACCTTACCTTCGTCCTCCAGGCATTGGTGGCTCCCCACTTTGAACCTGCAGCTTCAGTGGATCTAAAATGTTTGTCTTGGAAGACAGCCTTTCTAGTGGCCATTCCATCAGCTAGGAGGGTTTCTGAGCTTCAGGCTTTGTCTGCCGTGCCTCCTTATTTGGTCTTCCATAAGGATAGGGTATCTCTCCGTACAAATCCTTCATTCTTACCCAAAGTGACATCTGAATCAAACATAAACCAGTCTATTAATCTACCCATTTTCTTTCCCAATTTCCAAAACAAGGGTGAATATAAACTTCACTTGTTAGATGTTCATAGACAACTTTGTTTCTATCTTCATAGAACAAAGTCATTCCGCAAGTCCAACCAATTGTTCATTTCCTTTTCCAAACCTTTTTTGGGAAAGGCCATTTCCAAGGTTTCCTTAGCTAGATGGATCACTGTTTGCATTTCGTATGTTTACAAAGCAAAAGGTTTATCTCCTCCTGGTATAATTAAAGCTCACTCTACCAGGTCCATGATGACTTCTGCTGCATTTTTGTCTAGGGTTTCTTTGGATGACATTTGCGCAGCAGCAACTTGGGCAAATCCACATACCTTCATTTCTCATTATAAATTAGACTTGATTTCCAGAGGAAGAGCATCCTTTGGCTCTGCGGTGCTCAGGAATATCCTTCCATGAGGGCCTTCCAGGATTTAAGTAGCTAGGGATTCTGTCCCACAGGTTGCAGATAAAATGAAGTTTACTACTTCAGATAAAGAAGTTATGTACTCACCATAACGTTCCATCTGAGTAGTTATACTTCGTTTTTCTGCAACCTTCCCTCCCTCCGTCCCCCTGACCTTATCATATCCATAAGTATGTTGGGTTCTTTAGG
The DNA here is from genome assembly GCF_019279795.1 of Protopterus annectens. Lineage (NCBI taxonomy): Eukaryota > Metazoa > Chordata > Ceratodontiformes > Protopteridae > Protopterus > Protopterus annectens. The sequence goes on along the minus strand of NC_056730.1, from coordinate 367,172,829 downwards.
CTGAGTTGCTAATTTGTATAGTTGCAGCAAATTCGATCTGAGGGAAGGCAGGAGATGGTGGTGCATTATGGGTAGGGGAGGAGCTCGGAACTTGGAGCAGATGCTAGAAAATAATTTACCGGCTCGGATCCGAATACCCACAATTTGCAGAAAAATGAAGTATAACTACTCAGATGAAACGTTATGGTGAGTACATAACTTTTTTTCAAATATAGTGTTAGAAATTCTGAGAGGGTGTCACTATCGGCCTTCCCGGTGGATTTGTGGGATCTTTATGGATCTTAGGTAGAAGATAGAGGTACTGTTGTTTAGGATCAGGTACCTTAGGATGAAAGTCGTCTGCCCTAGTAGTGATGCCTTGCTCCTGAGCTTCATCCAAAAAGGTATCAGTTTCCACTTTGAACCTCCTGGTGGGGGTCTAATGGCATAGCCATATAGTATCTACCATCTTCTAGCTGTTTCATTGCGTCCCCACAATAAGAGAACCAATCTTGTATCACAACTGCTCTTCCTTTGTCTACAGGTAGGATCACAATATCCCTATTATTCCTCAAACTCTGTATACATTTTCCTCAACCTTAGATAGATTGTTATGAAAGTTGTTATACTCACAAGGATTGAAGTATAGATCTTTGAGAACATTAGATTGAAAAATCGATACAATAGGTGACATGGGGGGGCATAAAAGTAGATCCACGAAATCTGACCCAGAGACTCCCCATACTGTGGAATAGACTGCCCATACATGTCAAGCAGAGTGCCTCATTGGCCCTCTTCAAAAGGAACCTTGATGATTGGATGGGAGATAGGAAATTCACCCCGGGGATCATGTCAGTCGTCCTGCTAGACAGGTGTCCAGAGAAGTAAATATTGTGGGAAGAAATATCCAGGGAATTGTTATGGCTAGGCTTGCATAGGCCCTAGGGCCGCCTAGTACCAACCTATGAGCCAAAGTGTGTTCAGGAAAAAAAAACAGGTACAGAGCTCAGGCCCTTGTTCAAGATCTTTATTTCTGTTTCCAAAAGAATTACGGAAGAAATATTGTGCACATTCATGCAGGTGTCTACCTTTGTATCATCAATTGAGAAGCCCTTCCAAATTGTTTGTTGCCCTTATGTTTCCTCCCCCTCTCCTAATCCTGACCCTAAAGGGTGTGACAGGTTACTTTGCTTGGGGTCTGGTGATACTTCTGTGTGGCCATCATCAACCTCGGTATTGGATGAAGATTCATCCCCTGAGGTTCATAGGTAGGTACTAGGCTATCGGCCCAAGGGCCTACGTAAGCCTAGCCAACAAGGTTCCCTGGCTTACGCCACCCAAGAAAGTTATTTTCCTGTGCCAATGTCGAGCAGACACGCAGAAGTGAACCCCGGGTGTATTTCCTACGCAGAAGTGAACCCCGGGTGTATTTCCTATTTCCCATCCACTCATCAAGATTTTTCTTGAAGAGTGCTAATGAAGAACTTTGCTTGGCATAGATGGGTAGCCTGTTCTAGAGTATGGGAAGTCTCTGGGATAGGAATCTATCCCTCCAGCATGTCCTGTTTATTGTGGTGACAAAGTTTAGGTCCCTAGAGCATGTAGCTCAGAGGGACTGGGATTTCTTTAGGTGTAGCATGTCCAACAGCTCTGGGTTTGACACAGCTTTATATGTTAGGCAGAGATATCCTCAGAGTAGGTGATATGCTACGGAGTAAAGCTGGAGTTTTTTGAGATGGTCAGTGTAGGGCATTTGTTTGAGTCCAGTAATCCTCTTTGTGAGGTACTTCTGTGGCCTTTCCAGCTGCTGCAAATGTCTTGTGAGGTACATTCCAAAAGGGGCATTGTACTCTATAATGGGTCTAATGAGTGTTGAGTAGAGGGGAACAATGACCTCTTTTTTTCCTGGATGAGAACCCTTTTATGATGAGGTGTGTCACGTAGAAGGACTTTCTGTCTACTGTGGCGATGTGACTATCAAAGGAGAGACTACTGTCCACCTGGGTCCCAAGGTCTCTTATCACGCATTCGGTGTTAAGTAGATTGCTGCCTGTGTGGTAGTTCATGGGTACAGAGTTTTTACCAAAGGGGATGACACTGCAGTTTTTGGCATTGAGATTGAGGCCATGGCTTTGACACCAGGCATCTGTCTCAGAGAGGCCCTTCTGTAGGATGTTCACATCATTTGGGGACTTGACTATGGCACCTAGTTTGCAGTCATCTGTGAACTTAGTTAGCCAGAGCCCTTCTGTGTTAGCCTGTACTTCAGAGAAGTAGATACCAAACAGGAGCGGTCCCAGGACGGAACCCTGTGGTACTCCACTAGTCACTGGTTTGCGGTCAGATTTGGAGTCTGCAACTTTTACAGTGTGGGTTCTGACAGTGAGCCAGTTGGCAACCCATCTTGTGACTTAGGGATTTATGCCTAGTTTATTGAGTTTAGCTATAATTCCAGAATGGGAGATGCTGTCGAAAGCCTTGACAAGATCAAGATAGGCCGTGTGAACCACCTTACCCTCATCTACGGCTTTGGTGACTGCCTCAAAGAAGTCTATCAGGTTCAGGAGGCATGATCTCCCTTTCACAAACCCGAACTGGGTGGGATCCAGAGTTTGGAGGTTACCAATGTCTGTTTATGAGTTCTGTGATGATACGTTCCATAGCCTTGCAGACCAGGCTCGTCAGGCTAATAGGTCTATAGTTCCTGGGATCAGTAGTGGCTCCCCCTTTGTGGAGTGGGATAACTGTTGCTGTGCGCCATTCAGTGGGCACAAAGCCTCTTGCGAGGCTATTATTGAACATGGTGCTTAAGTGAGGAGCCAGTTCATTCTGAAGTTCGTGTAAAACGCAGCCTGGGATGTTGTCCGGTCCCATGGATGCTGTGTTTTTGGCTTTAGAGAATGCAGCTTTCACCTGCGTAGTTGTGATTACAGGGACTCTGCATTCTTCCTGTATAGATATGGGCCCTTTAGGGGGTGAGGGGGTAAAGTTAGCACTGAACCTATCTGCCAGGATGTTGGCAATATCAGTTGGTTCTGTAATTTTCTTGCCTTTGTGCTGTAACTCAGAGCAGATCTGGGTGTTGCCATTGAGATTCTTGACATAGCTATAGAATGCTTTGTGGTTGTCCTTGGAATTAGTGGCGATTTTATTTTCGTAGCTAGCTTTGGAGGATCTTGTAAGGGATCTCAGCTTCTTACTGAGGCTGACCAGGGAGCTCCTCCACTGATGGGATTTTACTCTCTTTTGCAACAGTTTCTTCCTTCTGTTGTACAGTTTGTTTATGGCAGGGGACCACCAGATTGGCTTCCTTTTTTTGGAGGATAGCGTCTTGGTTCTGTTTGGGATAGCACAATCCATGCACACATGTAAGTGCTTATAGAGTGCATTTGTGTAGGATTCAGCAGTTGTAACTGTATTGTCCATCTGCATGGGTGTCATGAAGTTCACTACTTCTGTCTGAAGAAGCATGAAGTTGGCTTTGGAGAAATTTTTTACTGTGGTTTCCTTAATGGGGGGTGGGGGTGGGATGTGGATAGCAAAGGTGATTAGCTTATGGTCAGATCGGACCAACGAGGAGTTGACTTTAGGTGTGGAACACTGGTCACTCATGTTGGTAATGACTAGGTCTAGGATATTGTTGCCCCTGGTGGGGGTGTGGATAAGTTGATCTAGGGCATTGGAGTTTATGAATTCCAGAAAGTGTTGCGCTAAGGAGTTGGTATATGAGTTGTTTTCCCAGTTAATGGTGGGGTAGTTGAAGTTGCCCATTATTAGAGTGTTTGGTTGAACCCTAATATTTTCCAGTACATCAAGAAAAGAGGAGTGGGAATCCTGGGGCATGGTGGGGGATCTGTAGCAAGCTACAATTTGGATTGCATTTTTGCCAAGAGTTAGTTGCACTTGGATAACCTCGGATGCTTTATGCTGAGCAGCTAGCCTGGACGTGTGGATATCCTTAATGAATATGGACACACCCCCACCTTTGGTGTTTCGGTCCAGGTTACATGGCCGAAAAAGTGTGGTATGAGTTATAGCCTGGTAGTGCAGGGGTGCTCTCTGGAGCTTTGAACCAGGTCTCAGTCACTGCACAGATATCTATGTTCTCCATTTTAAGGAGTGCCTCGAGTGAGTGCATTTTGAAATTTAGACTTCTAGCATTGAGTAGCATTACCCTCAGTTTTTGCTTGCTTGTTCCTGTTATGGGAGTGAATTTGTTACTTGAACCCTGCCTAAAAAAGGCACTATAGGGGCAGCAAGAGCCTTCGCTATTATCCAGAATCCCAGGGGCGACAGGTGCAGGCCATCTGTGGCAAAGCATCGTGGTCTGTTGACCATGTCATCCCAAGCAGACAGATACTGGATCCCCAGGTAGAGGAACCCCTATTCCTTTTGAGACTGGATTTGGGTCTCTTTTGTTTGGGAGTAAATGTTTTTTTGTCAGAGATCATAAATTTAACATTTTTGGGAATATCAGATGGTCTAAACTTTCTCATAGTCACCTACATCCCTGTCAGGATCAGGATCCCTATCCTTGTGAGTATAGTAACTTTCATAACGATCTCTCTGGGTTCCAGTACCCCACATGAGTAGTAGTCTGTGCTAAAAACGGATTATTTCTCCTAACATTTTTTTAAGCAGTTGTTGGAATATAAATACATGCCAGCGTAATCCTGTTTCCTTGCCAGTAGTTTCTTACTAACACAAATCTAATCCATCATTATTTTCTTTTTTTTGTTTTTGCCTTATATCAGTATTAAAGCTTCTCTAGCAATTAGTATAATTTCTTCCCTTTTCCTGATATTCTGCTGAATATACATCCTGAAATCCTTTCTTTATCAAATTCACATGCTCATTTATTTCCAAATGTGTCACCTGCTGCATTGCTATTTGCACTGTACATGTCTTAATATAATTCAATACTCTTTCCTTTTTTGTCTATACCTGTAAAGGCATTTATATTCCAAGATCATATGGTTGGCATAGCCATTATGATAAGAAGATGTTCATCGTGTTACCCTGCTGCAGTCATCACACTTGGGTTATCCTGCCGTCAGGTGGTCCTGCAGTCGGCCAGAATTCCAAAGACTTGGTCCGGCGTCGGTTGCTGTCGCTTCTTCCCTGACGTCAGTGCGCCAGGGGTATATAAGAGGCATCCGATGCCATTTTCTTCAGTCTTCTTGCTGCGCGGTGCCCGAAGCAGATTGCAAGTGCCGGTCGGCTGACACCTGAGATTTTCTAATCGAATTTCAGTCCGAAGTCTTCAAAAGCTAAGTACCCTGTTGGGGAACCTTTTCTTGCCTCAGTCCGATGTCAGAAAAAGTTAACAATTGTATTTTTTGTGGGAAGCAAATACCTCATAAGGACTTTCATTCTTACTGTATACCTTGCCTAGGCCCAGACCACGACGTCACTGGTTGTCGGTTTTGTGCTAGGTTCAATAAGCGAACTATAAAGCGACGTTTTGATTTCGCTCGACACTACTTTGGTAGGACATTCAATTATACTATGCCGTCGGAACAACCGACTACCGGCGTGCATAAAAAATGCAAAGATAAGGACAGGCAGCCTAGATCCAAGCCAGACTCCGAGGCCTTGGCTGGCCCGGTCGCCGGTTCTCCGGTTTTCAGCGAGGCGCCTACACAGCCCCTGACGGCCGCAGATTTGGAACCCCAGACCGCTTTGGATTCTCTAGCAGAGAGTACTAGGCCGATGCAGCCATTTCCTTTAGGCCCTACCGACAGCATTACAGAAGGAGAAGCCACTGCTATGGAAACGCCTTCGGCTTTAGAAGGTGTCTTCAGACCGACGACTCTCACTACAAAATCTTATGCTAAGCTTAAGACTCTTTTAAAGCCTAAAAAGGCTGTTCAGTCCCCAGTTCAAGGCCCCATGCCTAAGAAACAGATGCTTAAAATGGCTGAAGATTTAATTACTCTGATAAGGGGCTCCCAACCCCCCCCCCCCCCCCGGACAAAAGGCCAAGGCAAGTGGAGGAATATGCCTCTTCTGATCAAGTTTCTATTTCCTCAGACTCCTCTGAGGAACAGGATTACACTTTCCCCCCTTATGAAGACTCTGATGCTGAAGACTCCATTCCCTCAGCATCTCCCCCTGAAGATTACTCCTTCGGGAAACCCTTCATACCATGAGGGAACACTTCCACTGGGAAGGTCAGGACTACTCTGAGTCAAAGAAAAGACTCAGAGAGTTTCTTTTACTTCCCCAACACAGACCACTTGCTATCCCTCCAGTTTTAGACATTGTGGATGATGTCTACCTGGAATCTAGTCTAAATCCAGACTCTCTTCCCCCTGCTCCAGCCAAACCAGACAGATATTATAGAGTACCCGACTCTCACAAATTCCTTTATAAAAGCCCTGTTGCTGATCCAGAGGCAATCTCTCAAGGTCCCAAAGGGGCTAAGGCTTCTATGGCTAAAAATCCTGTGCCCTCTGAAAGGGACTCCAGAGCACTAGTTAGGTGGGGGAAGAAGGTTTATACCTCAGCTACTCTTGCTATGAGAGCACTAAATTGTCAATTCCACATGCTGAAATATCAGCAATTCCTAATGTCTCAATTAAAGCAAAAAAAAGAGCACACACTCTCAACAGTTTGAATTCAAGGAAATGCAGGATCTGCTACACGCAGCTGAACAGGTGGGCAAACACACTCTACAATGTGGATTTGATTCTCTGGAAGCTTCATGCAGAGCAGCTGTTACTGGGTCTGTCATACGTAGACATGCTTGGTTGAAGGAACAAACCCTGCCTGATCACGTTAATGCAAAATTACTAGATGCACCTTTACAGCAGGATGTCTTATTTGGAGTTAAGGCAGAAGAGGTCTTAAAGAAAATGGAGGATAAGGCAAAGTCTATGCAGACTGTCAAAGATTTCTTACAGGTACAACCCCCTCGCTTCAGCAGAAATTGGCCAACACAAAATTGGCCCTTTCCAGCTTCTGACAGACCACAGAGGGGTAAATACAGACGCCCAAGGGGCGCAGAGGTCAAGCACAAATCCCTTACAAAACTCGTCAATGGGGCACTGCAACACAAAGGGCAGGAGAAGACAGGCCCCAAACTACTAGAAGACAGACACAATGACTTAACCCTCAATCTGCCAAGAAAAGCTGTCTTGGCAGCTCCCTTGGGAGGAAAATTAGCACTTTTTGCAGACAACTGGCGCATAATCACAAAGGACAAATGGGTTCTAAACATTATCTCACAAGGATACAGATTCCATTTCCACACTTTGCCAAGGAGAAAAGGAATGCCAAACCTGCCACCAAATCAATGGACAGAGGCACAAAAACAAATTGCAGCTCTCATGGACATGAGAGCCATTCAACTGGTACCTACACAGGAACAAGGGCAAGGATTTTACTCAAGGCTCTTTCTAGTCCCCAGAAAGGACAGTGCATGGAGACCCATACTGGACCTTTCAATTCTAAATACCTACTTGCAAGTTCCAAAATTCAAGATGCTAACACTACAGCAGCTTCTTCCCATGTTGGGCAAGAACGCTTGGCTAGTAGCGTTGGACCTCAAGGAGGCATGCCTGCATGTCCCTATCAGACAAAATTGCAGAAGATACCTCCGCTTCATTTCGGGTTCAACCCATTACCAATTCTCTGCACTGCCCTTTGGCTTATCTACTGCGCCCAGGGTCTTCACAAAATGCCTGGCACCAGTAATTGCATACTGCAGACAAAGAGGAATTCAAATATACCCATACCTGGACGATTGCCTCATCTAAGCAGAAAGCAAGGACATTATTTTACAACATCTGGCATTTGTCAAACACCTTCTAAGTTGTCTAGGGTACACAGTAAATGAAAAGAAATCAAAACTAGTGCCCTCACAGAACATGACATTCCTGGGTGCCAGCTTGAATACAACGGCCCAGATGGCTTACCTCACACCAGAAAAGCAACTACAACTAACTCAATACTTCAAAATAATGGCAACAAAGTCCCAACTCCCTGCAAGAAAAATTCTGCAGGCCTTGGGATTCATGGCATCTTGCATACTACTAATACCATTTGCAAAACTGCATATGAGGAAATTACAATGGTACCTGAAAAGCGTATGGACTCAACACAGCCACAGCTTGGAAGCAATGATACATCTCATTCCCTGCCTACAACAGGAGTTTCTATGGTGGTCACAGGCATGTCACCTCGGGGGGCACACATGGCAGGACAGTGCGTTCAAGGCAAATGGACTACAAATCAAAGAAATCTGCACATCAATCAGAAAGAAATGCTAGCTGTACAGAATGCTCTGACAGCCTTCAAGGACCTCTTGCATCCAGGACAACTCATAATAAGAACAGACAATACCACAGTAGTGTGGTACATAAACAAGCAAGTGGGTACATACTCCTATCCTCTATGCAGGCAAGCAAGAAACTTGTGGAACACAGCACTGACTTACCAGGTTCAATTACAAGCTCAATTCCTGCCAGGAAAAAAGAACACATTGGCAGACGACCTGAGCAGGAACATCATGGATCCTCACGAGTGGAAACTGGATCCACAAGTATTTGCAATGATAACTCAAAAATGGGGACTCCCAGACATAGACCTGTTTGCCAGCCCCCAAAACTATCAGATATCGAAATTCTGCACAAGGACATTCCACCCTCAAGCTTGGAAAGTGGACGCACTCTCATTCACTTGGAAAAGGTTGACATGCCTTTCCTCCATTGCCCCTTCTAACAAAGGTGCTGCTGAAAGTCAGATTAGAGAGGCCACAAATGATTCTCATTACACCAGACTGGCCACGCCAGCATTGGTATCCAATCCTAAGGAACATGGCCCACGGTCCACCATGGATTTTATCACAGATTCCTCACCTGCTCACCCAGCAAGACAGTCAGATTCTACACAGCCAGCTCAAGACTTTAAACCTGGCCGCATGGCAAATTACCTGAACATCCAGCCAACACCTTTTCCCAAAGCTGTTATGGATGTCATTCTGGAGGCCAGGAGGCCCAGCACCAGGAAAACCTATTCAGACAAAGGGAAAAGATTCTGTGCCTGGAACCAGGCTATAGGCCAAAATCCACTTGATACAAACATTAATCAGATTCTGCAATAACTAACTGAGATGTTGCACAAAGGACTTTCCTTTTCATCTATTAAGATCCATGCCTCAGCAATTTCAGCTCATTACAACACAGATCCTCCTTTATTCTGACATCCACTCCTAAAACAGCATCTCAGAGGGGCTAAGAACATAAGACCGCCAAGGAGAGCACCAACACCTACTTGGGATCTCAACTTTGTCCTGGAAAAGCTTACACTGCCACCCTTTGAACCAGCTTTTTCAGCTGATTTAAAATTTCTTTCATGGAAAACTGCCCTGCTACTAGCAATAACCTTAGCTAGAAGAGTCTCAGAGCTGCAGGCACTAATGGCAGTAGAACATTTCCTCATTTTTCACCAAGACAGAGTCGTCTCTCTACGAACTAACCCTTCCTTTATGCCAAAGGTGGTTTCCAGTGTGGCCCTAAACCAAACCATTCATTTGCCCACCTTTTTCCCTAATCCACAGAACAAAGGAGAAAGACTCCTGCACTCCTTGGACATTCACAGGCAATTACGTTACTACTTGGATAAGACTAAGGCTTTCAGAAAAACTGACCAGCTCTTTGTAGCCTATGCAACAGGATCACAAGGAAAGGCTATTTCAAAACAGACCATTTCTAAATGGATAGGCCACTGCATACGTTTCTGCTACACGCATCATGGGAAACCGGTACCTGCCAGCCTTAGATCCCACTCCACCAGGGCTACAGCTACATCAGCAGCCTTTCTCAGGGGAGTGCCAACCAAGGATATTCTGGAAGCTGCAACTTTGAGTTCAGTGCACACCTTTACCAAGCACTGCCACTTACCTCTATATTCTAAGACTAGAGCTGGTTTTGCCACTGCAGTTTTGCAGGGCCTACTAGCTTCTTCTAACACTGTTTACTCCACCTCCCTTCCTTAGCTTTGGGATTCAACCCAAGTGTGATGACTGCAGCAGGGTAACACGATGAACATAGTACAGTTTTGTACCTACCATAAATGTAGATGTTCGAGTGTTCACCCTGCTGCAGTCCAGGTTACCCTCCCTCCATCCCTTCTTAACTAGCTCAACTTATCTTTTACTTCTTTATCCTATTCAACCTCTGTGGTGTATTTGCTTGTAACTAAAGGTTTTGTATTATTTGTATCTAGCTATATATATATATATATATATATATATATATATATATATATATATATATATTTTGCCTACTTTGGGGGCACCTGACATCTGGGGCAAGAAAAGACTGAAGAAAATGGCGTCAGATGCCTCGTATATATACCCCTGGCGCACTGACGTCAGGGAAGAAGCGACAGCAACCGACACCGGACCAAGACTTTGGAATTCTGGCCGATCATGGACGCCTGACGGCAGGATAACCCAAGTGTGATGACTGCAGCAGGGTGAACACTCGAACATCTACATTTATGGTAGGTACAAAACTGTACTTTATTGTTCCCACCTACTATATATGATAGTTGTTTTAATATGCATTTCCACCTTTTCTTACATGCACACAGTAATGTTTGGTAGATTGGTATTTTGTGCAGTTCCTTCTTGTCATCTCCATTTGAGCCTGAGTCTCATTTTTTAGATTTTTTTTGTTTAAATGGAAAACCTTCCAACAAGTAATAAAATGAAATGTGTTTCCAGAATACCCCCATAACCTATTAACTTAGAACAAAAGCATAAAACTGTTTACATCTTCAACAAATGAAAGTGAACCCTCCAGATAGGAACAATTTCCCCAGATCAACAGCTGTATCCACAGGCATTACCTAACCTAAAATTAAGATCACCCATGCTAAAGTGCATACTTCAACCAGTGCTCCCACGTTCACTGATTGGTGTCTGTTCTTTGCCTATCTCTGTTCTACTCCCAGATGTGAAAATGGCTTGTATGCTTTCAGAAAACATTCATTATTTTAGCCTTATGAAGAAGTGCAGACTGTCTGTAAATAAAACTAAATTATACACTGTTATAGTAAATGCATTAAAGCATTAAGACTACTAGGGAAGCTGCTATCTCTTATTCACTTCCAGGAATTTCAAACTTTATTTTTCACTGAACTACTTGCTCTCGTATCTTAAAATTTTGCATTTCCCTCAAAGAATGCTCAGAACTCTCAAGATTAATTGCTTGCACCTGCAGACGTCTCCAGTCATGGAAACAGACAAAAATGAGAGGAAACAAAAAAAAATAGCTAGTAGATCTGTAGATGCATGAAGGTATGTCTGTCATTTTCACCCAGAACAGAACAGAATGTACAGTTGCCTTCAGGATTTTTTTGAATCCCAGTGAACATTTGTTAATGGGAAAGATAAGCTAATATCCTTGTTAACTTAACCCTTCTCATGTCTTTCATTGTTTTCTTATTTTTCCAACCTGCTTGCTTACAGAATATACTTGTTTACAGATTAAGCCAATGGAATTAATAAGAGAAAGCATCTCAACTCTACTTATAATATGATCAGTGCACTTTTACACCCCACCCCTTCCCCAGCAGCCCAAGATCACAGCATATTAACTTAACCTTAATTTTGTTCATCCTTTCTTCTCATTACATTTTTAAAGCCTATATTTCCTACAACTAAAAAAGTACTTGTGTACTTCAATATCTTTATCACTTACAACAGTCACTGAATCCCCCCACATTTAAAATACTCAACTACATGCTACAGAAAACTATTTTACTACATAATATGCAGTTTATAGCATGACATGTTTTGTACAAATACTATTAAGAACAAGCATTGCTTTACTTAGTTACTTTTTTTCCCTTTTAGTGTTCTAAACATTAATGGCATAAAGTGAGATACAGTCCATTCATAAGTTTAACAACGTCAACAAAAGTACAATTTTCTCAGCCATTTTTTACAGGCTATAGATCACAAATGTGATTGATGCTTTATAATCTCACATTTATTCGCTAATTTCATTGTAGCTGGTCTTCATGTTTATCTCCATCTCCCAACACCAACCTTCTGGTTCAAGTCCAAGGAACTCCTCATTTGTATAATCAAATCCTTTGATTTTTTTCTGTCTGTGAGGCATTGTCCTTTAGAATACTGGAAATGTTTCACTGGCACAGTCTCTGTATGAGCTTTGTTGTCAGAAGAATGAGAAACAGAGCCCCTCTCTGTTTGATATCTCACTTTTTGTTCAATAAACGTTTGTATTTCCTCCTTAGCCTGATATTTTATTTCTTTTATCTGTCCCTTTGGTCTGAGTTGCCATACCTTCAGAATTATGTCCTAGTTATTATCAGTCAGGATGTTGAGTACTGTAGCAAAGCATTCTAGGAAACCAGAAGCAGTAGCTCTTCATACGTGAAGTCATCTCCTTATGTTGTGCCTTTGCTACAGCACCTTTTGTAATTGATTTCATTTATTGCAGTTTACTTGCAAAAATATGGATGACACATCTATACAGAAACTACAGACCTCTGTAGCCTGCAGCACTGAACTGTAGTTGCCTGTATATTGCTACTTCTGCAGATGTTGTGGTGTCAAAGTATAACAGATGTATGTTCTTTCTTATTCCTATATTTCACCTTTCATGATGTCATGAGAGATGGATCACAGCTCTCAGGAAATTGATGGTGGCTGTCCCTAACAAAATGCATGAAAATAAAAAACTGAACACCGCACAACTAAAGGTTGGTCCACCACAGATAAGCAACATGAAAAAACAAAGCAGAATAACCACCATAGCAGCAAGCAGAATAGTAAATAAAAAAGGAAGTTTAATGGTATGTGCTTTCACAGGGTTACCACTTCATCTGACCATATAAACCCATAAAAACACATTCAGTATAATACATATAACTGCCAGTAGGAATACAACAGTAATAAAAATGCACCAATAGAGTTCAGTGAGAAACTGTCGCCTCTCCTGCAGAACAGGTTTCAGGGGTAGTCTGTAATTAAGACCTGACATCCTATGTACTTGCAAAGCTATAATCCATTTGAGTTCTGCCCTCTCAGTATAGTTATTAAACTCACACCTTATATTAGGTGAGACCAGTTGTAAAACTCTAAAACAAAACCTACTGTGACCCATACAGACAGAATCATGGCATGCTAGGGCATTAGTTGTTACATTATTACGAAGATGGCCAACATACTCCAAAATGCGTTCCTTAAACTGATTTGTAGTTTAATCCACATAGAAGTAGGAGCAATCACTGCAAGTCGCTAGCTGTATTAAGTTAGTACTCCTGCAAGTAGCAAAAAAACCTGGGAGTAAAAATTCATCCAGTAACATGATGACAAAAATCTAAATCAGTAGAAATATATTTATAGGCTCTGCAGTTATGACAGAGATGTGTACCCCTTCTTTCAAGTGCCAATCTATTGGATGCATTCCCAAGAGAGGAACATAACACATGATCCTTTTCCAAGAAAGGCTATTTTTAAAGACAAAGCTAGGTTCATTTTCAACAATTTTGATAGTTGGCTCTTTGCCATCACAGCAAGAGAGCCCCACCTGTTAACAGAATATTTGCCTTGTTTTTGTCTGTCCTTGGACATCTCCATCAGTGCTGCAAAGTCTCAGATGGCAACATCACAGACCAGGGTGTTTGTAGGATACCATCTGGAAACAAGGCTATAAATTGTTAAATGTCCAGCAGACAGACGGACAGTATTAAGATTCTTGATTGTTAAGCTGTGATTCGTCCTTGCCCTCCCAGATCTCTCATCCTACATGTAATAGGTTTGATGGCTGTTGCTTTTCATCTGTTTCTTCAAGCAAGGTTCTACATGAGGGTGTTGCAGTGGGACTTGCGTGCGTAGTGGTCTCAATCACTAGATAGAATGAACAAATGTATTGGTCTTTCTTCCACTTGCATGCATCCTGTAGACCAGTGGATCCAGTCACCCGCTATTATAGTATGGAGGCAATTTCCTGCCCTTCCAAAGGCCAGAGTGACCATGGCCACCTCCCTGTGGAGTGGGGAAGGCATTCTGAGGGAAGAACAGTCCAAGGGATGTGGACCTAACAAGAAGCTGACCTTCATAGGTTAGTACTAGGCTAACTGGCCTTGCGAGCCATTTTAAGATTAGCCAATTATCCTCTGTGAGATTCAAACCCTGTACCTTGTGTTAATATGGCAAACACCTTAACCATTAGGCCACCCTCCCAACTTCACATCAGTATTCTGGAGATGGGGGTGGTCCTTCTAGCACTGTACACCTTTCTAGACTACCTGCTGCAGGGAGTCATTTCTATTTAGCCATGCACACGTCAGTAGTAATGAATATCAACAAGTGGGGTGGAACCCAGTCTTACCCCTTGTGCTAAAAAGTTGGGAGAGTGTAGCAGTGGGTGAAGTCTTCACAACACTTTGTGGGAGCAATGCACATTCCAGGATGAACGAGCTATAGGACAGCTTCAGCAGGTATATTCTGATGCCTCATGAGAGGTCCTTAAGCCTTTAATAGCACAGTTGATATGTTGTGGCTGGGGTGAGCCTTGTTGCAGCCTTTTTGATTCCCCATCAAACATCAAATGCAGTAACTTGTTTTCCTGATATCTACACAGGGACAGTCATCCAGTAATGCTCTAGCTCATCGGTGGTGCCCTGGATTTCTCAGTGTTTTTTCCCCATTGCAGTTAATGATGGAATTACTTCAGAATGCATTTGTAGGCAAGGCCTTAGTCATCGTCTTAGTCCTTTTCTGGCTGAGGCAGCTGTGTTTCCCAGTGCTATGTCCTCAACTCAGGAAGCAGCCTTAGATTCTTGATCCCATGTCTGATCTCCTATCCCACCCATCTGGTGAGCTTCACCCAGACATTCCATCTTATAGGTTCATATATATATATATATATATATATATATATATATATATATATATATATATATATATATATATATATATATATATATATATATATATATATATATATATATATATATATATATATATATATATATATATATATATATATATATATATATATATATATATAAATTTATAAATTGCCAGTTTGGTTTCCCCAGTTCTGTGAAATCAGGGAGGAGTGGCTGGTAGTGTTGCAAACCTCTCTGTCACCTTATGGTTGCTGACTGTTTCCTGAAAAGTAAATTTCTTGGATGGAGCTTGTGTCAGCAGGCTGAAAGTTCATTTTGTAAGCCTAATTTTAACTGGGTTCTGCAATAATCATTTATCAATATGTATTATATACCTTATGTGAATCTGTTACCATCCCACAGCTTAAAAATGGATCTGAGCAGAGTAAATTAGTAATTATTAGTTATATTTATGTGTTTTACTTATAAGTGATTTGTGGAAGGGGAATTCTGTGAGTGGGAGGGTAAGATGTGGATAGAAACTGGATAATAAAGTATGCCATGGAATTTTGGTCTGTAATTGTTAGTTAGTGGAGTCTTTGGTTAGAAGGTTGCACTTATGGGCTTCAGTCATTTGTACTTTTGAAGCCACTGGGGGGGGTTATTGAATATTTTCCAGGTGGATCATTCATCCTGTGAGGCAAGGTTGGGGCTTATTGATTAAGATTTCGGCCATAGTATATCTGGGGTTCTTGATACTCATCAGCTCGATTCATTTTTCTGTAATAAAAATAAAAAAAACACACACATATTGGTATATATTGCATTTAGTCATATCATTGTGGTCCATGTTTTAGATGAAAAGGATACAAGACAGATCAGTTAACAGAGGAATAAGTAAAAAAAAAATAAATAAAACATTTGAATTTAACTTCATTGCTGTAATTCCTGTAAGTGAAGAAAAAAAAATAAAAGGAAAGAAAATTCTCTACTAGATGGTGGGAAAGCAAGCTTAGAGGTTGTTTAACCTTAAAGACACTTGCAAATTGACTGAGTTACTTAACAGCAGTTTCATTAGCAAGCTGATTCTGTGATGGGACTGAATAGTTTGGTATGTACGTTTAATGGGTCTGTGTCACATGGTTGAAAGCTAATAATAGCGAATGACCACAACTTCCAAAACACTGGAACTCAAAGTTGTTATTGTGGGGTCGCACTACAGTGTAGATAGGGGTATTTGCCCTTTCCTCACTGTAGTGCGACCTTGGAGGTGGTATATATATTTAGCAGGGGGTGTGGGGTGCACAGCCTCCCACAATTGCAACTTTGAGTTCCGGTGTTTTTGAAGTTGTGGTCGTTCGCTATTATTATCTTTCGACCACGTGATATAGACCCAAGTTTAATTGCTGTATGGGGAGTGGATGATTTGTTGTGCCATGGTTTCTGTTAGCAGTCAGAGAGATTGCTGATTGATAACTGATATCACAAAGTTTTGGTAACCTCCTAGATAACATAACGCAAACAAGTTCACCATGTTGCATGCTCTTGTAAGTTAGGCCATCTCTGAGGTATTGCTGGTAACTGGACCCCGAACCATCATGTTGTGAAGTGACCATGATATTAGAATGAATAACATGTAAGAGGGTACTGCATTGGGAGGGTGAATCGCAAGATGTGAGAGAGTAGGTAAATTGTTGGATATCTTTTTGCACAAAGACATGACATAGATTTTAGTTAATGCTACATGTATGGGTTCACAAAACACCATGCAGGACAATGTATGTCCTCATTTAACTCTTTGTCATTTGCAGTGTTTGTTATAAATATACAAATGGTAGAGCCCGTTTTCATTCCCTGTATTTGTGTGGGAGGATCTGACCAAAGGAAAAAGAAACAGGTTTACGAGAGAGACTGCTACAGACCTACAACTTTACTGATTGTTTTTTTATAAAAATGTGCTTTATTTTATTTCTCATTGGTTTGCTAGTCAGTCATAGTTAGAGCTGAATTTGTCTGCCTTTATCTTCTGACTTGGTATCAATGACTGCATTAACACTGAGCTCTGCACATAATTGTGTATTGCCTTTGAGATTGCGAACATAGAGAAAGAATGCCTTGTGGTTGTCCTTGGCCTTAGGCCAGATTTACCTCAAATTTGGCTTTGGTAGATTTTATTTTTCCTCTGAGTTGTTTAGTTTGTCAAGAGAGTTTATATCCTTCTGGGTGGTACACCATCTAATTTTTGCCATGATTTTCTTCTTTGTGTTATGCATCATATTAATGCTGTGATTTTACCAGGGTGGTTTGTTTTTTCAGTTAGTTCTGTACTTATTCCTGGTGGATATAGCTACCAGTATACAGCTATTAACATGTTTGTATAAAGTTTCTCTGAACAGTTCTGCATAGGCAACAGTGATCTAGGGGTTTAGAGGGGCTTGAAATTTTGCCAGGTTAACATTTAATAATAGGAAGTTAGCTTTAAAGTAGTTTCTGACTATTCCAGGGTTAAGAAATAAACTCGAACAAACTCAAAACTGGATAAAACAAAATAACACCAGAAAGAGACAATAAATCCAACAACAGGACCGTTGATAAGTTAATAACTTATTAACGGTCCTATTGTTGGATTTATTGTCTCTTTCTGGCGTTATTTTGTTTTATTCCAGGGTTAACTGGGGTTCTGGGTTTTATTCTCATTTCAGGGAGACCATTTTGTAGTCTGACCTTGCCAGGAAGGAAGAGGACATTACACTAGGGGGTGTATCTCACATATTATTGAGGACCAGATCTAGTATGTTTGTGCCCTGGTCAGTGTATTAACATTCTGGTCTAGGAATATTGTGTTTACAAAGTCTAGGAATCTATGTGCCTGCACTTTTGGTGTTGTGTATATGATTCCCAATTAATAGTGGGGCAATTACCTTTGGGCGGCACAGTGGTGCAATGGCTAGCATTGTTTCCTCACAGCAAGAGGGTCTCCAGTTCGATTCTTGGCTGGTTATCATTGTTTCCTCACAGCAAGAGGGTCTCCAGTTCGATTCTCGGCTGGGGTGCCTTTTTGTGCGGAGTCTGCATGTCCTCCCTGTGTTTGTGTAGGTTTCCTGTGGGTACTCTAGATTCCTCCAACATTCCAAAAACATACATCTGGAGCATTTCTCCCTGAGCCTCCGATGAAAATGGACTCTGTCCCAGTAAGCAAATGTTTAAATAAATAAAATTAAAGTTGCCCATGAATGTGGTATCTGGTTGAATGATGAGCGTTTCCATTAAGCTTAAATACGTGTTATAGGTTTCTTGGGTCATAACAGAGAACCTATAGCTTGTAAGGAAGTGGTATGGGATTTTTGCCTATGATTATTTGAACATGGAGAAGCTCAAGTGCATTGTCCTTTTAGACCAGCCTTGAGGTATATTTACTTTTTATATATATTGAGACACCTCCTCCTTTAGTCCCCTGCTTGTGTAGTAGCTGATCTAAATCTGTGGAAGGCATTATAGCCTTGCACTTCTGGGGTGCTCTGTGCAGGTTTAAACCTTGTCTCAGTGACTGAATAGACATCAACATTCTCTAGGGTGAGGAAATTAATAGGGAGTAGAGTTTGTTTAGACTCCTAGCATTGAACAGTAACACATTTATTTTTCTTGGTTTTGATGTGCTATGATGGATGTTTTTTCAGTTTGGCATTGCCTAAAAGCAGCACTATGGGGAGGACAATGTTTTAGCTGGTCTTCAAAAGCCTAGAGAGGAGAGGTGCAGACCATCCCTAGCAAAGCAGCATGGACTGTTAATCATCTCCTTCCATGTTGACAAATATTACACCCTTTAGAATGACACCACAAACTTAAGCCAGTTATTGAAGTCTGGCATCTTGGTGCATCAACCTGGGAGAAGAGTAGAATGCTTCTCATTGCTAAGCTCATACCTCCCTCCACCATGATCGTCTCTCTTAATATAGTCTAGGGAAGTACATTTCAGGTCATTTACATCTACATGGATTATGACTGAGTCATACTGGTACTTGTAGTCCAGTGACATAAGTGCATGCATAATATGCTGGATCCTCACCCCGATAAACAACTGACCAGGACTTTCTCTGTACTCAGACTGGTGAGAAGGACATAAGTGTGTCTCACAATAGTCTCTCCAGTGACCAAAATGTTAGGAGCAGAGGTTCCATGAGATGTGGCTGTATGTGTTGATGTGGGTGTTGTTTTGAAAAAGTGCATTTCGGGCTGTTAATGGCATTTTTCTGTGTGTTTCATGTAGGGAGTCTTTAGTGATTAAGGAAGGTTACATTTAAGTTCCTCTGCATATGTGGGTCAATGTGTATACTTAGTGTTGTGTGTGATGGGTGCAGTGTGTGTACTATTGACAACCTGCTTTTATGTGAGAGCTTTGCCATTTGACATTGTGTAAATACATCTCTCACTTATGTTATGAAGTTTGTTTGAGAATTAGCTGGTTGTCTGTAAACCATGAGGCAATTTCTGCATTACCTTAGGATGCCCATAGTCATCAAGCTGGTAACAGAAATAGTGGGGACAGTTCATATCCATGGCAACAGGCCCTTTTTTATTTTTATTTATTTATTGACATTTGTTAACCAGGTTAGTCCAGCTGGGTTTTTGACCCATTTTCAGTGGAGACCCGAGGAGAAAAGCTCCAAGTACAGACAATTTACAAAAATAAAATACAGCAACATTTACAGTAACAAATGATAAGAAATGGAGTTATACAATCTCATAAAAATACAAAACAAAAGTATGCACACACATTGTAGTTGAGTATAGTTTAGAATATTTACAACATGAGTTCGATCCGTCGGATATGATGTATACATCAGAAAAGAGATATCATCAGGTACAGGGTTTGCTGTTGTTGGGAGGGGAACTTATTGAGCTGAGGTAAGTCAAGAGTGGAGAGGGAGTTTATTAGACAGTTGCAGTGAGAATATAGAGTAAAGTCAGGACTATCTGGTTTGCAACTCTGGGGGCAGTGCTTGTCACTGTGTATACTAGTTGCCCTCCATGCAGTAGTATTGGTGAAATTTTAAGGGTGCTTTTATAGGAAAAATGTCAACTCAGAGTACCTTTGTCTGTGTAGAGCGCTGCCAAACACTTGAGGAGAAATCACTAAAACAGAGCATGACGATTTTTGGATGAAGTGTTTGTGGAGATATTCTGAAGTTAGGTTAGACATTAGCTAATCAAGCAGTACTTACTGAAAAGAATAATTAGCTTTGTCAAGAATAAAAAATAGTGGGGACTCACCTGATTGGCTACATGGCTACTGCTAGTGATGGAATGCCCCTTTGCTTCTTCTTTCACAGGAAACGAAACATTAGCACTAATCCCAAGATGAAAAACTTATTAGTTATGACCATCCCTTCTGGCATGATTGTAGGACAATTTCCTGTACTTTCACCTGCTAACCTAGTGCACCTGGGTATTCTGAGACAGTGTAGCAACTGCCTCATGTACACAGACTACCCTCTCCTTTTACCCTTCCCCCAACACTCATACATGTGAGAGATGCACTTATATTACCAAATTGGAAGCTGTGCACTCTCCAGCCAAGACCAGACTAGCTGGTCAAGAGGAGAAGGTTAACACTTGCAACACACTACATGCAACACACAACCCTCCAAAACACCAGCTATCACAACTCACATATAGAGACACAAACCATACACCCACCTTCATGGAGGCTCTCAATAAATAAAAATTTACCCAAACAGAGACCGCCCCCCCCCCCGAGACAGAAACGCACTCGAGCACCACAACACCAACCACAGAACACATAGTCACCACCACAGTGTGCCCCAAAACCTGAGCCCGTAAGGCAAAACACTTTACCCAAAGTACTAATCATAGGAGACTCAGTAGTGAGGCACACTGATGTCTCACTCACTATGTTGAACAAGGAGAAGGTGGCAGTCAGTTATCTGTCGGGTGCCAGGATCCACCACATAACACATGCACTCGGGTCTCTCCACAACAAGTACAAGTATGACTCCGTCCTCGTCCATGTGGGTGTGAATGTGGGTGTGAATGACCTGAGACGTACTTCCCTGGACTACATGAAGAGATGTGATGGAACTCTCGGATAATGTAGTCCAGGCTGGTGTGACCCTAGCTGTGAGCAGTATTCTACTGTCACCCAGAATGATACCGCTGTACGAGCAGAAAATGATTGACTTCAACAATTGGCTAAGCTTCTGGTGTCATTCTAAGGGGATCCAGTGTCTGTCTGCCTGGGACGACATGATTGACGGACCTCGATGCTTTGGCAGAGACAGCCTGCGTCTGTCACCCATGGGATTAGGCTACTGGCTAAGGCTCTTGCCACCCCTATAGTGCCTTTTTAGGCAGTGTTCCAAAGACCAAACTTCCACCATAACAGCTACAAACAAATGCAATCTGAGGGTCATGCTGCTCAGTACTAGAAGTCTAAATCTCAAGATGCACTCACTTGAAGCTCTTCTCAAAATGGAAAATGTCAACATTTGTGCTGTAATGGAGACCTGGTTTAAATAGGCAGAAAGTACCCCTACACTTCAGGCTACAACTCATTCCATACCTTTCAGCCCTGGAATACGGCCGGAAGCCCTAAAGGTGGTGTGTCCATATTCATAAAGGATATGCACACCTCTAGACTGGTAGCCCAGCATAATGCATCCGAGATACTTCAGGTACAACTAACACTGGGTAAGATGGCGATACAGATCATAGCCTGCTACAGAACCCCAATCATGTCCCTAGACTCGCTGCACGTTCCTAAGCATCCTGGTATCTGTCAGGGTCCAGCCCAATAGTTTCATACTGGGTCACTTCAACTACCCTTCCATCAACTGGGAAAACTATTCAAGTACCAATGCATCGGCCCAGTGCTTCCTGGAATTCATCAGTTCCAATGCCCTGGACCAGCTCATTCTGATCTCCACTCGAAGGAGCAACATCCTGGACCAGCTTATCACCAACATGGGAGACAGTTGCTCCACACCTATAGTCAATTTTTCCCTGGTTAAATACGACCACAAACTGATCACCATGGAAATCTCCATCTCACCTACACCCCCCGCAAAGGTGACCACCCTGAAAAACTTCTCCAAAGCTGACTTTGGGCTCCTAAAATCAGAGATGGCTAACTTCTCGGCACCCATGCCAATGGAAAATAGCTGCATGACAGTCGAATCATACACCAGTGCACTGTACAAGCACATACACAAATGCATGGAACTTGCCATACCAAATAGAACCAAGACGTTCTCCTGCAAAAAAGGAAGCCAATCTGGTGGTCCCCAGCCATCAACAAACTCTACAACAGATGGAAGAAACGGTTGCAGAAAAAAGTGAAGTCACAGCACCAGAAAAACTCCCTTACCTGCCTCGGCAAAAATTTGATATCCCTTATCAAATCCTGTAAAGCCAGCTATAAAGGCAGAATTGTAGCTGACACCAAAGACAATCACAATGCCTTCTATAACTATATCAAGAACCTCCAAGGCAGTACCTAGATTTGTTCTAAATTATTGCACAGTGGTACCTCCTACCTATACTGAGCCAACAGATATAGCCAATATACTGGGCGACAGATTCAGTGCCAGCTTAACCCCCCCCCCACAAAGACCCTATCACAATACCAGAAGAAAGTGTGGTACCCAACATTTCTATAGCACAGGTAAAAGCTGCATTGTCCAAAGCCAAGAATACAACATCCATGGGACGACCTGATAACATCCCTGGCTGTGTTCTACATGAGCTATAAAAGCTGGCACCACACCTGTGTGCCCTGTTCAATCTCAGCCTTACCTCAGGATTTGTCCCCAATGAATGGTGCACTGCTACAGTCATCCCTCCCCATAAAGGGGGAGTGACTACAGACCCTGGGAACTATTGCCTCATTAGCATGACGAGTCTGGTATGTAAAACTATGGAGAGCATCATCATAGACCTGCTTAACAAAGATATATGCAATCTCCAAACTCTTGACCCCACACAGTTTGTCTTTGTCAAAGTGAGATCCTGCCTGCTGAACCTGGTTGACTTCTTCGAGGCAGTCACCAAGGCTGTGGATGAGGCTAAGGCAGTGCATACAGCCTAACTCGACCTGGCCAAGGCCTTTGATACCATTCCCCACTCTGTTATCATTGATAAACACACCAAACTAGACATCAATCCCTATATCACTAGATGGATTGCAAACTGGCTCACAGACAGGACCCCACAGAGTGAAAGGTGTGGATTACAAGTCAGACTGTCGACCAGTCACGAGTGGAATCTCACAGGGCTCAGTCCTGGGCCCGCTCCTATTTGTCATCTACTTTTCAGAAGTCCAGGCCAACACAGACAGACTCTGGCTGACCAGGTTCGCTGATGACTGCAAGCTAGGAGTCATTATTAACTCCCCAAGTGATGCAGACATCCTACAAAAGGGCCTCACTGAGACTAATGACTGGTGTCGGAACCATTGCCTTACGCTTAACACCAAAAACTGCGTTATCATTCCCAGTAAGTATCATGTCGATAGGAGCTCACTGAACACTGAAGGGGCCATAAGAGATCTAGGCACCCAGGTCGACAGCAACCTCACCTTCGACCACCACATTGCCACTGTGGTCAGAAAGTCCTTCTATGTGGCACATCTCATAACCAAAGGTTTCGCATCCAGAAAGAAAGAGGTGATCATCCCTCTCTCCTCATCCCTCATTAGACCAGTCATCGAGTACAATGCCCCGTTTGGCATGTACCTGACCAGACACCTTTAACAGCTGAAGAGGCCACAAAAGTGCCTCACAAAAAAGGATCCTAGACCTTAAACACATGTCTATGGACAGACTCAAAGAACTTCAGCTGTTCTCAGTCTCTTATTGTCTACTTAGAGGTGATCTCTGCTTGACTTAAAAAGCCATGTCCGATCCAACCCTATAATACACCTAAAGAAATCCCAATCCCCCCAAGCCACACACTCCAGAGATCACACCCTCATTACCACAGTCAATAGAATATGATGGAGGGACAGGTTCATCGCCCAGAGACTGTGCATACTCTGGAATAAGCTTCCCAGTCATGTCAAGCAGAGCACCTCGCTGGCTGTCTTCAAGAGAAATTTCAATGAGTGGATGGGTAACAGAAAGTTCACCCCAGGGATTACCCCAGTGGCCCTACTGGATAGATGCATTGTGAATTAACATCGGGTGGCATGACGCCGGGGCAGTTTTTTTGGACTAGGCTTGTAACGGCTTCAGGGCCATTCGCCAAGTACACACCTATGAACCTATGAGAAGCAGGCCATAGGCTGTTTTGTGATCAACAGTCTTGTAGATCTGTAGAATTGTTGTAGCCTTTTCCTGATACATGCTTTGAATAGCAACTAGGCCAATTGGGAAGGTCCCACACAGACACTCAATGCCTTCTGCTTCTTCTCTAACGATAAGCAAAACAGTAGTACAGATCTCACACTAGCACCTATGAAGCAGTTATCAGACTTTCTGTTGATGAGCACTGTCCAGGAAATAATGTCCCTGTGCTCCTTCTCTCACCTAGAGCAAAACAGAAGTAGTAGTTCCATGATGACAACTGCATAGTCCGCATTTTGCCTCTCAGTAAATGCTCGTCTTGAACGAGATGTTGCAGATTTCAAAGGTAAGATGGAAGAAATGGGTTAATATCCTGAGAATTTCAGTGTGCACTAAGCAGTTAGATATGAAATAGTGGGTAATTCGAGCTTTAGTAGTGTAAGGGGAGAGCCAGTAATTTTGAAAGAGCAAATTAGATTGGATGGGGTGGGCAATTCATATCCTGGGTTTGTGGAGTACAGTGGGAGGGCCAACAAATTTAAATAGCTGAAGGAGGAGTGACTTTGTGCTTCCTGACAATAGCCAATGAAAGAGGAGAGAGAAGGAATTATGTAGCCAAATTAACATAAGTGGCAGTTAGTTGGACAATGAGCTTGAAATGTAAATTTCTGTGTGATCCTAAAAAGGCACAACTCTGATTGCTTTCCTGGTTTAAATGTGTAGTAAAAAACAGAATGCAATTACAACAATGTAATGAAAATACATCACAGTATACAAAAATAGAAGAAATCAATAAAGCAGTACAAATTTCAAGGATGTAATATAAGGAAGAACATGTTTACATGTTTTACCATTTTGCCACATTTGTTTTTAAACTTGTGTTTTTGAGTGGTAGTATTCCACAATCATATTAGAAATGGAAGGACTTATGTCAGGCATGCAGATTTCATTCTAATTAGTTCCTATATTTTTGGCCAGATTTGTGTACTTTTTCAAGAGTCTTTGTCCTTTTCAATGTCTACAAGTTGTGTCTTATGCAATGTTGTTAACAGGTTTGTTTTTCCTTTAGCTAATACAGACATGAGCACTGTAGAACTGTAGTTTAAAATCAAAATGGATTTTAAGTGGAGCCAGATCTGTATCCTGTTTTAGAAATACTGCCATCACTGCTTTTTTCCAAAATGGCAGTATTCCCCTTCCCACCCCCATTTAAAATTCCTGATCTTCCAGACTAGCTCCCAGATTTCCACAGGAATATCATCTGTTTCTGTGAGATGTCCTTGATTATACATTACTGTTTTTTTTCATCTCAACCTAGCCTATGACTTACACAAAACATGCTGGAGAGACAGATATGACTCCCTGAGACTGCCACAACTCAGGAAACTCACAATTCACATTAAGCAAAGCTCCTCAATGACCACTTTTAAGCACAACCTGGAAAACTGGATGGGAGATGGTAAATTCACACCTCGGGTGGCACCTTTGTCTCTCATGGACAGAGGCAGCTGGTGCTGATCATTGTTAGATGGTTTGATTGTAGAGTGAATCTATGATCAGTTAGGGAACATGGATTCATGGGCTAGGCTTGTAAAGGCCCTAGGGCTATTAGCCTAGTAAAGTCCTATGAGCCTATTCTTTCACTGTTTATTTTTCCACTTCTTCCTGTCTTGGCCATTAACTGTTTGGCATGGTCTTCCAGTAATCTTAACATAACTTAAGACTTCCGTGAATGTGTCTGTGCTTTTTCTTGGTTTTCTTATTCTTCTGCTTTATACAGATCATTGTAAAGCTTCCGAAATATGTCTAATACCTGTGTAGTATCTGTGATTATTTTTCTTCTTGTAAACTGCCTAAATTTGACTACTTTCTGTTGCTGAAATCATTGTGATGAAAGCCTTTGCACCCTAGAATTGTTATAAAAAAGTCTGCTTAATAATAACCTTTCTAAACTCATGCATATTGTCCAAATGTTCTTGTACTTTTTCCTTTAGCATTCTACAGTTGTTCCTTTTCTTGTTCTGCGAGATTTCCCTTCTACTGAAATACTTTAACCTTTCTCTGGCTCTAATTCTTAATACTTCTTTCCCATATCTCTATTTCTCGTAGTTCTGCCATGCTTTAAAGTCCATTTATATTGTATCCCAACACAGGCTGTCCCTTGTGAAATAATTTCCATCTTCCCTAATATTTCATAAATAGTAGCCACTACCCATTATATTGCATATATATATATCATTGCCCTGCATCCTATCTTAGTTTTTGTTGGTGCATGATCTGATGTAGAGATTGGATGGGTTTTAAAGTTTTCGGTTAAGTACGTATGCTCTTTTGAACTGTAATTTATATACAGCCTAGCACATGTGTTGTACCTTAGTGAGCAGTATGTAAAATCAGTGCGTTTCTGATATTGAATTCACATATTTTATATCAAATAGTCTTATATATTTCTTCAGAAATTGTCTTATATATATATTTTACAAATTTCAGTAATTTTCTCCATTGAAAGCTTATTTCTCCTGTTATTCTCCCCACAGTCTATAGCAGTAGTCTTAGGTGGAATATTACTACATGCTTGCATAATACTCGGCCTTCCTTGCTAGTAACTTCTTACTACCACAAGTCTACCATTATTGGTTATTTTTCCTCTGTTTTTCACTGTTGTGGCCCCTCTCACAGTCAGTTTTACTACTACAATTTTCATTTGCCCTTGATATTCTGGTGAATGTCCTCCTTGAAATAATTTGTCAAATTCACATGCTCATTTCTATTCAAATGTGTCTCCTGTAACATTGCTGTGAAAGACTATACTTATTTATATAATCCAATAGTCTTTACATTCCATATTGATATTGACAAACAATTCTGATATATGTGTTATTCACATACATTTAACGGTTCTTTTGAATATATGTTTTCATCTGGCAGCTAGCATGCACACATCAATGAATGGCAGAATAAACTTGTATGTAGCTGCTGCTTCATTTGAACCGATGACAGATTTTCCCAGCCTTTTTACTTCAGTAAAAACACTCAAGAAACAAACAAAAAATACATTTGTAAAAAAATTCCCATTTTAACTCATAACAAATGCATAAATATGTATGCATGTTCAAAAAAGGAAGTCCATCTTTCCAGATAGGAGCAGTTGCTCCAAGATGTTTACTCAACCCACAGGTATTACTTGCAAAGTTAAGGCTTACTATGCTAATGTACATGTTAGAGCTTGTGTTTCCACTTGCATGGATTGCTGTATCTTCTTATCATTGTTCCTGTCCCATATGTTAAAAACCACATACATATTTTCAGTAAATATTTTACCCTTAAGGAAAATGGCTAACAAACAATAATAAGTTGTACAGATTTATACTTAAGTACTAAAGCTGTTGGGAAGGCTGCTAGTTGTAGAATTATTCATTCCACGCAGTTTGAAGTTTCATTTCGCACTTAACATTTTATTTTCACTAAACTGCTTACCAAATTATCTTTAAAAGTGAATAGAACACATTGTTCAGCTCTCTCATGATTAATCACCTTCACCTGCAGGCTACTTGTTTTCAGTAAAAAGCAGATGCCGGTGTAAAAACAAACCTAGTTATTTTAAAAATTGCAAGAAGTATGATTTTTCATTGTTTTTATCATTTTCTCTTTTTTTAAACACTTTGTATAGTTTGAACTAACAATATTAACTTAGACATGTACCACTGTAAAAACAGGAGCAGTTATTATCTTTTTGTTTTTCCATATTATATAATCAGTACACATGGATATTCCCCACTCCCAGTAGCCTTTCTTATTTTTCTACAATGCAAAGCCTGGATGCTTTACAACTATGAAAGAGGACTTTCTTACCTTAATATCAGTAGCATATTTAATAATCTTCATTAAAACTTCCCTCCTCAATTCACATTTCAAATGCATCTAATTTTATATTATATTAAGACCAGCTCATGCTTGTAAACTGTTGTGCAGTTTACATTAGGAAACCTTTTAATAATATTAGTAAGAACAAAAATTATGGTCATTCTTCAGTTCATTTAGTGTTCCTTCTAAACATTAATGGCATAAAGTATAGTTTATGCTGTACACTTCTTCCAGTTTAACACAATCAAAAAAACTGTAGTCTTCATCTACTTCTTGCCGAACTGGCAAAATCCTGTAGACGTCACCACAGCAGAGAATGAGCAAGTTTCACTTGATTAAGAAGAAAATTAGGTTTTATTGATGAAACAAATAAAAATACGATGAGCGCTTTCAGCATAAACTGCCTTCTTCAGATCATGTAATGTAAAGACCAGCAATGGTTTAAATAACATTGAAAAACAAATCATAATGAGGCTTTGGTCACTTCCTTTTTCCTTTGGTTTTTACTTCCAATCCCAATGTAGCATCAGTTAACTTATTTGCATGAGCTAAGGAGAACAAGATCTTGTAATTGGTGCTTTGATGTTAGCCAATCATTTGTCTAACTAATTGTATTATATCCAATCAAGATGCTTCTATGTTCTACTAAGGGTTCAGAATTACTGTTCTGTTGACAACCCATCATATACTTCACATTGGTTGTTATTTCCAATCGCAATACAGCCTTAGTAAGCTTATTTGCATAGATTGAAACTGCTATTTGGCACTATAGCCAAGACCAACCAATCATATGTCCCACTTTGGTTCTTACTTCCAACCACAATGTAGCATCAGTAAACTTATTTGCATAAACTAGAACTGCAGTTTGATACTATAGTCAGAATCACTAAGAATCCTTGTATGTCAGTAAAATTAATACCCATGTCAAGACTTAATAAGTA